>NC_084659.1:3408226-3733851 GCF_019802595.1 Syngnathoides biaculeatus | reverse complement strand
GGGAGACAAGGAAAGATGGTTGTGTTTAGTGTGTCTAAAAATGTTGGCAGCAGACAGCATGAAGCCAAATAAATTAATGCACTACTTAAACACATTAAACCCTTGTCATGCTGATAAGACGAATTATTTTCAGCAAAAATGTGCTGAATATTGTCAACAATTATCCCATTTTGTGAAATCTACTTCAGTAAACTGTTAGCATCATACAAGGTAGCGTACCAAATTGCTCAGTGCAAACAAAAATAAAAAACACATCGTAGCAGATTTTTTTCATTTTTGTTTTGTAAGTTAAGGTGTTTTATACATTGTGCTCCTGCTTTAATGTTTCTGAACTGAATTGAAGTTATTTATTGATTTTGTTAAAATTTTTCACTATCAAATTGCACCATATGTTAGTCAAAAATGTTTGCGGTTTAAACATGGATTTTTAAGGCAAATTGATGCACTTTTTTCATTACAAAACAATGTTAATAGTTATTTGTTGTAAGACAAACAATATATTTTTGTTTAATGTTGTTTTATTGAAAGGATCGGTGCTGGTCGGCACTCAGGAGACAAAGACGACACTCAACAAAAGACCAACGTTCCCAAATGCTATTTAGCCTAATAACTGGCATATTTATTTCGACCAAATGCAAGTTCTCAAAACACAGTTGACATTGCGTGAAATCAATCATATGAGCCCCTTACCTATGCCGAGAAGGTGGAGAGCCGTTCACCCTGGTAGAGGTCCGCTTGTCAACCAGCTGGACGTCCGTACGAAACCCGCAGCAGACTCTACCTGTTTGTACTCTGCATCTCTCTATTATACTTTTCAGTTGCGTGCGAGAGAAAGGACAGGTGGCCTACCCGTCCCACCTGGCGCCGCAACAATTGTTTCCTGATTTACTATTGACACCTAAGTGTGTCCTTCAGGCTCTGAGAAACATCTTACGCAGCCATAACTGTCAAGACATCCCACAACAATGTTCGTCTTTGGTATGCATGGGAACAAGATAGTGAAACGGTCACGATGTCTTGACCAGAAAAACAAGTGAGTGAAAAACAACCTATATGCGAAAAAACAAGTGAGTGTATGCATGCGAACACGATAGTGAAACGGTCAAGACGTCTTGACCAGAAAAACAAGTGAGTGAAAAACAGGTAAGTGAAAAACAACTTATATAACCATGGTTGCATAATACATTTGGGTATTCAACGGTTATGGGAAGCATCACTAATTAACACCCCTTTCAAATGTTAATAAGGATACTATGTTCTGTCTAGCTGTACATATAATTTTATAAACAGCTGATAATATTTATGGTTGCAGTGGAGAGTGGGGTGGCACAATGTTTTTTTTCTTGAAAGTTGGGGCGTGACAAAAAATTGAGAAGCACTGGTGTAAGACTTGCCCTAGGTATGTTCACGCACTTCGATACGATTCAGCTTGGAAGCAGGCCACAAAACATTAACACTAACTATACCGCTCTTTTTAGCGGTTGTATGTAAACATACATGCCGTTCTGTCGGGTCATGCTCTCAAGTTTCAGTGAGGAGAAGTGACTGAATTACAATAAAGTAATTTATTTAGAGTAAATTACCATCCAGTTCTGTCTCATAATGTTGATTTGACCTGAAGAATACAGAGCAGTAAATTCAAAATTTTTGGGAGCAAAGGTAAACACTTTACGATTAAAAATCTTACGACACACCAATAAACAAGAATGTCGAGAAAATTATCTGAATTAATTGCTCTATGTACTTACTGCCATCAAATAGATTAGATATTTTAACTCGGTGGTCAGTTTTTAAGAGGAAACTGGAGCCCCAAAAGTTTTTTAGAGGAAATTGGAGTGCCCGCAGAAAACCCACACAGCCACGGGGAGAACAAGCAAGCACTGGCAGGGCCGGGATTTGAGCCGTTGTGTGGCAGAGGAGCTAACCATTGTCGTCAACCGTGGGACCGTATTCAGAATCCAGATTACGATGATAATAACAACGATGCAAACACTACAGCATTTAGTTGTTAGTGAGTGAGTTTTAAACCGTACTTTAAATGTCAAAGACTTTACCTCACCCTTGATCTCTGGTTCGCGTAATGTTGATCGTCGCTCTTTGTTACACAAGTCAAACTAAACTAGACCGAAAAAATTCAATGTGCACGAAATGATCCCAAACCGAACACAAGGATTCCACGGATGATGTTTTAGTCCAGTAAATTAGTGATCAGATATAGTCCATGTCGACAACATTCGGTCCAAATTCAGGAAAACTTATGAAGTCCATGGAGCCTCCTTCCACCGAACCAGAAGGAAAAGACCGGAAATGTTAAAACGACGGACCATCGACTCGAGCTTGGCGTCCTTTCAAAATGAAATACATCTTCGGCCTACAGGGGCGTCAATGCTCCGGATTTAAAATCATTCGAATAAATAAGACATCTCTTATAACCTAATCAGTTAACTGCTGAGAGTTAGTTAAACTATGCCAGGATTGATAAATAAGCAAAGTTCATTCGAATCTTAATATGCATTAAAAAAAATTACGTTTATTTTCAATCAATACACATACTGCACGTATAGCTATTTTAAACAAAAAAACTATTTAAAAATAAAATCCTATTGGTATTGCAAGACAAGCCCAGACCTGTGGGCCAGTAAAAGTTCACGATCAAGTCGCTATTACAAAAAAATAAAATGTAAAAAAAAACGACAGCTCATTGACATATAAACAAGCTTTGGCTCTCTCTTGATGCCGCTTGTCCCTTTAAATATTTCTGCCGGAAAGGATCATGGGTATGGGAGATCCCAGCGTGTCGTCATTTTTTATCATTACTGATCGGTCGAGAACTTCCGGTAGTTGTCAGCGAGTGCGAACATTGAGTTGTAAGATTATACATTTAATTTTCGGTTTTGATGAATGAAAGTCTTTGCATCTCAGTACAATGGTTATAACGTGTGTAGTAGTTGGCTGTACAAACCGTTTTCTGAAAGAATCCGTCTTAAAATTTCACTGAACACCGATCGCAGATGGACGAAAACAGCTACCGCGTCACGCCATTAATCGAAAGAAATGGGCACCAGAACATGGCGGGGATCGAATTTGTGGAGATTACTGATGATTCAAAGAAAAGGTATTAGCGAGTATAACGCCGGGAAGATGACAAGCATCTTTAGCAAGAAACAAGCAACGCTGCATCCATTTTCCTGGAACATTGCTCAAGAAGAAGGGGAACTTGGGGATAATGAAGAAGAAGAAAACCAACCTGCTGCAACTGAATATTTCAAACCCCATTTTAAACAGAAATCCCATTTCTTAAAGATAAACAACCACAAGATCACTGTATTTAGAATGGATCTTATATATATGTGTGTGTGTGTGTGTGTGTGTGTGTGTGTGTGTGTGTGTGTGTGTGTATATATAGTGCTATTACATTAACTTTAATTCCCTTGGGATAAAAAAAAAGTGATTCCATATTTTTCTATTACTCTCAGGCATTCATAACCCTTGCCTAAGTGTCATCACAAAACTGCAGAGTGAGAAGAAGTTGCTTAGTGAGATGACCAAACTACAAGATGACCTGAGAGAGTGTCGACGTCAACTTAGATCAGGGGTCAGCAACCTTTTTTAGGCTGAGGGTGACTTCGTGAGCAGTGATCGTATGATGGGCTACGTGACCTGTTTGAGACAAATTTCAGACTCGGTTCATTACACGTACATAAAATATTTTTGTTTTAATTTATTGTAGTAGATGACATTACAGGTATATTGAAATTAGAATTCATGTAAGCAAGTCAGATTCAGAATTTAAAGCACAAATAATAGTAACAATTTGTGGCCTATGGTATTTTTAGAACATACATCGCGGGCGCCTTATATGGTCCTCACAGGCTACCATTCGCCCATGGGGACCTCGATGGTGCCCCCTGACTTAGATCTTGCAAATTTGGGACACTTTTCATAGTGAAGGAAACAAGGATGCAAGGAAAGTGTTTTTCACTGGAGTTCACAACCATTTAACTTTCTTGTGGTTAATGAATTTGTGTGTAAACATACTACCAGTATCTATGACACTTACTCCTGCAAGTGTGCTCTTGACGGTACTGATGAAACTCAGGCTTAATTTGGCGGATCAAGACCTAGGTTATAGGTTTAATTTGTCAAGACAAACTGTTACTGTAATGGTTAGCAAATCACTTCCTGGATTAGCTAATAAATTGGCATTTTTGGTGCACTCAGCAGAAAAGGGTAAAATTATCATGAATATGCCAAAAATAATTAAGGATACCTATAAGCATTGTAGGATGTTTTAAAACATTTCTGATACCTCGCTCAGGAGTTCGGTATCAAATTTTAATAGGTTCGTCGGAGATAGGCACTCAGAAATGAAGACAAGACACACTACCAACAATTGGCACTTTATTGGTCCCACACAGAAATGGTAACACAAGCACAAGCACAAATCACGTGGTATGAAGCTCAGTAATATCCAACCAGCTCTTAGAAGAATATACAGCTCTTACCGTGCGCCAATAGGAGGGAGAGCCAACACTCCAGGTAGAGCAGCTTCAATACCGGCTGGGCGTCCGTACGCAACCCGCAGCAGACTCTACCGAGAGTATCCAAAGTTCTCCTTTTATACTCTAAGCGTCCAATCAACAGCTCCCACTTCAACAAGCACCCACCAAGCTGCAACAAATATGGTTACCACTATTGACAAAAGAAAACATGATTAGTATTCTCGCATGTAACATTTGTTCACGGGTAAGTTCACCCATTTTTCCTCTCCTTGATATAAAACACTGACTGTGGCATCAGACCCCTGAGCTATAATTTCTGCAGCTCGAGGAGGTCCTGATTGCATTTTCCCCAAAGATATGGGAAACGGTGTCATTTTTACCTTTCCCATCAATATTGTCCGCACATCAATTCCTGTTCCAAATTGAAATTTACCTTTTTCAAATACAAAGTCATTCCAGCCAGGATGTCCATTCCAATTATCCACTCTGGGATGGGGGTGACGACCACTTCAAATTTCCGTATTGGCATTTTCCCAATTTTCAATGGAAGAATTACTGCTTTTCCATTTACAATTTGTCCCCCCAATCCTCGCAGTGGAACATTTTCACCCTTCATTTTATCAGGGTTTCCGTGTCCAATTGAACATGGGGGTCTGATGTCCCCAACTGACCATCGATTGATAATTTTGTTCTGGCTGGTTGACTGAGTTTGTCCTCCATCCTAGCTGAGGAGGTCAAAGGTACGTGACCTCTTGTCCTTATTTTTCCCCTTACTCTTGGGTTTCGCTCGGCCCTTTCTCACAGCAGCCACATAGCTGGGGCCTCTTGTGTCTACTAGCATGTCGTCGCTTCAGTCTGTATCTTCCTCTTCCTCTTCTTCATCCTCAAATGCATCCAAGGGAGGGGCTGTTGGTTGAGCTGCCGGCGTCATCATTCCCTTTATGATGGTGGCCAGCTGAGCAATTTCTGATTTTCCCTTTGATCCCCTGCTCAAGCAATTTACCTTCAATCCCCTTTGTTTGCATCTCGCAGCCAAGGCACTTGTGGGTAGCCCGTCAATTTCTTCTGCCGGTGCTCCCGCTACAATGAGTGCTTTCCACATTTCCCGCCTACTACTCCCGGCTTCGGGCGGTTTCGCGCGCGGTCGTTTGCCATCTGTTTCGGACCTGTAATTCTCAGGGCAAGGCTGATGTACTGTGTCTCCCCAATCTCCCAAAGTCGCCAACTCCAACAAGCGCGTTTTTACGTCACTGAAGCTGTTATCGACGGCTCCTAACAAAATAGTAAGTATCGCAGACCTGTAGTGGGGGGGTGCGTCTCGAATCATTGCATCACGCACCACCTTTGGCACTGCTGTTTCATCAATAAAAGCATGACCCGCTCGCGATATCGACTCGCGTGTACACAATCTCCCCATTCTGTGAATTGCGTCGCGGATGGTTACCCAAGGCCCTTTGATCTCGGGCCAATCATGCCACGTTGGATACACAGATTGCGCTGTCATAGCATACAAGGCAAATAGCGAAAAAGAATCACCTACCGCCATTGCTCTCCCGTTTGCACGAAACTCGGCATTCATTCGAGAATCTGAACTCAAGCCTCCAAATCGCGAAAAGTCCTCTGAGTCAAGCTCTATGGCATCAGCTCCTTCCTCATACATCCGGCTGAGCCAAGAATCAGCTGGTTCTCCCTGCTTTTGTCGATACTTTGATGTTAAATGGGCTATCTCTTCCTGAGAGAAGTCCTCTTTTGTTATCGTCATTCTGGGCGGCAGCTGAGGCTGTTCTATTTGCCTCATTATAGGGTTTCCTTCCCTATCAACTATAGGCACATTATTCTCATCTCGCTGTTCTTCAAAGACGGGCAAGACAACATGCTGTTCCTCCCGTCTCCGCGAGATCGGTTTAACTTGGAGATGTCCAAGTTGTGGATACAGCGGTTGAGGTTTCATTTCCCCGCCATATTGCATGTCGCCATCTCCCCATATGTCGCCATTCCATCCCTCTGGCTCCCAGTCTTCCTGGAGTGCCACAGCGAAAGAGCGGACCTGTTTTGGGTCGATGCGACGCGGTCTTTTATTATTTCTCGCGCGCCATTGAAGAAATAAAAGCCACTGATTTCTCCAAGATTTTCTGCGCTTTAGCTTGGTCAGATTCGAGCGCTTTAATATTCTCTTCAAGTTGCGCTATCTTTTTATCTTTTTGCATTTCAGAAGCGCATACTTTATCCAAAGCCTTTGTTCTTTCCTTCCAGGCTTCGGCAAAAATCCACAACATCTCTCGGACGCCACCCAGCGGGGCTTTGTCCCTCACATCCACCCTGCTTAACATGCGCTGTAGCAGCGGTGGAGTTGCCAAGGGAATTTCTCCTATCCACGGCTTAGGACGTCCCCCGTACCGTCTAAGGAGTTTCCCTATTTCTTCAAATCCAAGGCTCTCCCAGTCGGAGACGCCATCCTCATTGGGAGCCACCTCCGCTCCCTTCACAGTTTTACACTTAAAACTTGAGGCCACTTCCGCCTCCTTCACAGTTTTGCTCTTAAAGCAACAAGCCATTTCTGAATGTATTCTCCGCGATCCTGCCGACAACGCCAAAAATGTTTTAAAACATTTCTGATACCTCGCTCAGGAGTTCGGTATCAAATTTTAATAGGTTCGTCGGAGATAGGCACTCAGAAATGAAGACAAGACACACTTCTGGCTACCAACAATTGGCACTTTATTGGTCCCACACAGAAATGGTAACACAAGCACAAGCACAAATCACGTGGTATGAAGCTAAGTAATATCCAACCAGCTCTTAGAAGAATATACAGCTCTTACCGTGCGCCAATAGGAGGGAGAGCCAACACTCCAGGTAGAGCAGCTTCAATACCGGCTGGGCGTCCGTACGCAACCCGCAGCAGACTCTACCGAGAGTATCCAAAGTTCTCCTTTTATACTCTAAGCGTGTGCGGAAGGAGGGGTGAGTGGCCAATTCATCCCGCCTGACGCCACACTATTCTTTGTTACCAACAGATGGCGTTGCACGACATCATATAACACAAGCACATCTTTTTATGACATTGCTGGTTATCCAAACATCCTTTTATGACATTGCTGGTTATTCAAAGCTATTGCGATCGTCTTTTAGGTTATACAAAGCTATTGCGAAACATATACGAAGCTATTGCGAAACATCTTTTAATTATGGAAAAACAACACAATAAAATTATTCTTACTTCATAGGGTAATAACTGACTGCTGTGAGGTGTTCATAGAAAGACCAGGAAATTTCACTGTTCGAGGATTGACTTGATCTAACAATAAGAGTCATAACACTGTGAAAGTTTTGATTGCCATTTCACCAGTTGGGGCTGTTACTTTTGTTTCAAAAGCCTTCGGAGGAAGAGTTTCAGACAAGGTCATCACTCAGAGGCCTGGATTGCCGCAACTGTTCGAACATGGGCATCTTGTTTTGGTAGATAGTGTTTTTTTTGGATTGATGATGAGCTTGCTGCTCAAGGTGCCTCTCTGGCCATTCCGGCTTTTACAAGAGGGAAGTTACAGCTCAGCCCGAAGGAAATCCAGATCGGGAGGAGGCTTGCTCGTGTGAGGATTCATGTGGAGAGAGGCATTGAGCGTGTTGGAAATTTTAACATTCAGAGTACAACTATGAGAATTAACCTTGGGTCTCAGTTTGACAATATTATGAAAATATGCTGTGCTCTTTCAAATTTACATCCTAAGTTGCTTTAATGACTTACCGCAAAATGACAGGGCATGTATTAATCTGACTTCCCTTTCAAACTTTCTCACAATTAAGTTTTGAGCAAACTTTATGACATACACTTAAAGTTGAGGAGAAATAATGCATTGTTCATATTACCCAACCAAATCGAACTTTGCAGCCGTCATTGTTTGATGTTTCATAGTAATTGCTGACATTTGTGTTTATGATTTACACAACTTCCATAAAAAGTGCATTCATTTTGGCAAAAACATGAGAAATGACATACAAAGGAGTTATACATCATTGCTATCCTAATATTTTAATGGTTAACAGATCCATTTGATATGTCTGTACATAACAGATTCAATGATATACATTAATGATAAAATGGGTAAATTCTTCCTGTGCTGTCTGTGTCTTCCTCATCCAGTGAAGGAATGGTTTTGAAGAAAACTGCATTAGGGCAAACATCTCGCAGTGATTGGAGGGTATTCCTGTCTGGTAGCGGAGCTTTCCTTGTTGCTGATGTCGTTGAAATGTCAGTCTTTCGACTTCCTGAGATATCAACGTCACTGATTGGTATTGGATTGAGCTGAAATAAAAGCAAATCATTGTAAAACACCGTTAACAGGTTCAGATAACACAGCATTCATACAATGACATAATTTGGAAATATTTCCTGTTATATTGAAATACATTAAGTTGAAATTGATACCCCATTTCTGTATGATGCATTCTACTTGCAAACTTCACTTGTGCATGCTGTTGATGTAAGACCAGGACAGACAGCTGCATCAACCTTGAACAAGAGGGCTGCAGCATGACTGCATACCTCACCTAGACTGGAATGATAAAAGGAAAAAGTCAACGGTGTTAAATCACACATGGGGAAAAAAGGGATATTCAAATTTATTCTTGTCAAAAAATAATAAAAATTAACAAAACATAAAAATACAAGACCTTGTCAAAGATACAATTAGGTATGAATCCAATATTTTGAATAAATAATTTTTCACGTCATAAAATTTGTGTATCCCTGTCAGAGGAGGGGTATTGCAGATGGTATCCTGAAATAACAACATCATCAATTCACATTTCTAAGATATTTTGGATTTTTGTCGACTAAATGTTTTCAGTCAAAAATCAATTTAAATGAACCATGTTACCCTGCCAACATGTACAGTCCCCTCAGATTTGTTTAAGCACCTCCATGGTCGATGAGGTTTGCCCTGAAGTCGCTGAAGGGATGACCTTTGTCTTCAAAAAACAATACGGCGACTGCTCTTCGTTGCAATAAAACACGGGATGCATGTGTCCACTTTCTACGTATTCACAGGCTTTGAGGGACTTGTATGCCTTCAGACTATCGTGAGTGAACTGTCCGGGCGTATCAACGAGGTAAAAATATATATCGGTGAAAGTAATGTCGGGCCACAAAGACTGATCATCAACCCATCCATTCTTCAAATAGTAAGGATCCGGCAAGATACACGTGCCGCCACGATATCCCAGCTTCTCCAAGTACCACTTTTGGACTTTAAACAGTAGCGTTTGTACATAATCGAAACATTGTTGAGATTTCATGCTACAGTAATTCGCTTTGTTGATACTTGCCATTGTTGCTTTTGCCTAGCAGTGACAAAAATTATGTGATTCGTGACATCACTTCCATAAACAACTGGCCTCTCTTATACGTATCTTTCCACTTTTCACCATGTGGGAAGAGGGATGATCGTGCTTCAGCAAATCTTCCTGAATTTGGGCTGATTGTTAGACACAGGACATACCTGATCACTACTTTAGTGGACTACAACATCGTTCGTGCAGTCTTCGTGTCCCGTTGGTGTCCTTTCGCACATGTTAAAACTTCTTGACCTGGCCTATTTCATCTTATTTTAGCTTGCTAACAAAGAGACACGTTTGTGATCAACACTTCGCTAAGTTACAGAGAAAAGGATTGAGGTATTCTTCTTTCCACCACCAACTAGAAGGAATGTCTAGTAAAAAAATACAGAAATATCCATCTATCCATCCATTTTCTTTGCCGCTAATCCTCACGATGGTCACAGGGAGTGCTGGAGCCTATCCCAGCTGTCAACGGGCAAGAGGCAGAGTACACCCTGAACTGGTTGCCAGCCAATCGCAGGGCACATTGAGACAAACAGCCAGACTCACGATCGCACCTAGGGGCAATTTAGAGTGTCCAATTAATGTTGCATGTTTTTGGAATGTGGGAGGAAACCGGAGTGCCCGGAGGAAACCCACAAACCCGGGACCTCAGAACTGTGAGGCCAACGCTTTACAGATGCCACAGCATGCCGCCCTGATGCTTTACCAGCTGATCCACCGTGCCGCCATACAGAAATATGTTTAAGGAAAAAATGAATACAAAAACAAAATACCAACAGCTACATTCTATCAGTGTTGTTTGTCTATGATTCTGAAATAATATCCTGCAACAAATTATTTTCTGTATCATTATCTGGATTCCTAATCCTTTTTCTTTTTTAAGTGTTCGGTTTGCGCTTGCTTTTTCTCGTGACTCCAACGTCGACCAGAAAATTTTGTGATCGTCGTGTGCAAATGTATGCAAGAAGAAGGGTAGAGTACAAGATAGAAGTTTACGGACCGAAAAAGGAGGAGCCAAAATGTCAACTACTGGACGCTGTGTTAAATCTGCAGCCTCGAATTGTCCTACACAGAGCAGAATGGTTCGTTTGTTGCACGCATTCTAATTTGAATGATATTTAATGATGCATTTTACGTAACATTATTCACATCCTGCCCTGCAACTGACCGGTGACCAGTTCAGGGTGTTGTCCAATAGGTTTCGGCACTCCCGCGACCCTTATGAGGATCAGTGGTTTGGAAAATAGACATACACATTGTCCCCATGCACATGTATGGTTCACCGTTCCTGGGCCCTCATTTTTGCAGATTTTGCCCTCCCGTTTTTTTTTTTTTTTTTTAAGTTTTATAATTTTGTGACTTGTCAAACAAAGCAAACTCAAAAACACTGGTTACACTATCAGCGTGCATGCCAGAACGTGTTTTAGCGTGTATGTAAGGTACCGTATGATGGCCCTCTTGAGGCAGTGGGGAACAATTACATTTCACATCTGTAAGCAGAAGAAGCTTGCATTGCCCGACACTGTCTGTGTAGGCAGGTCATGACTGACGATGTTATACACACTCACAGTGTCACATAAAAACTAAAATTATCACACCACAGCAAAGAGAATAGGATAATCAATACTTTTCATTGACTGTATGCCCTATGGGGGCACAAATGCAGCCCTATGGGGGCACAAACCAGTGCAATCTGTAGGCCGGTCCCAAGCCCGGATAAATGCAGAGGGTTGCGTCAGGAAGGGCATCCGGCGTAAAAACTGTGCCAAACAAATATGAGCGTTCATCTAAAGAATCCCATACCGGATCGGTCGTGGCCCGGGTTAACAACGCCCGCCCCCGGCACTGCTAACCTGCAGGGCGTCGGTGGAAATTCAGCTACTGTGGGTCGAAGACAAAGAAGAGGAGGAAACCGGATCCAGCGTCAGAAGAAAAAGAGGAATGCACAGAGCCTACAACTGAGTGTAGGGACTTTGAATGTTGGGACTATGACAGGAAAAGCTCAGGAGTTGGTTGACATGATGATTAGGAGAAAGGTTGATATTCTGTTCATCCAAGAGAGCAGGTGGAAAGGTAGTAAGGCTAGAAGTTTGGGAGCAGGGTTTAAATTATTCTACCACGGAGTAGATGGGAAGAGAAATGGAGTAGGGGTTATTTTAAAGGAAGAGCTGGCTAAGAATGTCTTGGAGGTGAAAAGAGTATCAGATCGAGTGATGAGACTAAAATTTGAAATTGAGGGTGTTATGTATAATGTGGTTAGCGGCTATGCACCACAGGTAGGATGTGACCTAGAGTTGAAAGAGAAATTCTGGAAGGAACTAGATGAAGTAGTTCTGAGCATCCCAGACAGCGAGAGAGTTGTGATTGGTGCAGATTGTAATGGACATATTGGTAAAGGAAACAGGGGCGATGAAGAAGTGATGGGTAAGTACGGCATCCAGGAAAGGAACTTTGAAGGGCAGATGGTGGTGGACTTTGCAAAAAGGATGGAGATGGCTGTAGTGAACACTTATTTCCAGAAGAGGGAGGAACATATAGTGACCTACAAGAGCGGAGGTAGAACCACGCAGGTAGATTATATTTTGTGCAGACGATGTAATCTGAAGGAGGTTACTGACTGTAAAGTAGTGGTAGGGGAGAGTGTAGCTCGACAGCATAGGATGGCAGTATGTAGGATGATTCTGGTGGTGGGTAGGAAGATTAAGAAGACAAAGGTAGAGCAGAGAACCATGTGGTGGAAGCTGAGAAAGGAAGAATGTTGTGCGGCCTTCCGGAAAGAGGTGAGACAGGCTCTCGATGGACAACCGAAGCTCCCGGAAGACTGGACGACGACAGCCAAGGTGATCAGAGAGACAGGCAGGAGAGTACTTGGTGTGTCATCTGGTAGGAAAGGGGAGAAGGAGACTTGGTGGTGGAACCCCATAATACAGGGAGTCATACAAGGAAAGAGATTAGCGAAGAAGAAGTGGGATACTGAGAGGACTGAGGAGAGGCGAAAGGAGTACATCGAGATGCGACGTAGGGCAAAGGTAGAGGTGGCAAAGGCTAAACAAGAGGCATATGAAGACATGTACACCAGGTTGGACACGAAAGAAGGAGAAAAGGATCTCTACAGGTTGGCCAGACAGAGGGATAGAGATGGGAAGGATGTGCAGAAGGTTAGGGTGATTAAGGATAGAGATGGAAATGTGTTGACTGGTGCCGGTAGTGTGCTAAATAGATGGAAAGAATACTTTGAGAAGTTGATGAATGAAGAAAATGAGAGAGAAGGAAGAGTTGAAGAGGCAAGAGTGAAGGACCAGGAAGTGGAAATGATTACTAAGGGGGAAGTCAGAAAGGCACTACAAAGGATGAAAAATGGAAAGGCAGTTGGTCCTGATGACATACCGGTAGAGGTATGGAAGCAATTTGGAGAGATGGCTGTGGAGTTTTTGACCAACTTATTCAACAGAATACTAGCGGGCGAAAAGATGCCTGAAGAATGGAGGAAAAGTGTTCAAGTTCCCATTTTTAAGAACAAAGGGGATGTTCAGAGCTGTGGGAACTATAGAGGAATAAAGTTGATGAGCCACACAATGAAGTTATGGGAAAGAGTAGTGGAGGCTAGACTCAGGACAGAAGTAAGTATCTGCAAGCAACAGTATGGTTTCATGCCTAGAAAGAGTACCACAGATGCATTATTTGCATTGAGGATGCTAGTGGAAAAGTACAGAGAAGGTCAGAAGGAGCTACATTGTGTCTTTGTGGATCTAGAGAAAGCCCATAACAGAGTACCAAGAGAGGAACTGTCGTACTGCATGCGTAAGTCTGGTGTGGCAGAGAAGTACGTTAAAATAGTACAGGACATGTATGATGGCAGCAGAACAATGGTGAGGAGTGCCTTAGGTGTGACAGAAGAATTCAAGGTGGAGGTGGGACTGCATCAGGGACCAGCTCTGAGTCCCTTCCTGTTTGCAGTGGTAATGGATAGGCTGACAGATGAGGTTAGACTGGAATCCCCTTGGACCGTGATGTTCACAGATGATATTGTGATATGCAGTGAAAGCAGGGAGCATGCAGAGGAACAATTAGAAAGATGGAGACATGCGCTGGAAAGGAGAGGAATGAAGATTAGCCGAAGTAAAACAGAATATATGTGTGTGAATGAGAAAAGTAGAGGGGGAAGAGTGAGGCTACAGGGAGAAGAGATAGCGAGGGTGGACGACTTCAAATACTTGGGGTCAACAATACAGAGCAATGGAGAGTGTGGTAAGGAAGTGAAGAAACGGGTCCAAGCGGGATGGAACAGTTGGCGGAAGGTGTCTGGTGTGTTATGTGACAGAAGAGTGTCTGCTAGGATGAAGGGCAAAGTTTACAAAACAGTGGTGAGGCCGGCCATGATGTACGGATTAGAGACGGTGGCACTGAAGAAACAACAGGAAGCTGAACTGGAGGTGGCAGAAATGAAGATGTTGAGGTTCTCGCTCGGAGTGAGCAGGTTGGATAGGATTAGAAATGAGCTCATTCGAGGGACAGCCAAAGCTGGATGTTTTGGAGACAAGATTCGAGAGAGCAGACTTCGATGGTTTGGACATGTTCAGAGGCGAGAGAGTGAGTATATTGGTAGAAGGATGCTGAGGATGGAGCTCCCAGGCAAAAGAGCGAGAGGAAGACCAAAGAGAAGGTTTATGGATGTGGTGAGGGAAGACATGAGGGCAGTTGGGGTTAGAGAGGAAGATGCAGGAGATAGGCTAAGATGGCAAAAGATGACACGCTGTGGCGACCCCTAACGGGACAAGCCGAAAGGAAAAGAAGACGTCACACCAACCAATTGTTTTTTGTTTACAACGGCTGTTTACACACCAAGATCGTATCTATGTATCATGGCTAGGAACCAATAAGTGTTTACTGTAATGTTTTGGTTACGGCTATCGTTTGATCTTTTGTTCTTGAAACTCCTTTGACAAACCAACACTGTAACCAGAGATGATTGAAGCACTTGTGTTGTAGTGAGGAATAAAGAAAGAATCCACATGTGAAAGTCAAGAGCAAGTATCGTCTCGTAGTTATTAGATGAATTGAGCAATGGTAATTCTCGTATATAGCAAGTGTGGTATAACTATGATTGCGTCGACGTCAGTGGGGAGCTACGAGACAAGACAATAAGGAAGTGAGCTAGAGAGGTTGGTGGGGGGGCAAAATAAATATCACCCACGTTAAAAAGCCCAGTTGGACTCACGTCTACATTATTCAATAACACGACAGCAAGATTATAACATGGTGTCAGAGTGATGGTAGTATCGAACTCAGGGGAAAAAAAACAAAGACAACGAGGAGGCGTTTGGTGTTCCAACTCATCCAATTTACCAGATGCATGGTGGAGATTCAAGCAACACTCCAAACTCATGTGCACGGGAAATGTGCAGTTTCTTCCCGCTGTGAATCGGCGAAAAAGGACGGAATTTCAGGAATACATGGACACTGACCGGAGATGAATATAAGTTGCTAAAAATTTAATATGAGAAATTCTCTGATTATCTCACTCCGAAAACAAACCCCATGTTTCACGAGAAGGTGCAAGTTAGCTGTGAGTCATGTGAGCACTTTGTGACAGAGCTCAAGCTGTTGGTTAAAGACTGTAACTACACAAACAGCGATGAGATGGTCAGAGACTGCATAGTTTTCGCTACCAACTGTGTGAGTGTGCGCAAAAAGTTACCCAGCCAGGGGCCGGGGCGCATGCTCGCAAAAAGTGATCGGCATATTCCGCTCCCACGAGTTAGCAAAAGTACAGCTAAAGGCTATGGCTAGCAACAGCCACAAGGTTCACGTTATCCACCACAAACATGGAAAGCAAAGTTTCACTGTGGGGCCAGTAGGCATTTTGATAGCCCAAAGACCTCCTTAAAGATATGTAAAAAGTGTGGAGGATACCACAGTTAAGTAGCCGAATGCCCAGCAAAAGGTAAACAATGTCTGAAGTGTCAGACCCCTTTTTCTGTTTGTTCTTACAACCATAAGCCACACAATGAAATACCATGACAATAATGCCGTAAGACCCTTATAAGCAACGCAATATTCACAAAAGGATAATTAAAAAACGCCAGTTGTATTGTAGTTTTGCTGTCCAGTGGGCGTCGTAAACAAAAGTCATGTGACTCATGACAGTATCTTCATTTGACTTGGCTTGTAATCGAATACAGTGCTCTATCTTAAAGGTCTGATGTCATGCAAATAGGCAAATAGACATTTCTCTTGCATGACATCGCGCATTTACGTATCACTAACCCGACTCTTTGGCATAAAACATGACACACTTCATTCAGCAGGTCAGTGACACAATAACAAAGTGAAAGTTGTTCTCCTGCAATTTATAAAGCACAGATAAGAATTGAATTAAACTCCGAGAAGATACTACTCCCTCACTTACTTTCGAACACAGAGCCTTGTGTTTGTTGATATTGTACGTGTGATCTTCCGCAAGCCTTAATCCATCGTAGACACTTCGTCAACTGTATTTTAGGCTTTGGAGAATGAATCAACCGGGCCCCTTGTAACCTAGCAGGATATCTTTCATAAGAATTGCACATTCCCCAAGCGCATCTGAGGACCATTTTGTTCAAAATATTAACTTTTTAAAGCGCACGTGACTGATAACCAGCATTGCGAGTGGGACATGATGACAAGAGGGGCATGTCAAGCCAGGGGTTAAGACAATGTGGCTATCTGATTGGCTATTATTGTTTGAGTGATTGACAGGTCAGAAAGGTCCATTAAACGTGATGGATGGTGTCCAACCAAAATCCACACATCTGTGTAGCGATCGCTTCATTTCAGGTAGGAATTATTCTTCTCAATCTCGAATTACCAAAAAGTAGTTTTAATGTCAAGTTGGCTCATTTGAGAACAATGCGTGTTAAAAAAAACAAACATGTCTGTCGCAGAGGTTTACGGAGGTCAAGTGTGGCCACAATCGCTTCCATGTACGTTCTGTGGAGACAACCCTGTCCTCCATTTTTTTTTTCAATCATAGTCAATGAATGAGAGTTTGTGTAAAACCATGGGTCATTTATTTAAATATTGGTATTTGTATTGAATACCAGCTAAAAAGATTGCTGGATTCCAGCAAAGGTTAACTTCTTGCTGAACACACTACCTCGTTCACGAGCTGCCAAAACCATCACTATGTGGGATTTATTCCTGATGAGAACAGATCCAGCAACAAAGTATTCATATGCATCCAGACTTTTATATGCTTTCAAACTTTTCCATGTAAATCTCGATGACTTACCCACCAGATCTGACTTTACTGACGACTGTCGCCGCCGAATTACATCACTGCCGAGCATGTGCATTATTTGTCCACCATATTGGAAGACAAACCCCGGGGAAGTTCGAGTGCGTGTAGGTGTAATCAATCTGTTTTTATATAGTTTTGTTACTGTTTCTTCACTTGGAATTTGATCTACATGATCTAGCAAGGTATGGCAGTCCCTTCTGCCAAGTATAAACCTGTTGACACCCTGCCAACTGTTGAAAGCAATCATTACAAGAAGAAACTTTCTCTGGTTGATGGAGTTGACCCTTGCGAGTTACCCAAACAGGAATGGAAAACAGATGTGACATACTATTCTGTTGTAACTTACCTCAACATTGTTAACTATTTTATCTTCACTCCAAGTGTTTACACCATGGATGACCTGAAAGCTGACAAGAGCATGTGAAAGGAGTGTCAATTAGTGATGCTTCCCATAACCGTTGAATACCCGAATGTATTGTGCAACCATGGTTATATAAGTTGTTTATCACTCACTGGTTTTTCGCATCACTTTTTTTTCTGGTCAAGACGTCTGGACCGTTTCACTATCTTTTTCACATGGATACCAAAGACGAACGTTGTTGTGGGATGTCTTGACAGTTATGGCTGCGTAAGATGTTTCTCAGAGCCTGAAGGACACACTTAGGTGTCAATAGTAAATCAGGAAACAATTGTTGCGGCGCCAGGTGGGACGGGTAGGCCACCCGTCCTTTCTCTCGTACACAACTGAAAAGTATAATAGAGAGATGTAGAGTACAAACAGGTAGAGTCTGCTGCGGGTTTCGTACGGACGCCCAGCTGGTTGACAAGCGGACCTCTACCTGGGTGAACGGCTCTCCACCTTCTCGGCATAGGTAAGGGGCTCATATGATTGATTTCACGCAATGTCAACTGTGTTTTGAGAACTTGCATTTGGTCGAAATAAATATGCCAGTTATTAGGCTAAATAGCATTTGGGAACGTTGGTCTTTTGTTGAGTGTCGTCTTTGTCTCCTGAGCGCCGACCAGCACCGATCCTTTCAATAAAACATTTTTGGCGTTGTCGGCAGGATCGTGCAGGCTACGCGCAGGAGATAAAAATAGGATGCGTTGTTTTAGAAGGAAAACTAAGGGTGCGCAAGAGGCACCAGAGGAGGAGGTGGTGCCCGGGTGGGAAGGCATCACTTTCCGAGAAATAGAAGCTGTCTTACGGGAGCGTGGGGGACGCCCCGGACTGTGGACAGGAGTGAATCGCGCTGCCACGCCGCTGGCATTATGTGATATGTTGAGGCGGGTGGATGTGAATGCTCGTGCTCCGCTGGGAGGCACGCAGCAGATGTTGTGGATGTGTGCGGAAGCTTGGAAAAATTGCGTGTTGGAGTTGGATAAGGTTAGAAGCACAGAAAATCAAAAGGCGCAAGAGTTTATCCAGCTAGAGGTTAGTGAAAGAATTAAAGGAGCATTTGGCAAAAATGCAGAGTATAACGGAAAGAGCTGTAATGCATATCTCCCGAGTGGCTCGAAGGGGGCGAAAGAAGAAACCTCGTAAAATAGAACAAGCGCAAATCCGTTCATTCACCACTGGGCTGTCAGCGCAGTGGAATCCGGAGGAGTGGAACGGGGATATGTGGGGGGATAAGACCGGACCCGCCACCACAGACTGGGTTGTATCCCTCGTTAAAGGGGTTGCAGATACACCCTTTCACGCGACGAAAAGAGCAGTGACGCGTGATACCAGATCAAATCCAGGATCTGATGGGGGCGGACAATCAACCAACTCTGGACGAAAATGGCGAGCGAGTGCGAGGGCCGGTCCCACAAGCGCAGCCAGAGCCAGAATTGTTCATGACTAGAGAAGATTATACACAGGTCGGCATGGTTGTTTTGGGAGTATCAAGATGGCGGATGGCGACTACAGTTTTGGTGGCCAATGAGCCATCCAGTCTTTTTTGTTTGTTTTTGTTTAGATCAGTGCATTAAACAGTGAGGATAACGCAGTATAGGAAATGAATGAACGTTCACTTTTGCACATAATACTGCTTACAACCATACTCTTATCGTGCGTGTATGTGTTTGTACGCATGTGTGCGCGCGCAGGTGTTGCCTTTCTATCGTGCGTGTACGTGTTTGTACGCGTGTGTGCGCGCGCGGGTGTTGCCTTTCTATCGTAGGTGTAGGTGTTTGTACTCGTGTGTGCGAGCGCGGGTGTTGCCTTTCTACCGTGCGTGTACGCGTTTGTACGCGTGTGTGCGCGCGCGGCTGTTGCCTTTCTACAAGTGTTTCAATAGACTTAACGTTCCACAGATCTTTGTTTACCGAAAAAGCTATCCAAATACTATATTGTATGCTTGTCATATCTTCTGAATAATGTGCACTATGTTTGCATGTACAGTTTTACAAAGGATGCACCGGTTCCTTTTTGTTAACTACGACTGTGTCTTTTGAAGTATATGATATGGAAATTTATTGGGATAAATCAGTTCAAACACTAACAACGTTGGTAGATACCGGGGCGGAGGCCTCAATAATTTATGGAAATCCAGAGAAAATGAAAGGACCCCTAGTACCATTCACAGGACTAGGAGGAAAAGTGATTTATAGAAAACATGTATTAGCCGGCATGACACTTTATTTGACAACCGGGAGATTTGAATTCGGAGCAAATCCACTGAAAATACATGCAATATTGGTGGGTAATGTAAAAATGCCACCTTTTCTGATACCACAAGCTACACAGGTAGTTAATCAAAAGCAATACCGGATACCTGGAGGACAGGAAGAAATTTCGGCGACCATTTAAGAATATTTAGAAGCTGGTGTATTGAAAACAGTGATGACAAACTGGAACAATCCGTTGTGGCCAGTCAGGAAATCAGATAACTCTGGGAGGATGACAGTCGACTACAGAGGATTGAATAAACACACACCTGCATTGACTTCCGCGGTGCCCGACGCAGTGACAATTATAGAACGAGTGCAACATCATCCCGGAACGTGGTATGGGGTCATAGATTTGGCTAACGCATTTTTCACTATTCCCATTCCTGAGGATAGGATGAATCAATTTGCGTTTACCTGGGAAGGGCGCCACTACACGTTTACCAGACTCCCACAGGGTTATTTACATAGTCCCACAATCTGCCACCGGGTGGTAGCAGAGCACCTGTAAAAGCTAAAAGTTCCTACAGAAATAATGATACTTTAGTTGGGGAGAAGAACAACAGCAATCATTTGATATGGCGAAGGAAGCGATACAGCAAGCAGTGTCACTGGGAAAAATGAAATCGGGACGGGTAGAATTGCAGGTGTCGGCGTTAAATGAATACGCTAACTGGAGTTTGTGGCAAAAGCAAGATAGGATTCGTAAACCCTTGGGATTCTGGTCGAGAAAGCTCCCAGAAGCAGGCCCAAGGTACACACCTTTTGAAAAGCAGCTATTAGCATGCTATTGGGCATTGGTTGAAACTGAGGCTCAAACGGTGGGCCATGAGGTGTTAATGAGAACACATATACTGATTTTGACATGGGTTAAAGGTAACCCGACGACACATAGAATAGGAATCGCACAGGAAGCTAGTATTATCAAATGGAAATGGTATGTGTCTGAGCGAATTAAAAAAGGGGAAAAAGGAGTCTAAAGAGTGGGCAAAGACTCACCATGTAGAATGGATCTATCACATTCCCTATTATCCGCAGGCTGCTGGGTTAATAGAGCGAATGAATGGTATTCTTAAGGAAACATTGAAAAAGCTATCTCGAAACAAAACAAGCCGGAGTAATTGATGCGGACTATCAAGGAGAAATTGGAGTGGTATGCAAATTATTAGCAGAACAGCCCCTTACATTGGAAAGAGGGGACAAAATTGCTCAATTGATAGTGAAGCCTTGCCTTGTAACCAAGGTAAAAGAAATACCTAAACCTGTGGTGATAACTACCAGAGGGGAGGGAGGATTTGGCTCCACTGATTTGGCAGGGGCAAAAGTTTGGGTAAAACAGCCAGACGGTCCTCCCCGAGCAGCAGAAATTATAGCTCAAGGGCAAGATGCTACTGTGAGCATCTTATATCCTGGAGAGGAAAAATGGGTATATGTACCGGTGTCAAAATGTTATAAAAGAGAGAACTAATCACATGTTTGTAGTATGCACTATTTGTCGTAATACAGATGCCGTGGTGGTATTTGCTGATTGGAAGACCATCATCGGAGAGGCGCCATGGCCAGACCAGGGAAGACCGAGGGCCCAAGAGGTGGCAGTGTCGTCTGCTGGGTCACGTGTATCCTTGTCCTTGGTGCCATGGTCCAACTCTGCTGCGCAATGACGGAGGGTGACAAATTGGCGCAGGTCCAGCGGCTCCACATAAGATGGAAAAGCAGTATCCAGGACCGTACTCAAGGAGACTACACCTGTCCAGCTTACCAAGCTTGCGGCGTGGTAAACGTCACCAGCAATTGTCAGATGTGGAAGTGCAAAAGGTGCCTTGGAGGAAAGGACATCCAGGTGGTGGAACAAGGATGCAACTTAACCGTCACTTCAGTAGTCCCCATGTGCCACTACAACAGGACGACCAAGACCTGCAATGAGCACATCTGGACGAGGTGGACGATTACCGTAAAAGAAACCCAGTTTTTTTTTTTAACAGCACTGAAATCTCGGGACGGAACACATTTTTGTATATAATATGGGTGTTACCTGGGAAACCTAATTCGACAAGAACACACATAGCACCAGTATTAGATACCTGTACACAACAAAATGCAACAGTACATATTGTGCTGGGTATTGGACTCAGTACAATGTGTCTACTGTTAAAACGATATGTAAGTATCAAGTATTACCGGTGATTACATACGTCTAACATCTCCAAGCTCATGGTGTCCACATTAGTAGCCAGCGGACGGGTACAACATGATGCTAAAATAGTACAACAGTCCTCAGCCCATCACTGGTGGGACATCTTTTCAGGGATGTCAGTCACTGCTAGGAGGACTTTGGTGCCCCCTCTGATTCTGTTGGTTATTGTAATAGTATTGCTATCACTATGTAATCTGCTAACGTGTATCTACGTAAGACGTATCCGAGCTGAAGTGGCGTGGGTGATTATGCAACGCATGAAATGATTTTACGCCTTGAGAAAAGTAATGGACACTTCGGTGTCGAGAACTACACTGTTAAGTTGGTGCCTCACCCCACTCATATATACATTTATGCTAGATGGCAAGGATGTTTATCACATCAATATATTCACAGAAACCTAAAGTTGCGGGAATTATGGTCCATGTTCTTTCATGACATCATGAATCACACTGGAAATGGAATAGTGTTACCATCGACGTTTGACGGGTATATCAACTAATATGTGAAGCCTCAAGAGTGGAATGAAAGGAATGTTAATTAGTGATGCTTCCCATAACCGTTGAATACCCGAATGTATTGTGCAACCATGGTTATATAAGTTGTTTATCACTCGCTTGTTTTTCGCATCACTTGTTTTTCTGGTCAAAATGTCTGGACCGTTTCACTATCTTGTTCACATGCATACCAAAGACGAACATTGTTGTGGGATGTCTTGACAGTTATGGCTGCGTAAGATGTTTGTCAGAGCCTGAAGGACACACTTAGGTGTCAATAGTAAATCAGGAAACAATTGTTGCAGCGCCAGGTGGGACGGGTAAGCCACCCGTCCTTTCTCTCGCACGCAACTGAAAAGTATAATAGAGAGATGCAGAGTACAAACAGGTAGAGTCTGCTGCGGGTTTCGTACGGACACCCAGCTGGTTGACAAGCGGACCTCTACCTGGGTGAACGGCTCTCCACCTTCTCGGCATAGGTAAGGGGCTCATATGATTGATTTCACGCAATGTCAACTGTGTTTTGAGAACTTGCATTTGGTCGAAACAAATATGCCAGTTATTAGGCTAAATAGCATTTGGGAACGTTGGTCTTTTGTTGAGTGTCGTCTTTGTCTGCTGAGCGCCGACCAGCACCGATCCTTTCAATAAAACAGCATGGATGCATACAATCAGTTTGTGTGTGGCTGGGTTTGCGATGTGGGAGCTGTTGTCAGAAATGGATACCAAGAAGTCAGTGGAAAGGTCAATGTTTACATTGCATATGATCTATATTTCATTACACCGTGACTTTTCTCAGTTCAACGTAGACGTTCCCACTACAGCTTTTTAGCAAATCCAATTATTTAATTCTTGTACATTTAAATCTATGTAATGTTTGTGAGGCCAGCAGTAATTTAATGATCATTTCTTCTTCTTCTTTTCCTTTCGGCTTGTCCTGTTAGGGGTCGCCACAGCATGTCATCTTTTGCCATCTTTGCCTATCTTCTGCATCTTCCTCTCTAACGCCAACTGTCTTCATGTCTTCCCTCACCACATGCATAAACCTTATCTTTGGTCTTCCTCTCGCTCTTTTGCCTGGCAGCTCCATCCTTAGCACTCTTCCACCAATATACTCACTTTTTCGCCTCTGAACATGTCCAAACCATTGAATTCTGCTCTCTCGAATCTTGTCTCCAAAACATCCAACTTTGGCTGTCCCTCTAATGAGATAATTTCTAATCCTATCCAACCTGCTCACTCCGAGTGAGAACCTCAACATCTTCATTTCTGCTACCTCCAGTTCTTCCTGTTGTTTCTTCAGTGCCACCGTCTCTAATCCGTACATCATGGCCAGCCTCACCACTGTTTTGTAAACTTTGCCCTTCATCCTAGCAGAGACTCTTCTGTCACATAACACACCAGACACCTTTCGCCAGCTGTTCCAACCTGCTTGGACCCGTTTCTTCACTTCCTGACCACACTCTCCATTGCTCTGTATTGTTGACCCCAAGTATTTGAAGTCATCCACCCTCGCTATCTCTTCTCCCTGTAGCCTCACTCTTCCCCCTCTACTTTTCTCATTCACGCACATATATTCTGTTTTACTTCGGCTAATCTTCATTCCTCTCCTTTCCAGCGCATGTCTCCATCTTTCTAATTGTTCCTCTGCATGCTCCCTGCTTTCACTGCATATCACAATATCATCTGTGAACATCACGGTCCAAGGGGATTCCAGTCTAACCTCATCTGTCAGCCTATCCATTACCACTGCAAACAGGAAGGGACTCAGAGCTGGTCCCTGATGCAGTCCCACCTCCACCTTGAATTCTTCTGTCACACCTAAGGCACTCCTCACCATTGTTCTGCTGCCATCATACATGTCCTGTACTATTTTAACATACTTCTCTGCCACACCAGACTTACGCATGCAGTATGACAGTTCCTCTCTTGGTACTCTGTCATAGGCTTTCTCTAGATCCACAAAGACACAATGTAGCTCCTTCTGACCTTCTCTGTACTTTTTCACTAGCATCCTCAAGGCAAATAATGCATCTGTGGTACTCATTCTTGGCATGAAACCATACTGTTGCTTTTAGATACTTACTTCTGTCCTGAGTCTAGCCTCCACTACTCTTTCCCATAACTTCATTGTGTCAACTATTAATGATTATTTGCAACTTATAGTTTGACAGTTAAGTATGCAGAAAAGAGTATAATTAATTTATTTTTATGTTTCCGTCTCTTTGTACGACATATATTTTCAAAATTATATTTGAAATAGAGAATTTTTTTTCTAGCCTACATTCTTTTGTGAAAATTTCATTTGGTACAATAATGATGGGTGAAAATATTCAGTAATATTAATTAAATGTGCATGATACTTAATACATGTATACAGGGATCTATGTTAATAACTCCAATATTATCTTTACAGGGTCTCCATTCCCAAGCATTGCGAGAAAAGCGCCTTTGGGCTTCGGTTATTGCTGAACAAAGTGGGAAAATTGTTGCTGCACATTGCAACTGCAAGGCTGGTCTGGGAGAAGCTTGCTCATATCTTGCTGCACTGCTGTTTTGCATTGAAGCCAACATCAGGATGTGTGACTCAAAGACTGGACACAGGAGAAAGCATTCTAGAAGCTGCCAACACCTTTAAAGGAGGTGGAGTACCGTCCAATTGGTGAAATTGACGTTACTTTAAGCAAAGACAAAAAGACACCAACTGCATGCTGTCCTTGAAGCTGGTGCCAATGTGGATGCCATTTGCCATTTTCAGACTCAGATCAATTTTCTAGGCAATAATAGCATCCTATGTCTCACCAATCCATAGTCCTCATCAAAAGTAGTCAATACAAAAAATTCCAAATTAAAAAAAAAATCCCCACCTCCTGACACTAGTTTTCTTAGTCTATTTTACCGGAAACACATTATTTTTGTTTGGGCTTATAACAATGTTTTGACCTGTACCCAATGTTATGTAAGTGTGAATTCAAACAAACCAATTGTACTTCAAAATTTTATTGGCTCATTCGCCATCAAACATGTCAGGCTGTTTTGTACCCTGAAAAGTGTGTTTAGTTCTACTTGTAATAGTTACCCACTGTATTTGAAACAAAACCCTGTGTACAATCTCTCTCTCTCTCTCTCTCTCTCTCTCTCTCTCTCTCTCTCTTCTCTCTCTCTCTCTCTCTCTCTCTCTCTCTCTCTCTCTCTCTCTTCTCTCTCTCTCTCTCTATATATATATATATATATATATATATATATATCCATTTTATTAGCAGCTTATCCTCACAAGGGTCACGGGGAGTCAACAGGCAGGAGGCAGGGTACACCCTGAACTGGTTGCCAGCCAATCCCAGGGCACATAGAGACAAACAGCCACACTCACAATCACACCTATGGGCAATTTAGAGTCTCCAATGTGCATGTTTTTGGGATGTGGGAGGAAACCGGGCTGCCCAGAGAAAACCCACGCAGGCACGGGGAGAACATGCAAACTCTACACAGGCGGTTCGGTGATTGAACCTGGGACATCAGAACTGTGAGGCCAACGCTTTATCAGCTGATTCACCATGCCGCCTATATATATATATATATATATATATATGCGTGTGTGTGTGTACAAATTTACATGAATTGCAATAAATGCCTTCCAAATGTAAGATTTATTTCTTCAATTTAGAGCTGTTGATACTATCCTTGAATAACAAAGTGTCACTCCCAATGTTTAAGGAAAAATCTCCATTATCTTGGCTTATAAAGCATGCTTTTGTAAGTACAGTCATGCCAATATAATTCCACAAAGACATGCACTTAAGAATGCTCTTCACATCAGTTTATGAATAAAGGGACACATTTTATTTCAATTTGCTGCACAGAGCAAATGTTCCACTGATTTCCATATGATTTTTGGTTGGAGCCCAGTCCGGATTACTGGAATCATGCAGCTGTGCCGCCTTGCCAGGAACAATATTCATAAATAACGAAATGTTAATATTTTTTTTTGTTTGGCTAACGTACTGAATAAAACAACACATATTCAAATTTCAATAAGTTGTTGAAAGGATGCTGATGTTAAAACAAGTCCCCAGTCCTAAAATATTTCATAATTTAATTTATGTAACTCAGTACAGTATCACACAATAACCATATTATTCAGAGCACATCAGAAAAAAAAAAAAACATTTCAGAACAGTATTCATTTAACATGATTATAAGTGGAAGCATGTTTTCCTGTTTAGTATCAGTTTCAATGTTTACATGTTCCAAGTCCCAACACACCATGCAGCCATACATGACCCACCATTGTCTGGGCTTGCAGCTTTCGGTCACCTTTTTACTTAATTGTATCACTCAACTGACAAAAAACACTTACCAGTGACAAAGTGATTTGAGCAGAAACAATACTGGCACAGATCTGCTCTGGACAATGCTGCCAGCTCTGTTTGAGCAGCCAACCACAGCACAGAAGTTAAACATACCTGGAGGCTGGTTGGTTCGTGCAAGTTTGAAAAAAATAATGGGATCACTGGTGCGTGGAGATACGGCCGCCGGTACAATTGTTTGTTGTCGTTGCAGCCAGGCAATTGCATTGTTCAGTCGACTTCTAGTTCCAGGAAGGCAGCCACTTCCTTCGGGTGTTTCCACAAGTCCATTACGGTCAGCATAGTGGGAGCCACTGCGCAGCTGAAGATGTGCTGCGTGTTGTGAGAACCCTGTCCCCATTTCGGGCAGAGGTTGATGATAGTATTGTCAACACGAGCCATATAGTCATTGAGCATGCGACCCTCCAAGCAATAGCTACACTTGTTTGTCTTCCAATACGGGGCGAGGCCTATAAATCAACTGATTGTGACGTCTCTATAGACTGTTTTCGACCACGCTCATTAGATGTTGTTTCAAGAAATCGTTACGACAAAAAGCGTGCTTTGATCGACATAATCGAATCATGCCTTGGAGAAACACAAATATAGCACACAAATGTGAGGGTCGATAGTCTATCCAGACATCGTCAACTATCTCCTCTTCTCAACAAGCACTTATACCGTGGACTAACTAAAGAATTACAAAGGTCTGGAGGCCTGCAACCAATTAATGGCTGGGTTCGTCATGCGGCGGTATCCATTGTAAGCAACCTGTGTCTCCACACTGCTAAGGTGTACCGTACAGTGCAATTTAAATATGTAACGTGTGATTACAGTCAGAGTTATGTTAAATTATGTTTATTATACCAACGAAAGAGGTTTAGATTATTATTTTAGTTTTTGTTACCGAGAGGGAGAGAGAGAGAGGTTCGACTGGGACGAGTCCCAAGTGGAGCCCACACCTCTTTTTCCACTTCCACGGCTACATTTTTAACTCAACTCACGAAACAGCTAGCGGTGCAGTAACTGATTTTTGGAAAATTATAATAAAACAGAAAATACAGATTTTGGAGACATGCATTGCATTCACACACGAGTATTATGTAGGCCCTTGGGCCTAAAGAGGACTTCACCTTCACAGAATTTAGTTATTGCTCAGTAGGTGTGAAATTCTAAAAGGTATCCAATACTTACCAAGAACAAAATGCTCCGAGCAAATGCTGACATAAGGGAATAACTTGGCTGCTAGATTGTCTCTGCTCATATGAGACAGCCACAGTTGTTGCCGTTTGATTGATAACGGCTCCGTTTTCTTGCACTGGTTCTTGATCACAGCTGGCAGTCGAAAGAAAGACGCTTTACAAATGCCCACTTTCGTTTGAGCAACCAATAACAGCAGTCTGCCACCATTCCTACACCTTTCTGAAATTATTCCTTCTTATCCCTGTCTGTTTTTCTTGGTGTAAAACTGTATTATTGCTTGCAGAATATCTTAAGCAATGCATTTTGAAATCTGAATGAAGCTCCCAAACAGTTTTAAGGTTAATGGTATGTTGCCTCCTATATTTAAAATACAGAATTAGCTTTTTGTGCACTGTATTGTCTGCTTTAATCCTCGATCAGGCTGTGCCAAGGTGGAATTTTAACATTATACACCATCTCATCCTGTATTTTCTACTTTGGCTTAAGTCCAGACCTATTTTACTCAAAAAAGAGAATAATCTCATCCAGTTTCACCACTTTTTCTACTATTATTCACATACCCCGACATTCATTAAAGCATTACTTTTATCATCATTATCGAGAGTAAAGTTTGTTCTAGGTAGCCCAGACTGTATGGGTGGACGGTGTTTGTAATTATGAGTGTACCCCTTTAAGAGCTGAAAGGGGGCGGAGTCAGGTAAACGAGCAGGAAAGAGTGTCCTTTTGTGCTAAAAAAAAAAAAAGTCAGGCTATGGTTCACTGCGCTAGGTTGGTTTTCATGTGCGTGGAGAATGTCTATGTATTTCTGCTCGTAACAAATTTTACGCGCCTGATTTTTCGTGCTCGACTATGCAGATTTGCAAGTGCGATGGCGCACGGGTGCGAGCGAGCTTGTCAAATGTGAGTGACTGGTATTGTCAATGGCGACTGCCCCAGTCGTGTAGTTTTGATAATACCTCTTTTAAAATGTATATTTTGTTGTCAATGGCACTTTAAAATAATACTTGAAGAAACTATTCTCCTGATTTCAAAAGTATCCCTCAATTTGATGGGTCATGGTAATACCCTAATATTATTTGCTGCTGAAACTTCTATATGGTTTCCCTGAGGTGGCACGCTGGCACAACTTGCCCTCAAGTGTGATTGTGAGAGCCAATGGTTGTTTGTTTGTTTCTCTGTGCCACTGTCATTGGCTAGCAAACAGTTCAGGCTGTTCCCCACCTCCTGCCTGACAATAACTGGGATAGGTTCAGCACACCTATGACTCTTGTGAGCTCAGAAAATTGATGGATGGACTTAAATGGACAAAAGAGATGCCTTGTTCCTGAGTTTGTGTGCTTTTGTTTTGAAGTTCCTGAGGCCGGATGTGTTTTTATTTCCATGACGGTACAAGAAATTGTGTTCTTGGGTGATGGTGAAGGGACGAAAGTTAAAACAGGGCTACACAGAGAAAATGGTTAATGATTAAGATGAAGGAAAGAAAGAACTGTTATTAAAGTGTCTGTTGAGAAGGGAGACAAGTTCTTATGGTGGTCATAGGAATGACAGATATTCAAGGTGATTTGACAATCAGTATTCTGGACCTGAAATTCAACCAGGCTGCTACCTTATTTTTTTTATTTTTCAAATGTAACATAATTTAGGGATACTGGTGTGTTCATGTGCGTGTGCAACGGTATATCATAGGAATATAAAGTATCAGACCAAGTCCAACAAAGCGATGCTTAGAAACTCAAGATTTTTATTTCCAAGAGAACTGGACAAATTGGAGGTGGTGAAATTCCACCCGAGAGTGACTTTATAGAAAATGAGTTGAAACTGCCCCGTAAATTCCTTTTTCCAAACCAGCTATGCAGTGATTTTGGTCTCCACTTCTACCATTGATGTTACATCAAGACGGCTCAATTTTTGTGACAACAAAGAGCTTTTCAAATGGTATTAAAACTGATACTGTTGTAAATGAGTGACAATTTCATTGTATTGACCTAAAAATACCTTAAGATAATTTGTTAGGGAATTATGGACCATGTAAATTATTTCCCCATTTTAGTGATGGATTTTTTTTTATATACGTGGCTAAAAGCAACCCAACTTGGACTTTCTTCCACAGTGAACGTTTGTACTCTGTGACAACAAAAGTCATTCATTGAGTGGTTATCTGCCACAATTGTGAGTTAGTGACTAATAGCAGCCATTTCCTCTACTACATTGTGCAGTTGCAGTTAAATATTGTGAAAAAATTAGATTTAACCTCTTTGTCTTTGTCTTGAAGAGATCAGTGAATATCTTCATCCAGAGCGGCAGCAGTCTGTCACGGACGAGACTCGGGGGTGGACCCAAATGCACGACTCAGATGAGAGGTAAGCAGTGCGGAATAAGCCTTTATTCATTCCAATGTCGGTTACCAGGGAGTCAGTCCAAACAAGCAGCAAGATCAGTAACGGCAGGCTTACGGGGTAGGTCGGGAGACAGGCGTTGGTCGGTACACGGGAGGTAGACGTCAGGAGTACGGTAGTGCGGGAACGAGGCATGAGAGGCAACGATCTAGCAGAGTCTCTGTCGTCCCCCAGGTCCTATATGTACTGGGTCTAATCGGAGGTCATGAGGCGCAGGTGTGACCCTTCCGATTAGACGGCCACGCCCAGCCCTGGCTGGAATCCAGGATCATGACACAACCCGTGTGTACCGACCTCCGCCTGTTCTCCAACCGACCCCGTAAGCCTGACTCCTTTGACACTTCTGCCTGCTTTGATCATTCTCCCGTCGTATCATCTGCGAACATCATAGTCCAAGGGGATATCTTAAAAAAAAAAAATTAATGATCCGATCACAAGATCGGATAAATACAATGACTGTATTTAAATGACATGTTCATTTACTTCACTCTTTTTTACAGTACACAATTACGTTTTACTCTTTCCTTTTATTGACATTGGTGCTTTGCCTTTTTCACGAAGGCAGAAAAAAAGAAACCCCTCTGATTCCATTTTCCCTACCAGCCCTAAAAATTCCCGCCGACACTAACATTTTTACACCATGTAATAAATTTGTCAAGGGAGTGGTTCTTCATGGCCACACCCGCACTACTGCGGAAGCACAAAGTTAAGTGGGTTGTTTGACAGCAGCAGCTTGGCCGTGCCACTTCTTTGTGCGCCCTGCTGCACCCCGTTGCATCGTGATTATGTTGTCCAAAAGCCTTGTTTTTCATGCCACTTGTTGCCAGATCGTTGTGTGTACAGGGAGTCCTCGGTCTAAGACGGACAGTTTCTACACTAGTGACATACCCCTGAATTTCGGCATAAATCACATTTCACCGTTTGTTGAAATTTACGATGACAGCTGGGATTGGCTCCAGCATTCCTACGACTCTTGTAGGGATACGCAACTCAGTAAATTGATGGGTGTTGATACGTCATATAAAACAACTAAAATACATTTAAAATAAAACAAATATGCCTTACCCTCACTGTGAGAGGTGGATGATGAAGAAGGAGGCGAGGCTGTGTTTAGCTAATGCTAAGGAAGCATGTGCAGGTCGCCCTTCCTAGGGCTAAATTCCTCTTCAGCGTCGTTGCCTTTCTGCTCTTTCAAAGTTAGGAAAATACGCCATATATTTTCCTTCAATGAACAGCAGGCTGATATTAAGCCTACATTGATTCTGAGCCTCGGTCCATACCGTAAGTAATCTTTCCAACTCGGAAACTGTCGAAGAACATTGCTTCTTTTTTTTTTTTAACAAAAAAAGTTGCTTCATGATCAAAACCCTTCACATGTACTAAAATACATACTTTGCCCTGAATAATAATCGCCACAGTCATCCGACTGAAGCCCAATTATTTAACGATGTTCGTCAGTGTTAGTCCTTTCTCTGATTTTTTTTTTTAAAGCTGTTTAATTTAATTTCCATTGTAATTGCTTTTGTTCCAGCTGAACATGCATTGCTTAAAAAATAACTGGTTTCTTCTTTTGGACCATAATGTGTAAAAAGCTGGGCAGAGAAGACAAACATACTTCCAGCACACAAACACAGAGAAGCAATATCCATGAGCCAAGCAGAAACACTATGGTGCTGGGAACACATTGGCACGCTGGGGTTGTAAAGTCGAAATGTTGTTTGGTCAAGACCGTTTTAACCCGAGGACTCACTGAATATGTATGTGTGTTCATGAGCGTCAGCGAGCGTAAATGCCTTGTCCCATGTCACAGCGTTACTGAGCCTTATCAAGTCAAGTTATGTTTTCATGTTTTGCCATGTCTGATTTCTGGCATTGTTTCATGTTTTTTGGAAAAGCTCATTTTTTCCTGATGATTTTGTTTTTGTGCCGTTGCCTTGTTGAACTAACTGCCTTCCCCTGTACGACCACTGCCTGCCAATAAGCCTTCTTAAAATCCACGCTAACGTCACAGCTTCCTGCATCTGGGTCCGACCCTCCGTCGAGTTCGTGACAAAATCAAGTTTATTTATCATCTCTGCTAATATTCAAGTTTTTCACAATGCAAGACGCTATCATGAATTTTGAACTCGTTATGCAAAAGAGAATGAATTAACAAGAACTGACAAGAAAATGGCAATGTAGACGGAGCACCCTTTACTTACGTACCCGGATCTTTTGTACACAGATATTTTGTAAAAAAAAAAAAAAAATACCGACCAAAGATCTGAAATGTAGGAAAGGAAATCGGAACCACAAAATTTTTATTTGGGAGGGGGATATACCGTTTAACACACAATATCCAAACTGGAATCTTGATATAATTAAAACGTCTGATTTTCACTTGATTATCTCATCCCTCTCTGTAGCACCGAAAGTTTGATCGTTGTGTGAAAATGTGTGCAAGAACATCAGGAGAGTACAAGGAACAAGTTCGTGGACCAAAAAAGGAGGAGGAGCCACATCATCATCTACTGGACGCTGTGTTCAATCTGCAGTCTCAAATTGTCCTACACAGAGCAGGTTGGTTCACTTGTTGCATCCATTCTAATTTGAATGATATTCTTATTTACAGGCCCCATTAGATGATGCATTTTCCTTCCATCCATCCATTTTTTGCCGCTTATCCTCACAAGGGTCGCTGGAGTGTTGGACCCCATCCCAGGTGTCATCGGGCAGGCGGCAGGGTACACCCTGCACTGGTTGCCAGCCAATCCCACAGCACATAGAGACAGACAACAGTCGCACTCACAATCACATCTCAGGGCAAGTTAGATTGTCCAATTAATGTTGCATGTTTTTGTGATGTGGAAGGAAATTGGAGTGCCTGGAGAAAAGCTACGCAGGCACACGGAGAACATGCAAACTCTACACAGGTGGGCCGGGATTGAACCCTGGACCTCAGAACTATGAGGCCAACGCTTTACAGATGCCACAGCATGCTGCCCTGATGCATTTTACAGAACATTATTCACATCCCACCCTGCGACTGACTGGCGACCGTTTCAGGTTGGAGTCCGCCATTCGCCCAGTCAGCTGGGGTAGGCTCTGGCATTCCACCAACCCTTGTGAGGATAAGCGGCTTGGAAAATGGACACACACAGTGTGCCTTTGCCCAATTACGGTTCACCCTATGCGGGCCCACATATTTTTGGATTTTCCTCTTCCAATTTTTTTTGTAACTTTAATTATAGCATAATTTCACAATCGTACAGGTCTTAAAATTTCTTCCAAATAAATGAGGCACCACATTAGAAATGGCACCCTACAATGAGGTGCACTTTTTGTCCACAGAGAGTTCCAACATTTGGTAAATTTGTGTGACTGGTATAATAAAGCAAACTTAAAAACACTGGTTACAGTATCAGTATTCATGCCAGGATGTGTGTTAGTGTGAACAGTGAACAAAATCAGTATTTGAACACCCTGCTGTATTGCAAGTTCTCCCACTTGAAAATCATGGAGGTGTCCGAAATTTTCATCATAGGTGCATGTCCACTGTGAGAGAGAATCTAAAAATAGAAATCACAATGAAGGATTTTTTTTAACTATTTGTGTGATACAGCAACAAATAAGTATTTGAACACCTGTCTATCAGCTAGAATTCTGACCCTCAAAGACCTGTTAGTCTGCCTTTAAAAGTCCACCTCCACTCCATGTATTATCCTGAATCAGATGCATCTGTGTGAGGTCATTAGCTGCATAAAGACATCTGTCCATCCCATACAGTCAGTAAGACTCAAACTTGTAACATGGCCAAGACCAAAGAGCTGTCCAACTCCACATGGCTGGAAAGGGCTGCAGAGAAATTGCCTAGCAGCTTGGTGAAAAAAGGTCCACTGTTGGAGCAATCGTTAGAAAATGGAAGAAGCTAAACATGATGGTCAATCTCAATTGGAGTGGAGCCCCATGCAAGATATCACCTCGTGGGGTCTAAATGATCCTTTGAAAGGTGCGGAATCAGACTAGAACTACACAACGGGACTTGATCAATGACCTGAAAAGAGCTGGAACCACCATTTCAAAGATGACTGTTGGTAATACGCTAAGATGTCATTGTTTGAAATCATGCATGGTCCGTAAGGTTCCCCTGCTTAAACCAACACATGTCAAGGCCTGTCTTAAGTTTTCCAATGACCATTTGGATGGTACGGAGGAGTCATGGGAGAAGGTTTTTTGGTCAGATGAGACCGAAATGGAACTTTTTGGTCATAATTCCACTAACTGTGTTTGGAGGAAGACGAATGATGTGTTCCATCCCAAGAACACCATCCCTACTGCGAAGCAAGGGCCTGGGAGCATCATGCTTTGGGGGTGTTTTTCTGCACATAGGACAGGACAACTGCACTGTATTAAGGAGAGGATGACCGCGGGCATGTATTGTGTATTTTGGCGAACAACCTCTTTTCCTCAGTCAGAGCATTAAAGATGCATTGTGGCTCGGTCTTTCAACATGACAATGACCCGAAGCACACAACCAGGAAAACCAAGGACTGGCTCTGTAAGAAGCATATCAAGGTTCTGTCGTAGCCTAGCCAGTCTCCAGACCTAAACCCAATAGAAAATCTTTTGAGGGAGCTGAAACTCCGTGTTTGACCTCTGTAATTGCAAACAAAGGCTAATGTACCAAATATTAACATTGATTTTCTCAGGTGTTCAAATACTTATTTGCACCTGTACCGCACAAATAAATCATTAAAAAAATCATTCATTCTGATTTGTTTTTTTCTTTTTCGACCATCTCTCTCACAGTGGACATGCACCTACGATGAAAATTTCAGACCCCTCCATGATTTGTAAGTGGGAGAACTTGCAATATAGCAGGGTGTTCAAATACTCATTTTGTTCACTGTAGTTACACATATTATGATAATCTGCACCACCAACCTGAGTTGTATGACCTCCTTGGGGAGCTTCGCAATTTACCATCGTTAGCGTAGCATATTTGTTGCTCCTGCACTAAAGATCAGAACAACTCCTCGTGAGTTAGTTTTAACTTAAACTAAGACAAACAATGCCAACTTCAATGACGAGTTGTGTAGCCACTTTTGCAAGAAATGTGTCATTGCTAATGTGGGCAACCCGGAAGCAGTGCGGCAGTCAAAACAACGAGAGCTCAATGGCTTCAGGTCGTTTTCAAAACAGCGTGAGCTCAAACTACGTAGCAGTCACTCATATTTGAAAGATGTACGGGTGTGGTCAGTCATGCTCACAGATATAGTTACGGGTGTGGTCCACCAGTCATGCCCGCAGATAAAGGTGCGGGTTTGATTAGGGATGGAATCTCAAGACCTTAAAATAACTTATTGAGTTGTAATACACGAGTATGTCGTTGTTACCTAATGCCATAATTATAATTTATTGACATTTCACTGAGACCGATATTTTTAAAGAGGTCAATAGACATTCAATTTCAAAACTAAGTATTCATATAATTGAATAATTTTATTTCATCATGATGTATTGTTATAATCTAGCGTAATTTACAGTGCTATCTATTGTCAACCCAATGATGAAAGCTAGCAGGAGATGATCTGCAGTATATCTTCCTAAAGCATGTAGTTGGGAGAAGTTTTCAACTTTAAGATAACGCGGTACCACAGGGGAAAATGACCGTTCGCATTTAGATATATGGACGGTCTAACGTTAGAACTTAGATCAAGTCAAAGTAAATCACAATCGCATATGTATTATAGTTAGATACTGAAACATTACCTGTGTTAGATCGCAGAAATGTTTTCAGTGTAACTGAATTTCCTTTGACATGATGTTGATGACTTTCGACGTAAATGCCCTCACAGTACTTGAAGCAGCTCGTAACGTGCTTTTGGCATCACTTCGGAACATGCTCAGTATGGTTAACTTGCATTTCCTATTTACGCGTGAATACTGATTGTTTAGGAGCAGGCTTGTTTTTTTAACGTTTATGAAATAAATATGTAGATTAATGTCAAAACCAACGTTCCGTCTAATTTTTTACATGTCTCAGCAAACAAACTAAGCCCGTGAGGACCCCCTTTGACCACTGTGAGCAACATCAGATATATGCACTATGAAAAGGTGGAATTTTAACATTATACATCCTATCCTGTACTTTCTGCTTTGGCTTCAGACGAGAATTTTTTTTTTTTTTTTTTACTCAAAAAAGAAAAAATCTCGTCCAGTTTCACCAGTTTTTCTTCTATTATTCACATACCCAAACTTTCATTCAAGCAACAGCACTTCTTTTTCTTACTTTTACCATTATTATCAAGAGTAAACACAAGCAGCATGTCGAACTCTTTGCTCTACGTTGGCCAGACTGTGTGGGTGGACGGTGTTTGTAATTGACACCTCCGTACAAGGCACTTAACCACGCCTCCTGAAATGACGTCACGCCACGTGCGCCGACGTAAGACAAACAGTAAAAATGTCAAATACAATTCAATACATTCTGAACTGAGACAGACTCCATGCTTCTGATTTCATTCAAATCAACAATATATTATAGATTCTAAATACAATACATTCTTAACTGAGAGAAACGCCATGCTTCTGATTTCATTCAATCGTTCACACGTAGCAATGTTATGCTAGCGGAGAACGTCTCATTCATTCATACGAGACGTGTATTAAAAATCAAATTTAGGGCATATCTTCGTGCAAACACAGTCTGGTTAAGCTTCAGCTGCGAGCCAGCAAGAAATCAATACGTTTGTGCAGTGAAACAACACATAAGTATACACACAGGAGAGAAGCCTTTTGCATGCTCAGTTTGTGGTCGAAGATTCACTCGGAAGGAAGTCTTAAAAACACATAAAAGAACACACACTGGTGAAAAACCTTTTTCCTGCTTAGATTGTGGTCAAAGATTCTCTCGGAAGCAAACCCTGAAAATGCACGCCAAAACTCAGTGGTGAGAAACCGTTTTCCTGCTCTATTTGTGGTCAAAGATTCTCTCGTGTTAAAAATACACACGAGAATACACATAGGTGAAAAGCCTTTTGCATGCTCAGTTTGTGGTCAAAGCTTCTCACAGAAGGGATCTTTACAAAAACACACAAGAACACACACTGGTGAGAAACCTTTTTCCTGCTCAGTTTGTGGTAAAAAATTCTCTGTAAAGGAAAGCTTAGAAATACACACAAGAATCCATACTGGTCAGAAACCTTTTTCCTGCGCAGTTTGTGGTCAAAGATTCTCCCACAAGGGAACCTTAAAAATACACACAAGAACACACACTGGTGAGAAACCTTTTTCCTGCTTAGTTTGTGCCCATAGATTTACTCATAACTGAAACTTAAAATCACACACAAGAACCCACAGTATAGAGAAACGTTTTTCCTGCTCTTTGAGTGGCCAAAGATTCACTCAGAAGAGAGATTTAAAAAGACACTCAAGAACCCACACTGGTGAGGAACCTTTTTCCTGTTCAGCTTGTGGTCAAACATTCTCTTATAAATATCAGGCTCAGAAACACAAGTGTGCTGGTAAGAATAGCAGTGACCAAGAAGGTTTTAATGCATATGTGAAGATTTAAATAAGTTATTATTATGTTACTGACTTAAAAGTGAGGGAGAAGTATCTTCTATGAGTTTGATTTAATTATTATCAGTGCTTTATACATTGCAGGAGAACAAGTTTCACTTTGTTAGTGTATCACTGACCTGCTGAATGAGTATGTAATGTTTTATACTGAAGAGTCGGGTTAGTTATATGTAACTGCGTGATGTCATGCAGTAGTAATGTCTATTTGCCTATTTGTATCACATCAGACTTTTAAGATAGAGCACTGGGTTTGATTACGAGCCAAGTCAAATGAATACACCCACTCATTTATAAAGACTACAATGATATTACTCATGATCTTTCCAAGTCAAAAGTACCCACCCTGATTCACATGCGCAGTACGATTCCACAATTTTATCCTGTTGGATTTCAATGGATAGGTTTCCGATTACCCATCATGGCTTGCGACGGATGCCATACTGTGTGTCTTAGAGTTCATAGGTGAATGGTGAAGCGTGAAGTTTTTTCCATCGTTAATTTTTCCGTTTGGTGTCAGAGTTATGAAGTCGTTTAAAGTAAATGCAAACGTAGTGGACAAAAACACGTTTAACGCTTTAAGCAGAGCCAGATACTTGGAGAAACTGAAGGACATCGGCAGCAAAGTTCCATATAAATTTCAAGCAAGCGACTGGAGTGACGATGTGGAAGGCTACCCTGACATTACATATCTGATACTGTTAATTATCTCGTGAATTCTGTGAGCGCATATACGCCTAATGAACTAAAGGCTTACAAGTCTCTACAAGCCTACAATTACTTTGTAAGTGGGTGGAACGGGTGATCGGTAATCAGTGTGTAATGGCAGCTCGAGTAAGACATTCTAATAGGTCTACCGATCCACTCCTCCATCCCTGGATCATATCCCAAAAAGATGGCTGCGTTCTCTCCGGTCATTGTACCTGTGTGGCCAGTCTTGGAGAAGTGTGTTCACACGTGGCTGCCCTTCTTTTTGCAGTCGAAGCTTCAGTAAAATTATGGGATAGCAAGACAGTTATAGAAGAGAGGTCTTACTAGTTACCGCCCTCTGCAATTAAAAATGTAAGTCAATTTTTTTCTCTTAAAGAATTCTCTGTCATACCTTTGTGTACAATACATAATTTATGCATTCCTTGTTGCCTCAAGAATTTATTTGAAAATGTTACCTGTTCCGAAATTATCCGAGGAAACTTTATAGTGTCTCTTTGCTTGATCAGGAAGAAATCCAGCTCGGTTGATCCTTGACAACCATAGATTCAATCTTTCTGTCGACAGTCACTTTGTTTTTCTTCCCTGGTTGACAACGACCTTTGGTATATCAAAATACTACCTCTGTGTTTGCCCAGATTCAGTACGGTTAGTACAGCCCCAAACTATGCATGTCTGGCCCATATTATCGGATGAAAGGGGCTTGCTTGCTTTGTTGACATAGATGCTTCCCTTGCTTCAGACACACAAAATGGTGGACAAGGGACTCCTGGGACTGTGGTGACATCATCAGAAACCTATCCATATGAAGTTTGTGAGATGTCAAACTTTTTTGCATTGATCGCCAACATTTCACTGTAACTCTGACATTGTGTCCTGCTCCGTCCATGCGTGAAATAGTTGAGACCTCTGTAGAACGCTCTTGGACAAGTCTGACACATTTGGCAAAAAACATACTGCAATACTATCTGGAATTCACGATAGAGACTTGACGTCACACATGTTCTGTTTAATCGGCATTTTGGAAGCTTGTGGGACATGGCTTAAGGGGCAGAGCTTAAGATCTTCATTGGAAAGGTCCATAGGGACAGGGCATAGAAGTACACTCTTACTTTTAAAAGCAGCACGTGCTCTGGCATTTTTTCTTCTTTTTTTTTTCTTTTCAACACTATTACTTATATAAGGAATTGGGTGTTTAAAAATGTTCATGGGAAGGGGGAAAATGCAGTTGAAGTGTTGGTGGAAGATTTGAGACACACAGGAAGTAGGCTGCACATTTTATTTTGAAGCCTCACTTATCGGGTGGCTAGTCGAGATCACTTCCTTTTGTGTTTCTGGCCTCTAAGTGAAAGGTAGGCATTTTGGTACACTTGACACCTACAAAATGTAAAGTATGCCCAATTACCAACACTTTATAGGATAGTACCTACATCTTCCCCAACCAGCTCTGCCAGCACTTTAAAAAAATTTCACTTTTAAGGATGAAAGAGTTGCCTTCGAAATGTAATTATTTTTGTCCCAATTGCTCCATGTACTGATATCTTGGGGGGTGGGGGAAGAAAAACAAAATGTACCTGTTTGTGAAAAATGGACCATGAAGAACAATACTTCCTTTGAGCAATGTATGCATTTTGTCTGTTTTAGTGATGTTGGCATCAAATAACTCGTTGATTGAAATACGTCTGTCAGGAGATTTGGCTGAAATTGTAGTGTATTTGTGATCCTGAATGAAATACGTCTCTTAAAATCATGTTGTTCTTCATTTCCTTTCAGCTTGTCCCGTTAGAGGTTGCGTCAGTGTGTCATCTTTTTCCATCAAAGCCTTTCTCCTGCATCTTCTCTTACACCAACAGTCCTCATGTTGTCCCTCACAATATCCATCAACTTTCTCTTTGGTCTTCCTCTCGCTCTTTTGCCTAGAAGCTCCATCCTCTTCACCCTACTACCAATACAGTATCCTAACTCTCTCGCCTCTGGACATGTCCAAACCATTGAAGTCTGCTCGTTTGAACCTTGTCTCCAAAACATCCAACTTTGGCTGTCCTCTAATGAGCTCATTTCCAATCCTATCCTTCCTGTTGTCTTTTCCGTGCCACCGTCTCTAATACATACACCATGGCTGGCCTCACCACTGTTTTATAAACGTTGCCCTTCATCCTAGCAGAGACTTTTCTGTCACATAACACACCAGACACCTTCCGCTAGCTGTTCCAACCTGCATGGACCCATTTCTTCACTTCCTTACTACACTCACTGTTGCTCTGGATTGTTGACCCAAAGTATTTGAAGTCATCCACCCTCACTATCTCTTGTCCTCACTCCTCCCCCTCCACCCGTCTCATTCACAGACATATTTTGTTTTATTTCAGCTAATCTTCACTCCTCTCCTTTCCAGTGCATGCCTCCATCTTTCTAATTGTTCCTCCACCTCCTCCCTGGTTTCACTGCTCATCACAATATCATCTGCGAACATCATGGTTCAAGGTGATTCCAGTCTAACCACATCTGTCAGCCAAACCTTTATCATAGCAAACAGGAAAGGGGCTCATAGTTGATCCCTGATGCAGTCCCATCACTACCTTAAATTCTTCTGTCACACCTATGGCAAACCTCACCACTGTTCTGCTGGCCCCATTCATGTCCTGTACTTTTCTAACATATTTCTGTGCCACACCTGTCTTACGCATGCAGTACCACAGTTCCTCTCTTGGTACTCTGTCATGGGCTTTCTCTAGATCCACAAATGTAGGTTGTCTTTATTTGGCTATCAAATCTAGGCGTAGGACTATGTAATGGCTTATTTACAGTACTGTAATTTCACGAGTATAATGCGTCCTGAAGTATAATGCGCACCCCCTAAGTTGACCTAAAAAAATTGGGAAAACCCTACTATCAATGTACAATGCGCACCACTTATTGTAACGACCCATCGGAACGGAGGTTGGACCCAAATACAAGGCTCGGAAGATGCAAGGTAGTTCGGGGAGAAACGTTTATTATTCCGTGGTCGGGGATCGGGCAGGCAGTCAGGTGCAGCAGCGGTAGTTGGGACGTCGGGCGAAGAGAGCAAGTGAGCGGGCAGGCAGGAGTCGGTACACGGGAGAACGATCAAAGCAGGCAGAAGTGTCAAAGGAGTCAGGCTTACGGGGTTGGTCGGAGAACAGGCGAAGGTCGGTACACACGGGTTGACGATCAGGGATACGGAAGTACTCGAACGGGACATGAAGCTCAACGATCTGGCGCTGACCAGTCGTCATTGGGGTCATATAAATACACAGGATAATCAGCCCGCATGAGGCGCAGGTGTGCGCCTCTCAATATGCGCATCCGCGCGGGCACCCGCACAGCCCGGGCTGGAGCGGCAGGATCATGACACTTATTTGCTGCTACCTTCTTGCCCAGAATATTCGAAATGATCTATATTTATATTTTTGTTAGGTATGTTTATGTATTGTTTTTCAAAAAATTGTCCGTACAACAATCATTAATATTAACCATTGTGCATGTGGTGATGTAGCGGTAATATAATCTCGGGACAGGCCAAAGGACACATTTGTCCTGGTCCCTGTCAGAACAGAATCCCTCAACCAACTAAAATAAAGGCTCAAGGATGGATATATTAATACTGGTGATAACACATATTACAGTCTTAAAAATATATACAATATTTAGCAATGTTTAACTTTAAATAATCAAGCTACCAAATAAACTCACCACTATTTTAACTGTCTTGCAGACAGTCAAATAATAAACCTAGTTATGTAACAAAAAGTGTGAACATTTAATAACAAAATAAAGGATGGAAAATCAAACATGTATACACAACAGTCAAATAAACAAAGTCAATGTAACAGGTACACAATGCACACATTCTAAGCTAAGAGCCCAAACAAATATGAATATAGCCGGCCAAGCAAACGAAATTCAAACCCCAATGTCACTGCGGTGCTTCCCAAGGCAGGAGTGAAGAAAGATGAAGTTGGTTTTTCCTCTGTCTGCCGTCCTCACGGTCCTCGTCCTTTTTTCTTCCTTGAAGTCCAAACACAGCCTGGCTAGCGCCGTTGTCCTATCCTTCGTGGTCCAACACACAGGCCTTGCTAGCTAGCGTTAGCTGGTTGCTAGCACCCAATCCAAGTCCCATGCATGCACTTAGCCCCTGTGGTAGCGGCTAACTCCACCACGTTATGACGTGATTTGAGTAGTCCACTCAAACGACACACTACAACACAATGAAATACCACGATGAAAAATCCCGTAAAACGCTTATAAGCAATCTAATAGTAACAAGAAGATCACTAAAAAACACGAGTTGTATTGTAGTTTTGCCGTCCAGTAGGCGTCGTAAACAAAAGTCATGTGACTCATGATCTATCTATAAATTACTGCCCTTGCACCCCCACATATCGAGCTCGAGCACGTGATGTCACCATTTTCACGGCGCCATATTGCCAGTCAAATAGAGCTGCTAGACAGTGTGGGGGACATTTGAACTGGAGCAGAATATATACACAATGCCGGACGGAGACTTGTTGTGCTGTTGATTGCTACAGCAGACAAGATTGATATTCAAAGAGGTCATTCTATAGAATACCAGCTGAAAAGACCAGAAAATATCGATGGATTTCGGTAATTAAACATGATGGATGATGGCCGAGCAAAATACACACACTCCTGTGTAGCGATCACTTCACTTCAGGTAGGAATTATCCTTCTCAATCTCAAATTCCCAGGAAGTATTTATCATGCCAAAAGAAAGTTTCTTTTAGCTTGTCCTGTTAGGAGTCACCACAGCATGACATCTCAGATGAACGCCCATATTTGTTTGACACAGTTTTTATGCCAGACACAACCCGTCTTGGGGAGTGGAGTCTCCAGTGAGATACGAACTCACGACCCTTGGCTTACCAAACCAATGCTCTGACCACTGAGATATGTGGCCTCAAATATTTATAATGCCAAGTTGGCTCATTTGAGGACAATGCGTTAAAAAAAAAAAAAAAAAAAAACTCCTCCAAACACGGATAGTGGAATTAGGATTCAAAAGTTCCATTTTTGTCTCATATGACCACAAAACTTTCTCCCATGACTCCTCTGTATCATCCAAATGGTTATTTGCAAACTTAAGACAGGCTTTGACATGTGCTGGTTTAAGCAGGGGAACTGTCCGTGCCATGCATGATTTCAAACCATGACGTCTTAGTGTATTACCAACAGTCACCTTGGAAACGGATCTTATCAGGTCATTGACCAAGTCCTGTCATGTAGTCCTGGGCTGATTCCTCACCTTTCTAAGGATCATTGACACCCCACGAGGTGATATCTTGCATGGGGCTCCACTCCGATTGAGGTTGACTGTCATGTTTAACTTCTTCCATTTGCTAATAATTGCTCCAACAGCGGACTTTTTTTTCCCACCCAGCTGCTTGGCAATTTCTCCATAGTCCATGTAGAGTTGTACAATTTTGTCTCTGGTATCTTTGGACAGCTGTTTGGTCTTGGCCATGTTACAAGTTTGAGTCTTACTGAGTGGATGGGGTGGACAGGTGTCTTTATGCAGCTAACGACCTCACACAGGTCCATCTGATTCAGGATAATACATGAAGTGGAGGTGGACTTTTAAAGGTGGACTAATAGGTCTTTGAGGGTCAAAATTCTAGCTGACAGACAGGTGTTGAAATACTTATTTGCGGCTGCATCATACAAATCAAGCGTTAAAAAAAAATCATACATTGCGATTTCTGGGTTTTTCTTTTTAGATTATCTCTCTCGCAGTGGACATGTACCTATGTGAAAATGTCAGACCTCTTCAAGATTTTCTTTGACATGTTGATGAGAAGAAAGGTTGATATATTTTGCACCCAAGAGAGGCGGTGGAAAGGTGGTAATGCTAGAAGTTTAGGAGCAGGGTTTAAATTATTTTCTTTCTGAAAGAGGTGAGACAGCCTCTCAATGGACAGGAGGAGCTCCAAGAACACTGGTCTACTACAGCCAAGGTGATCAGAGAGACAGGCAGGAGAGTACTTGGTGTGTCTTCTGGTAGGAAAGGAGAGAAGGAGACTTGGTGGTGGAAGCCCAGAATACAGAACGTTATACAAGGAAATAGTTTAGCGAAGAAGTAGGACACTAAGAGGACTGAGGAGAGCCAAAAGGAATACAATGAGATGCGACGTAGGGTAAATCTAGAGGCAGCAAAGAATAAACAAGAGTTAAATAATGACATGTATACCAGGTTGGACACGTAAGGCCAAAAAGGATCCCTACAGGTTGGCCAGACAGAGTGATAGAGATGGATATGTGTTGACTGGTACCAGTAATGTGCTAAATAAATGGAAAGAATACTGAGAAGTTGATGAATGAAGAAAATGAGAGAGAAGGAAGAGGAGAAGAGGCAAGTGTGACGGACCAGGAAGTGGCAATGATGAGTAAGGGGGAAGTTAGAAAGACACTCAAGAAAATGAAAAATGGAAAGGGAGGTGGTCCTGATGACATACCTGTGGAGGTATGGAAGCAATTTGGAGAGGTGGCTGTGGAGTTTTTGACGAACTTATTCAACAGAGTAGTAGCGGGTGAGAAGATACCTGAAGAATGGGGGAAAAAGTGTGCTATTTCCCAAATTTAAGAACAAAGGCGATTTGCAGAGCTGTGAGAACTACAGAGGAATAAAGTTGATGAGCCACACAAAAAAGTTATGGGAAAGAGTAGTGGAGGCTAGACTCAGGATAGAAGTATCTGCGAGCAACAGTATGATTTCATGCCTAGAAAGAGTACCACAGACGCATTATTTGCCTTGAGGATGCTAGTGGAAAAGTACAGAGAAGGTCAGAAGGAGCTCCATTGTGTCTTTCAGGGTTCGTACGGGTCAGGGAATTTTTGGGATTATCATTGGATGAAACTCATTTTGCAGGTATTGGAATGTCTGGCAAATAAAAAATAATTTGGCTTTGGTCAGGGAATCTCATGGGATTTTGTTGTTGCAGCTCTATTAAACTAAATATTGGTTATCATGCGTTTTAATTAAAACAATAAACCTGTCAAGCGAACACTGATAAGTTTCTCAAAATTTCTCAAAGTAACATCATTCTTTTCAGTTCATCCAAGCGTGGAGGTTGTCTGCACCTCAGCTCAGTGAAACAAAGTCTTCCAGTTACAGATATGCCACGAAAGTGCCGATTTAGCAACACGTGGTTGGAAAATTAGTTGTATCGGAGGTGGGTGGTACCTTGCGACATTCATACAGCGAAATGTTCTCTTTGCAGTAAACTCATTAACCCATCTAAAATGGGAAAAGGTGGGTTGCGAAGTCATAAAGTCGCCCAAACACATCACAACAATGTCAGGGAAACTGAAGGATAAGACAGAATTTGACCATTTCCTACTTTTTCTGTGGGACAGCTGACTCTGAAGAAAATGAATTTGAATTTGTTGCACATGCTACCATCAACAGAAAGGAGACATTTTGGAAAATACAAAAGGAGTGTAGAGATCGTGCACGTGACGTCCCTGTTTCCAATGCCATATTGCTAGTCAAACAAAGCTTATGGAAGTAAATATGTGCTACCAGGATTTGAATTAAAAATGCTAATTTTATGTTGTAAAATTCACATTATTTTAAAGTGATCACATTTTCAGTAGCTGTATTATCAGTTTAACTTTTCAATGTTAACAAATTAGCCATATAAAAAAAATTAAACCTTTCAAATTCAAACGCATTATTTTCAGTCTCCCGAGAGTCAACTGGCTACAATTTGCTGTCTGAAATTCAACGTCTAAATTCAGTGTAAAGAAAACAGGGTTACTTTCGGTCAGAACCCAACAGACAGCCAATCCAGTTATGCTTTCTTAGTCACGTGACATGATGTGAGGCCACATATGTTGCCATCACAAGATTAGACTTATTTCGTTCGATTCTACAGGACACGGCATCTATTACCAATCCAGCAATGAAGTATTTGTATGCGTCCAGACTTTTATACGCTTTCAAACTATTCTGTGTAAATCTCGACGACTTACTCACCAGATACACGTGTAGATCCAGCTGTCCAAGACAGGGATGAGAATTAACAGTCAATTGGAGAAAACACAGACTTCGCCAATAAAAATTGATCCTCTATGTCAAGTGTCTCGAATTTTTCCACGTACCTTTGTTTATCATCACTTTCTACAGTGAAGAAAATAAGTATTTGGATACTGCAATTAAGTTTGCCAATGACCATTTGGATGATGCCTACTGTGAAGCATGGGGGTGGTAGTATCATGCTTTGGGGGTGTTTTTCTGCACATGGGACAGGATGACTGCACTGTTTTCAGGAGAGGATGATCGCAGCCATTGGAGGAATGGAAGCAACTTGGTGAGTTAGCTGTGGAGTTTTTGACCAACTTATTCAATAGAATACTAGCGGGTGAAAAGATGCCTGAAGAATGGAGGAAAGCTGTGCCAGTCCCCATTTTTAAGAACAAAGGCGCTGTTCAGAACTGTGGAAACTACAGAGGAATAAAGATGATGACCCACACAATGAAGTTATGGGAAAGAGTAGTGGAGGCTAGACACAGGACAGAAGTAAGTATGCACAAGCAACAGTATGGTTTCATGCCGAGAAAGAGTACCAATGATTCATTATTTGCCTTGACGATGTTTGTGGAAAAGTACAGAGAAGGTCAGAAGGAGCTACATTGTGTGTTTGTAGACCAAGAGAAAGCCTATGACAGAGTAGCAAGAGAGGAATTGTGGTACTGCATGCGCAAGTTTGGTGCGGCGGAGAAATATGTTAGAATAGTACAGGACATGTATGAGGGCAGCAAAACAGCGGTGAGGTGTCCCGTTGGTGTGTCAGAAGAATTTAAGGTGGAGGTGGGACGCATCAGGGATCTGCGCTGAGCCCCCTCTTGTTTGCGGTAGTAATGCATAGACTGCCAGATGATGGACTATGATGTTCGTACATGATATTGTAATCTGCAGTGAAAGCAAGGAGCAGGCAGAGGAACAATTAGAAAGATGGTGGCACACACTGGAAAGGAGAGCAATGAAGATTGCCAAAGTAAAACAGAATATATGCATGAATGAGAGGGGCGGAGGAGGAAGAGTGAAGCTCCAGGGTGAACAGATAGTGAGGGTGGATGACTTCAAATACTTGGTGTCAACAATCCAGAGCAATGGTGAGTGTGGTAAGGAAGTGAAGAAACGGGTCCAAGCGGGGTGGAACAGGTGGCGTAAGGTGTCTGGTGTGTTATGTGCTCATTAGAGGGAGAGCCAAATTTGAGAGAGCAGACTTCGATGGTTTAGACATGTTCAGAGGCGAGAGAGTGAGTATATTGGTAGAAGGGTGCTGAGGATGGAGCTGCCAGACAAAAGAGTGAGAGGAAGACCAAAGAAAAGGTTGATGTATGTTGTGAGGGAGGACATGAGGACAATGGGTATTAGAGAGGAAGATGCACGAGATCGGCTTAGATGGAAAAAGATGACACGCTGTGGCGACCCCTAAAGGGAGAAGCCGAAAGGAAAAGAAGAAGAAGCAGGTGCAATGATCTTAAAAATGAACTATTTCATGACATTGTGAGGATAAGCGGCTTAGAAGATGAATAGATGGAACCAACTCAAATGAGGCCCCATATCAGCAATCTGGTGGGAATGAAAATGGGAACAATTCTGATTCAAAATGTTGACCAGTGTCATGTTCATTCCCAACAGATGGTTCACTTCTGAGGTCATCGTTAGTTTTATTGGCTCAAATACAAAATCGTATTAAGTCTTTCACCTGTTTCACACTTTAGCAAGAGTGTCAAACCCATTTTGGCTCAGGGACCACATGGAGGACAAAATATTCTTCAGTGGGCCGGACCGGTAAACTGATGGTTCTGTATATCAGTTTAAAAAAACAACAGATTGTTTTCCTTTTATTTCAATTCATTTCATTTTAATTCAACCCAAAATAATACAAGCGCAACATTATTATTACTTATTAAACACTTCAAATGTAGTGAAAATTCAAAGGGAAAACAACACACAATGCCTGACAGATTCACAGAAGTTTGTCAGTGTGTCTCATGCAAGACTTTGAGTGGGGTTACATTGTTGATTTGACTCCTGATATCTGGCATCTCTTTGCTTTCACCAGCGCATCAATATCTGACCTCACGTCCTGAGTGCCAGCCCACTTCAGGATGTGGATGGTGGAGCTTGACTTTTATCCTTGGGGTAGCCAGGGGGGCAAGGCTATTTCAAGGAACTACAGACGATGACAATGAATTTCTTTCTCAACCAGTGAATTGCAATCTGAGTCTCGAAATGTTGCAATGTACATATGAAGCACACAGAAGATGAGGTATGTGTGTAAAAATGAGTTTATGATCCATGTTTACAACATAGTGTACACAGAAACAAAACTGCAACAATTTTCCAATAATCCCAGAGTAACTCACTCACACAGAGTATCCACTCACTTTCAGGCATACTCTCATATAGAAAAAAGGCCACTTTTGTTACACTTTGCATCACTTACAATTGTACGATGTGAACAAATCCCCACTTCAAGCCTAAAAAATGTCGGGGGGAATACACCACTGTAGATAAAAATTTCAAATTAAAATATTTAGCTACTCAGTGGTTCCCATCTGGTTTTGCCTCAGGACCCAAAACTTAAATTAGTCGTTCTATAATGACCCAAATTTACCACACACACACACACACACACACACACACACACACATGCTCACGTGCACGCACGCACACACACAAAAATATTCCACTAATACAAAAGCCTGTAGACTCTCTTGAAAACATGAAAATAGTTCATATATTTGAAAGATGAAAAAACATAACAAATACGTAATAAGAAATAGTCACTTTTTAGGATGTAAATAAAAATACAGACTTCATTCTTTGTAGTTGAAAAAGGTCGCCTTTTTGAACCAAACAAAATTAAACAGACAGGATTCACTTGAATTACAGGTAGAACATCCTCATTTTATAAAAGCCTTAACTGGTGATATTGATCAAATTTCAGAAACCAAACTAAAATATAAAGGCAGAATTAACTTGAATTATAGTATTTCTGATTTTTAAACAAGAGACACTTGTAAAGCTCATTAAAAGCTTTTTTTTTTTTTAATGTTCTCAACTGTCATGGTCCTGCTGGTCCAGGCCTGGCTGTGTGGATCCCCGCACAGCTGCACTGATTAGGAGCCGGACACATCATCGGCAGTGATTAACTCCTGTGTATATATAGGACCCAGTGGACGGTCTGGCTTGGCCAGATCGTCGCCACCCATGCCCCGTTCCTGCACTCCTATATTCTTGATCGTGAAGCCTGGTGTACTGACCTCCGCCTGTCCTCCGACCAACCCCGTAAGCTTGACGTCTTTGATACTCCTGCTATCTCCGATCGATCTCCCGTGTACCGACCCCTGCTTGCCCATGGACCTTCTCTCCACGCCTGACGTAGTTACCGTTGCTCTACTTGACTGTCTGCATGATCCCCGATCTTGGAACGAATAAACACTTTTCCCAAACTGCCTTTGTCTAGTTGTTCTACTAGTGTGCTGAATTGACGACACACGATATGAGTACACGAAATTCAAGCTATGTCTGAAGGATCTGGAATAAATGCTCAAACGACTCTCCAGAAAGGCAAAATCGGAATTTAAAAATTATCCTTAGTTGTGCTCGTAGGACAAAAGTGGTTCTTGTTGTGGGAGAAAAAACAACTTAGTAGTATGAGACAGTCATTCTACGAGTGTGGAAGTTGTTGTACGAGTGTGCTGAATTTTCTTATGAGTGAGAACTAGTTCATAGATCTTGAGCTGGATATCATGTCCAGTAAATGCTGTTCCACACGGAGCCAGTCTTGTGACATGGTGCACATGTGCAGGGGACTGCTGGCTGCTGGCGGCCATCGCCTCACTGACCTTAAACGACACCCTCCTGCGCCGAGTGGTCCCGCACGGACAGAGCTTTGAGCAGGGATACGCGGGAATCTTCCACTTCCAGGTGATTCTTGTGTGTGTGGTAAAACAGTCCGAGTGGTTTTTGGGTCTGGATCTGCAACATTGGAAAACTTTTCCCAAGGACATTGATGACAATTCATTTTGAGTACCATGTGTATCCCAAAATGCCATAGGATTTATTTCTATTTCCAAGCTAAGTATTCGTGAATAAGTGCATGTGTTTTAATCATTAGCCATCATCAGAAACAATAATTACTGTATATTGTAAGTGGTGTGAGTCAAGTGATTGGCAAGTAAAGTGACTGATGCAGGGATGACCAATTTGCGACATTCGGTGCAGTGCTTTTAATTAGCCTAAAGCTAAGCTAGGAAAGAGTACAATGTTCCGTTAATTGCTATTTTTGTGCTCAGGCCAAAACCCAATTATTAAAGGATCACTTTGGCACTATTTTCTGTTATCACGAAAGTAGAAGCTGTATTATAAGGTCAAGCTTAAAACCAATCTTAGTCACTGATGGTACACACGCCTGACTCAGTAATGGTGTCGATATGTTCCCTGCAACTGGCAGGCAACCAGTTCAGGGTGTAGTGTGCCTTTCACCCGATGTTAGTAAGGAAAGTCTCCAGCACTTCCGCAACCCTTGTAAGGAAAATCAGCTTTGGATATGAAAACTAAAACCAAAGCTGAAGAAGCAGGCCAGGAGCAGGTGAAGGCAGGACAGAGGTTGTTGTTCATTTTGCGTTGCCATGGTGACCCTCCCTCCAGTTCTGGCAGTTCGGCGAGTGGGTGAATGTGGTGATCGACGACCGTCTACCTGTGAAGAACGGCAAGCTGTTCTTTGTTCACTCGGCGGAGGTTGGCGAGTTTTGGAGTGCGCTGTTTGAGAAGGCTTACGCCAAGTAAGAGGAGCGTCGAGATGCCCTCCGTGTCCGACCTGGGCTCTGCCAAAGTCACGCGTGGACTCCGTCTGCCTCAGGTTGAACGGCTGCTACGAGGCTTTGTCAGGGGGAAGAACATCGGAAGCCTTCGAGGACTTCACGGGCGGCGTGACGGAAACGTTGGTGTTGAACAAGGCGCCCTCCGACCTCTTCAGCATCAGGGGCTGCACCATCAAGAGAGGCTCGCTGTTCAGCTGCGCCATTGACGTAAGTAAGAAGGTCCACTTGTTTGTGGACGGTGTCCAGTGCAGGTTGGCGTTGTGCTGCAATACAGCTATGCGGTTGCTATATTGGATGTCGCAGATCTGTCTGTAATCTAAAACCAGCAAATTAACTTAATCTCATCAATTCTTGTTCAAACATTTCCACAAACACTAAGAGAAGAGAGAAGATTTTAATGGCGGGAATGACAAAAAGCCATATACGTCAAAATCATGTGTGGTGAAAAAACTGATGGGTTCATTCTGGCTGTCTTTTTTCATTAATAACATACTAAAAATCACGCATTTCATGACTGTGGCACTTTAACGTGCCACTGACACAAAATCACATTTTAAAATAGGTATCTTTTTACAAAACTACAAATAATATTAATCACTTTGATGATAATACCAGTCGAAAAAAGTGAGCTGGCAGCGTTTTATAAAAGCGCAAAGTTGCGAAAGTATGACTCCACATCCCAGTGACAGCCATATTTGTCTCCCCTTCTGAGACTGAAGCTCTTTTTGAGGAAGAAAACATCTCAGAAGCGAGTGAACCGACCGGGGGCATTTGGCACAATCGTTTAGAACCATATTTAGAGAATATGTGTCCACTGACACAAGACTCCCCTACACACACAGATCAGTGGGCACAGGAGGGGGACGAGGGACTCGATGAAATATTCTAATTTACTGGCCCATAACTGTTTGTTCACAAGTACACGGACGTCTGGCTGGTGTAGGGCCATGCCCAGTCTGTCACAGGCTTGGATGAGGTGAGAGAGCTTCACGCTGGCAATGGCAGTGTGTCTCCATGGTCGATCTGACCACGATCGACCGTGTCCCTTAGATGGTCTTCTGCAGAAACACGACCAAGCTGGTCCACATCAGGAACCCGTGGGGTGATGTAGAGTGGACCGGTGCTTGGAGCGACAAGTGAGACACAACAGCTCTCTGTCTGGTCCCAGCTCTTTTCAGGTCATTGACCAAGTCCAGTCATGTAGTCCTGGGCTGATTCCTCACCTTTCTAAGTATCATTGAGACCCCACGAGGTGATATCTTGCATAGGGCTCCACTCCGATTGAGATTGACTGTCTGAAGATTAGCCGAAGTAAAACAGAATATATGTGCGTAAATGAGAAAAGTAGAGGGGGAAGAGTGAGGCTACAGGGAGAAGAGATAGCGAGGGTGGACGACTTCAAATACTTGGGGTCAACAATACAGAGCAATGGAGAGTGTGGTCAGGAAGTGAAGAAACGGGTCCAAGCAGGTTGGAACAGCTGGCGAAAGGTGTCTGGTGTGTTATGTGACAGAAGAGTGTCTGCTAGGATGAAGGGCAAAGTTTACAAAACAGTGGTGAGGCCGGCCATGATGTACGGATTAGAGACGGTGGCACTGAAGAAACAACAGGAAGCTGAACTGGAGGTGGCAGAAATGAAGATGTTGAGGTTCTCGCTCGGAGTGACCAGGTTGGATAGGATTAGAAATGAGCTCATTCGAGGGACGGCCAAAGCTGGATGTTTTGGAGACAAGATTCGAGAGAGCAGACTTCGATGGTTTGGACATGTTCAGAGGCGAGAGAGTGAGTATATTGGTAGAAGGATGCTGAGGATGGCGCTCCCAGGCAAAAGAGCGAGAGGAAGACCAAAGAGAAGGTTTATGGATGTGGTGAGGGAAGACATGAGGGCAGTTGGGGTTAGAGAGGAAGATGCAGGAGAGAGGCTAAGATGGCAAAAGATGACACGCTGTGGCGACCCCTAAACGGGACAAGCCGAAAGGAAAAGAAGTTTTGCTTCTTCCATTTTCTAATGATTGCTCCAATAGTGGACTTTTTTTTAACCAAGCTGCTTGGTAATTTCTCAGTAGCCCTTTCTAGCCGTGTGGAGTTTTCCAATTTTGTCTCTGGTGACTTTGGACAGCTCTTTGGTCTTGGCCATGTTACAAGTTTGAGTCTTACTGATTGTATAGGGTGGACAGGTGGCTTTATGCAGCTAACGACCTCACACAGGGGCATCTTATTCAGGCTAATACATGGAGTAGATGTGGAGTTTAAAGGCAGACTAACAGGTCTTTGAGGGTCAGAATTCTGGCTGATAGACAGATGTCCAAATACTTATTTGCAGCTGTATCACACAAATAAATCGTTATAAAAAATCATACATTGTGATTTCTGGATGTTTCTTTTTAGATTATCTCTTTCACAGTGGACATGCACCAACGATGAAAATTTCAGACCGCTCCAGGATTTCCAAGAACCTGCAATATAGCAGGGTGTTCAAATACTCATTTTTTTAACTGTATCTTCCTAAAGCATGTCTTCTTTTCCTTTCGGCTTGTCCCGTTAGGGGTCACCACATCGTGTCATCTTTTTCCATCTTAGCCTATCTCCTGCATCTTCCTTTCTAACCCCAACTCCCCTCATGTCTTCCCTCACCACATCCATAAACCTTCTCTTTGGTCTTCCTCTCGCTCTTATGCCTGGCAGCTCCATCTTCAGCACCCTTCTACCAATATACTCACTCTCTCGCCTCTGAACATGTCCAAACCATCGAAGTCTGCTCTCTCGAATCTTGTCTCCAAAACATCCAACTTTGGCTGTCGCTCTAATGAGCTAATTTCTAATGCTATTCAACCTGCTCACTCCGAGCGAGAACCTCAACATCTTCATTTCTGCCACCGCCAGTTCTGCTTCCTGTTGTTTCTTCAGTGCCACCGTCTCTAATCTGTACATCATGGCCGGCCTCACCACTGTTTTGTAAACTTTGGCCTTCATCCTAGAAGATACACTTCTGTCCCATAACACACCAGACACCTTTCGCCTGGTGTTCCAACCTGCTTGGACCCGTTTCTTCACTTCCTTACCACACTCACCATTGTTCTGGATTGTTGTCCCAAAATATTTGAAGTCCTCCACCCTCGCTATCACTTCTCCCTGTAGCTTCACTCTTCCCCCTCCACCTTTCTCATTTACGCACATATATTCTGTTTTACTCCGGCTAATCTTCATTCCTCTCCTTTCCAGTGCATGTCTCCATCTTTCTAATTGTTCCTCTGCATTCTCCCTGCTTTCACTGCATATCCCAATATCATCTGCGAACATCATGGTCCAAGGGGATTCCAGTCTAACCTCATCTGTCAGCCTATCCATTACCACTGCAAACAGGAAGGGGCTCAGAGCTGAACCCTGATGCAGTCCCACCTCCACCTTAAATTCTTCTGTCACACCTAAGGCACACCTCACCATTGTTCTGCTGCCATCATACATGTCCCGTTCTATTTTAACATACTTCTCTGCCACACCAGACTTACGCATGCAGTACCACAGTTCCTCTCTTGGTACTTTGTCATAGGCTTTCTCTAGATCCACAAAGACACAATGTAGCTCCTTCTGACCTTCTCTGTACTTTTCCACGAGCATCCTCAAGGCAAATAATGCATCCGTGGTACTCTTTCTTGGCATGAAACCATACTGTTGCTTTTAGATACTTACTTCTGTCCTGAGTCCAGCCTCCACTACTCTTTACCATAACTTCATTGTGTGGCTCATCAACTTTATTCCTCTATAATTCACACAGCTCTGAACATCCCCTTTGTTCTTAAAAATGGGAACTACAACACTTTTCTTCCATTCTTCAGGCATCTTTTCGTCCGCTAGTATTCTGTTGAATAAGTTGGCCAAAAACTCCACAGCCATCTCTCCAAATTGCTTCCATACCTCTACCGGTATGTCATCAGGACCAACTGCCTTTCCATTTTTCATCCTTTGTAGTGCCTTTTTGACTCCCCCCTTACTAATCATTGCCACTTCCTGGTCCTTCACACTTGCCTCTTCAACTCTTCCTTCTCTCTCATTTTCTTCATTCATAAAATTCTCAAAGTATTCTTTCCATCTATTTAGCATACTACTTGCACCAGTCAACACATTTCCATCTCTATCCTTAATTACCCATCTCTATCCCTCTGTCTGACCAACCTGTAGAGATCCTTTTCTCCTTCTTTCGTGTCCAACCTGGTGTACATATCTTCATATGCCTCTTGTTTAGCCTTTGCCACCTCTACCTTTGCCCTACGTCGGATCTCGATGTACTCCTTTCGCCTCTCCTCAGTCCACTCAGTGTCCCACTTCTTCGCTAATCTCTTTCCTTGTATGACTCCCTGTATTTTGGGGTTCCACCACCAAGTCTCCTTCTCCCCTTTCCTACCAAAAGACACACCAAGTTCTCTCCTACCTGCCTGTCTGTCTCTCTGATTAGCTTGGCTGTCGTAGTCCAGTCTTCCGGTAGTTTCTGGTGTCCATCGAGAGCCTGTCTCATCTCTTTCCGAAAGGCCGCACAACATTCTTCCTTTCTCAGCTTCCACCACATGGTTCTCTGCTCTACCTTTGTCTTCTTAATCTTCCTACCCACCACCAGTCATTGTACACACCACCATCCTATGCTGTCGAGCTACACTCTCCCCTACCACTACTTTACAGTCAGTAACCTCCTTTAGATTACGTCTGCACAAAATATAATCCACCTGCGTTTTTCTTCCTCCGCTCTTGTAGGTCACTATATGTTCCTCCCTCTTCTGGAAATAAGTGTTCACTACAGCCATCTCCATCCTTTTTGCAAAGTCCACCACCATCTGTCCCTCAAAGTTCCTTTCCTGGATGCCGTACTTACCCATCACTTCTTCATCGCCCCTGTTTCCTTTACCAATATGTCCATTACAATCTGCACCAATCACAACTCTCTCGCTGTCTGGGATGCTCAGAACTGCTTCATCTAGTTCCTTCCAGAATTTCTCTTTCAACTCTAGGTCACATCCTATCTGTGGGGCATAGCCGCTAACCACATTATACATAACACCCTCAATTTCAAATTTTAGTCTCATCACTCGATCTGATACTCTTTTAACCTCCAAGACATTCTTAGCCAGCTCTTCCTTTAAAATAACCCCTACTCCATTTCTCTTCCCATCTACTCCATGGTAGAATAATTTAAACCACGCTCCCAAACCTTACTACCTTTCCACCTGCTCTCTTGGATGCACAGAATATCAACCTTTCTCCTAATCATCATGTCAAAGGATTCAAAGTCCCTACACTCAGTTGTAAGCTCTGTGCATTCCTCTTTTTCTTCTGACGATGGATCCGGTTTCCTCCTCTTCTTTGTCTTCGACCCACAGTAGTTGAATTTCCACCGACGCCCTGCAGCTTAGCAGTGTCGGGGACGGGCGTTGTTAACCCGGGCCATGACCGATCCGGTATGGGATTCTTTAGATGAACGCTCATATTTGTTTGGCACAGTTTTTATGCCGGATGCCCTTCCTGACGCAACCCTCTGCATTTATCCGGGCTTGGGACCGGCCTACAGATTGCACTGGCATCTAGAAGGGAAAATTTTTCAACTTCAAGATAACATGGTACCATGGGAGAAAATGACCGTTCGCATTGAGATATATGGACAGACTAGTCTAACATTAAAACTTAGATCAAGTCAAAGTAAATCACAATCACATACTTGTTATTGTTAGCTACTGAAACATTACCTGTTTAATATCCGAGAAATGTTTTCAGGCGGGGTACACCCTGAACAAGTTTTCAGCCAAACACAGGTCACATGGAGACAAACAGCCACACTCACAATAACACCTCTGCAATTTAGAGTGTCCAATTCATGTTGGATGTTTTTGGGATGTGGGAGGAAATCGCTAGTGCTCTGTGAAAACCCACGCAGGCACAGGGAGAACATGCAAACTCCACACAGGTGGGGCCGGGATCGAACCCAGGTCTTCAGAACTGTGAGGCCTACGCTTTACCAGCTGACCCACCGTGTGCCCACAAGAACATCATAAAAAGTAATTCCATTAATTGCTGTATTAATTTACTGCAATCAAATATGAGACCGTGAATTAGTTCCGTCGGTAACCTCGCTGACATAAATATATGAACAAAGATGTATTATTTATTGTAAATATGTATTTTTTGATTCATTAAGTCCAAAGTGTAAAATGTGTCATAAATGAACAGGTTATTTACATATCTTCACTGTTTCATCTCGTAATCGGATGCGTTTTTGTTTTTATCTTGCTAATCGGCCCCAAAAATTCCGATTTTGATAAGCCAAGTTTTTGGGAAAAAACCTACACAGCCATGAAGAGAACGTGCAAATGCGACACCAGCGGAACAGGGATTTGAACCCCAGTCCTCAGAATTGTGCGGCAGACGTGCTAACTAGTCGTCCACCGCGATGCCAGATTCAGAAACCAGATTACGATGATAATAACAACAAAATGATGACCGAGAATATTTTACCCGCGGAAAAAGCCTACAGAATTTAGTCTTTGGTGTGTCAGTTTTTTTTTTTGAAACACACTTAAGTGTCAGTTTTTTCAAACCTTAGTAATACTAGAAAAAGACTATACTTCAGCCTTGTTTTCTGCTGATTGAAGTATTGATCGCAAACGTGTCTCTTTGTTAGCAAGGCTAAGATAGACCGAGAAGCTTCAACGTGGAAGAGACGACTAACCGGACACGAAGACAGTACGAATGATGTTTTAATCCACGTAATCCAAAGTAGTGACCAGAGGGGTTCCGCATCGAAGATTCACAACATTCGGCCCAAATTCAGGAAAATTTACGCAAGCCGATCGAGCCTTGTACCATATGGTGATAAGGAAAACTTATTATCCCTTGCGTCAGAAACATTAAAAGCGAAAGATGACCTACTTGAGCCATCTGATATCAAACCGTTTGTCCCTTCAAAATAAAAGCTAATCTTCAGCCTCCAGGGAATGGCGTAACCACTATGCTGGGGGTTGACCCAGGTTTTTTTCTCTCTTACTCCAGCCCGTTTGCGAATGTTGTCGGTTTAAATATTTCTGCCGTAAAGGATCATGGATAATACATATTTCCCTCTGGCCATGTTGGAGAAGGGATGATTGTGCTTTAGCAAATCTTCCTGAATTTGCACTGAAACTACTTGAGTGCATTAAAACAACATTCGTGCTGTCTTCATGCCGTTTGGGGGCGTCTCGTGCCCTTTGAAGCTTCTCGGCCGAGTTTAGCCTGCTAATAAAGAGACGTTTTGTGATCAATACTTTGTTAAGCAGAGATCAAGTATGAGGTTATATCTTATTCTTTCTACCACCAAACTTGAAAGCATGTCTAATAAATGGCAATGAATTGTTGGGGGGGGATGAATGAACGATTAAATGAATGATACAATGAACCAACAGCTAAATTCCATCAGCGTTGTTTGTCTTAAAGTCATAAATAATATCCTATAGATTATTTTCTGCATCGGTATTGACTTAATTCTGAATGCTTTGCTAGAATAGCGTCTATATTATAAACTCTATAATGAATCGGTCTTAATCTTGATTTTTTTTCACATATTCGGTTTTCACTTGCTTTTCTCATCCCTCCAAAGTGATTAAATGTACCATTCTTTGTTCTGCAATTTGGGAAGGGTTCATCGGGTCCCTCGTCTTCCTCCTTGTTTGATGAGGAGTCTGGTGTCAGTGAACGCATATCATCTAAATATGGCTCAAAACAATAGGGTAAAATGGTCCCGGTCACTTCACTCGCTTCTGAGATGTTCTCTTCCTCAAAAACCACTTGAGTCTCAAAAGGGGTGTCAGAAAATTCCGACAACGCTCTTGTTCATCTACCATTGCATTGCAAAATCTTGGCGACAGTCTCCAGTTCTTACAGTCAATGGTGACTGCCCCAGTGTGATATCTGCACATGATGGTCACAGACAAATATGGCTGCCACTGCATTGTGTCGAATCATACTTTTGCAACTTTGCACTTTTATAAAACGCTCCCAGCTAGCTTTTGCTGACTCTTATTCTCATCAAAGTGATTAATATTATGTGTCATTTTGATTAAAGAATACCTATTTTAAAATGTTTATTTTGGTGTCAGTGTCACTTTAAACATCTCGAAAGCAAGGGAACCTTTCTTGTTCATGGACTTTAGCACTGCGTTTAACACCATCATCCCTGACCTGCTCTCCCCTCTGCTTTTCTCGCTCTACACGAACGACTGCACCTCGTGGCACCCAACTGTCATACTCCTGACGTTTGCAAATGACACCACAGTCATCGGCCTCATCAAAGAGGCAACGAGTCTGCGTATCGACAGGAAGTTGCGAGACTGGAGCGTTGGTGTGGCCACCACAACCTGACATTGAATGCTCTAAAGACTGTAGAAATGATTGTAGACTTCAGGAGACATCCTTGACCACATCTGCCCCTGATGCTGTCCAACTGTCGTGTGTCAACCACCGAGGCCTTCAAGTTCTTGGGAATTACAGTCTCACAGGACCTGAAGTGGGAGATGAACATCAAACATTTCAAACCCTCCACATCCTGGCCACCTGCTCTTCCAGCTCCTTCCTTCGGGTAGGCGCGATCGATCAATGCAAGTCAAAACTAGCAGGCATTCAAACTATTTTTTTCCTTCTGGCAATTAGGTCACTAAAGCCCAAGTGTCAACCCTATAAACATTCTAAAATAGATATTGTCATGAAAAATACATCTAACATTATCACTTCAATGTCTATACGAAAAAATACATGTGAGCAGAGAGCGCGTCATCCATGTGCAAAGTTGCAAAAGTGTCATTCTACGATATCCAAGTGGTCGCCATATTGGCTGCATCCTCCGTCCGTGACATCACCCGGACATACGCCAATGAAGACATGCGGTGCCCCCTAACTATGGGAGACAAACGCGCCCCTTCTGACACGGAAGCTCTGGAAAAGGAAAACACCACACAACCAAGTGAAGTTACCGGGGCAATATTGTTTCAAGCCCTTTGGGCAATATTACACAATTGTTTCAAGCTCTCTGGGCAATATTACACTATTGTTTCGAGCCATATTCAGATAATATCCGATCACGGCCAAACCGTATCCCCGTCCGATCCACTTCCGCGCCGGAGATGAGCCAGCAGATGTGGCTTATGACAGAGCAGAGGCGTCCTGCTTTAGGGGGGGTGTTCACAGACGCCGGAGAACTGAGCAACACAGTCAAGCTGGGGCGCTTTATGCGCGCATGCGGCTGAGTGAGGCATTCTCGGCTGGGTTCTTCAGAGCAACCGCCGTCCGCAAAGCCTGACGCGCAGCCTTTGCAGAAGTAGTGAGCGCCGAACGCAGCGCCTCAGCTGGTGGGGCTGATTTTCGGCGCCAGGGTGGCATATAATGGAGCCGAGCAGTGCTGCTTTTAGGGGGATGTTCACAGCCGCCGCAGTACTTGTTGAACACCGTCGACCCGGAGCGCATTACTGCCTGTTATTTGGAACCCATAAAGCTCTGGTCCTCTGCATCCGTGCAATCCATTTTTCACAATGAACATGGTCTCTTGCAAACTTATGAAGGCTGAATCCATTCTCCCGAGTGTTCAAGCAATGTCCATCAATGCAATGAGGGCAGCCTTTTGGCAAACACGAAGGAACAATGAGCTACCTTCCCGGAGGTAAAACTAATGGAAACAAACGAGTCCACTTGGGGGCGCCGCTGTCCTTTATGTCACTTCCTGCTTATTCTCGAAAAGAAATCCCTTGAGAGGATTTTCATGGCGGGAGTTACAAAAAGCTGTATACGTCAAAATCATGTTTTGTGGTGAAAAAACGCATGGGCCCATATTGGCTGACGTTTTTTCATTAATAACATACTAAAAGTCATCCATTTCATGACAGGAGCCCTTTAAATTATTGATCAGCGAACTACTGTTTTCTGCGTTGTGCTGTTGTTGAGACACACTCTCATATCCTGCTGGTGAATCAGTTTTATCCATCCATCCATTTTCTATTGCCACTTATCCCCACGAGGGTCACGGGGAGTGCTGGAGCCTATCCCAGCTGTCAACAGGTAGGAGGCGGGGAACACCCTGAACTGGTTGCCAGCCAACCGCAGGGCACATCGAGACAAACAGCTGCACTCACAATCACACCTATGGGCAATTTAGAGTGTCAAATTAATGTTGCATGTTTTGGGGATGTGGGTGGAAACAGGAGTACCAACGCTTTACCATCTGAGCCTCGTTGCCGCCAATCTGTATTAGTAATATATTCTGTAGACTATCCGACAACTCGTCATTTTAAACTACTCCCTTTGCACACTTGTCATTGCACTGGTCTATATCGGGAACACCGATCAGATAAGGGCACTCTGTATTAGCTTAACATAATGTGGGGCATTGACGCACTCTTAACTGTTAACTCCAATCTTAACACTACATGAAGGAGACTGCATCTTGCACATATGTAACTGAATGTCTCTTGTTCATTGTTCTTGTGAATTTGTTTGTTCAATGTTCTGAATGTCATACCAGGGCGGCACTGACTACCAGAGACAAATTCCTTGTGTGTTGCTACACACTTGGCCAATAAAGCTAATTCTGAAATACATTTAATTTGTAATGGTGAAAATGGATTTGATGTACAAGCAAATGGAGTCAGCCTGACTGTATTTTATTTAGGATCACAAATACATTTTAACACCAAAAGTCAGATTTTTTCCAGTGTTTCACTTAGTCACTTATTTGATATTGACTTCAACGAAAGAGTATTGCTGCCACACCAAAAGAAAAAAAGTCGGTACCACATTATAACATCATATGTTTTACATTTATAATGTTGTTAAAGTGGGACTGACATTCCTATAAACATTCTAAAATAGATATTGTAATAAAAAATACATATATCAGTATTCACTTCAATGTCTATACGAAAAAAAAAGTGAGGGGAGAGCGTTTCATCCATGCACAAAGTTGCGCAATTGAGTGTCCCTCGACATCCAAGTGGTCGCCATATTAGTTGCGTCCTCTGTCCTTGACGTCATCGACACTTACGCCGTTGAAAACATGCAGTGCCTGCCACTATGGAAACAGAACAACAGAGATATTCGCATTTTTCCGATGCGCCTTCTGACACCGAAGGTCTTTTCGAAAAGGACAACACCACGCAACCGAGTGGGGCAATATTACACTATTGTTTCGAGCTGTCAGGGCAATATTACACTATTGTTTTGAGCCATATTCAGATAATATCCGATCACGGCCAAACCGCATCCCGTCCGATCCACTCCCGCGGTGGAGATGAGCCATCGCGACTCATTGCAGCCGGCCGGTGTGGCTTATGACAGAGCCGAGCGGTGCTGCTTTAGGGGGGTGCTCGCAGTCGAGCCGGGGCACTTTATGCTCGCACACGACTGAGTAACGCATTCTCGGCTAGGTTCTTCAGAGCCGCCCCCGTTGCAAAGCCCGACGCGCAGCCTTCGCAGAAGCTGTGACCGCCAAACGCGGCGCCTCAGCCGGTGTGGCTGAGTTTCGGCGCCCGTGGTGGCATATAAGGAGGAGGTGGAGCCGAGCTATGTTGCTTTTGGGGGTATGTACAAACTCGCCGCAGTACGCGATGAACACTATCGAGACATTGTTGGCTGGGCGACGCGCAGATCGACACATTTCATACGCGGATCTTTTGTTACGTTATGAGAGAGACCTATTACGTGGTCCGCCCCAAACTATTATTTTTTTTAGTAGCTGTATGCGCACATCAACACATTTCATACGCGAATCTTTTGCTACGTTATGAGAGAGACCGATTACGTGTTCTGCCCCAAACTATTAGTTACACACCAACCTGTTATTTGGAACCCACAAAGCTCTCGTCCTCTGCACCTGTCCATTTTTCACAACGAACAGGGTCTCTTTCAAACTTATGAAGGGTAATTCCATTCTCCCGAGTGTTCAAGCAATGTCCAGCAATGCAATGAGCCAGCATTTTGACTAACACGAAGGAACAACAAGCTACCTTCCCGAAGGTAAAACTAATGGAAACAAACAAGTCCATGAGGGGGTGCCGCTGTCCTTGACGTCACTTCCTGCTTCTTCTCGAAAACAAATCCCTGAGAAGATTTTCATGGCGGGAGTTACAAAAAGATGTATACATCAAAATCATGTTTTGTGGTGAAAAAACACATGGGACCATATCGGTTGTGGGGTTTTCATTAACAATATACCAAAAATCATCCGTTTGACGACACTTGACCTTTAATTACACGTTATATTGTGAATCGTTTCAAGAAATAATGTAATTCATTTTATGTTATAACGTTCCATTTCGCTCACATCCTTCAAGGTGGCAAACAGAAAGACAGCTGGAAGTGGACTTTCATTGAGTGTGACAACAAACATGGATTTGGTGAGCTTTTTACGGAGTCATGGTGTACACGAAGATTGCCTCTTACGCATGGAGCAGGGACATGTAAGTTTATTCTTGGTATCCAATAGCTTTGTGCTCTTTTATGCTAACTAGCCAACATGTGTTAGCACAAGTAAGCCCAGGGAAACTCCAGTGAGAAATTATTTGCAGTATGTTTGCAAATTCATGCGTTGTCTGCTGTATTAAGAGTCCTTGAGTCGAGGCCATGGTTTCCGAACTGTGGGCCAAGAACCAAAAATGGGTCGCGGACTCGCAGTCAGCTACAATGAATGGAGTCTGCAACTTTACAGCAGTGCCAAACGATTCTCAGTGAATTCATTTGCATATGAATAAACTACGTCGTGACATGGCACAATAACACTGCTGTTTTTCATTTGTCTTTTATGACTAGAAGTGTTTTTAGTCAAAATATTTGCTGTAATTACTTTACGACTGGAGTCCACTGTTTACAACATTGCCAAACGACGCTCAATGAATTAGTTTGCAAATTAATACACTACATCGTGACGTGGTACAATAACACTGCTGTTTTTAATTTGATTTTTATGACCAGAAGTGTTTCTAGTCAAAATATTTACTGTAAGTCCTTTTTTACTGGGTGTGAGTGTTTAAGGTTAAGTCACCATAGTTGTACAGTACAGTAACATATTTTATGCGCATCCCAGGTTGGAAAACATAAAGAATGCGTCAGAAATGCTCTGACTGATGGTATTGTGGTAATGGAATTATATTGTGATTTTTTTTTGTACTGATCACAAGTGTATACTGACTGACAGAACATTCTACTGTAAGTATGGGGCGAGAAGCGCATCTGTCAGACCCTCTAAACCAATCCTAACACTCTAAATTACAACCTTAACAAATACAAGGCAGTTCAACCTTTTGGTTAGTGAAGGTCGTGGATTGAAATATGCTTTAGGTGGGATGCAAACTTATTTTAAACAGTGTCTTGGGAATGTGAACAGTACAGTTTGAAAGAAATGTTTGAAAAATGTAACGTGTAATCGGTGGCTATTTTTAAACGAGCGTTTTCTTAGTATTGAATATTGTAAAAGTAGGATTCCAGACTACAACATTGGGGAACTGTGGGACTCTGGGTAAAAACGGGGGACCACTTACAAGTCAGTTGTGGGAGGCAAATCAATTCAGAATCACACCCAGCAGATATGTGACAGTATTATATAAATTAAACAGTCATATTATTATATAATATCAGCATATAAAGCATGTAAGTCTATATCTATCTGTACATATACAAATGATATACTAACAGATAGACTTGCTGTTACTCCTCTGTTAAGTAAAGAAAAACAAATTAGATAAATTAAAATGGAAATGATATACGGCAAAATATAAAATCAAAATAATCAAATTGTGACTCTAGTATCGTCACAGAATTGTACTGTCGGGCAACTGCTGATCCTCCCTCCAGGTGTCCCCCAGCGTTTAATTTGACTTGTAACATTTTCAGATTGCAACAAAATTGCATTATACAATGGTATTAGTCTACATAATTTAACTGTCAATGAATTGTGCTCACATTTGTTTCTGTGTTAATAGATTGATGCCACAGTCATTGACTTCATGAATGACAAAAGTTTGGCTGACTACATTACAACATATGGAGATCGGATAGCAGCAAAACGCTTTGTTTTGGAAAACAAAGATGCAAATAAAACGAGAGAATCATATATAAATTCACTGCTTGAAAAGCTAAAGAAAAAGATGAGTGTTGGGAATGAGAATAATGAAAGTGACCATGAGAGACCACAACTGGAAAGCGGAAAAGAACGCTCACGAAAAACAACAAATCGGCTAAAAAGCCAACCAGGAAAGTTGAATTGGGGTGGATTCATGAAGGTGAACAAATAAGGAAACGCAAAGGAGGGCGAACAAGGACACTTCATGTGTCCAAAGAGTCCAAAAAAAGCTGACATATTACAGTATGCAAAAGACATTTTATTTCCAAATGGAAATAATAGATTTGGAAGCTGTGAAGCATTGAGTTGTGACATATTGGACTATCAAGAGGAAGCTGTACTTGATGATGACATCACAATTGGAGACTTTTGTAAAGTACTGAGAATGGGAGTGTTGAGATTTTATCTTTGCACTCATAGACTGATGGAGTCTGTTGGCAAAAGCTCTGATACAAATAGCCTACAAGTGAGAGACCCACATGATGATGATCTTCAAACCATTGTCACTCAGTCAGATAATTTGAAGGAGTTAGATGCAGATGAAACTTCTGAGACATCTGAAGGGTTGATCAGGCCTTTCCTTGGAGAACATCTGGCAAGCCAACTAGAAGATACTTTGATAAATCATCCCATCTAGCATTTTGAAGTAGATGAGCTGGCCATCTCATTAGTCACTGTTACCGCTTTAAGTACAGCAACATTCAACATTCTAGACACAGGTGATCAAACAAGTGATTCTGTAGCTACATTCGATCTTCAATGTATCATCACCATAAAACTTCACAGAGTCCATATTGTGGAGAAGATGATTAACCAGTTTAAGGATGTAGCACTGCTCAAACACCAATTTGAACTACACCTACATTGATGGAAAAAGGGGCTGATGCAGATGGTGTTTCAAGGGATGTCTATGCTGCATTTTGGACAGCATTTATGAACCACACAGCAGACCGAGGGGGAGGACATTAGAGTTCCATCACTGTCTCCTAGATGGCAGGAAGAAGAAAAGAAAGGATATGAAGACCAAGGATACTTTCCTTGTCGCATTGCCACTGTTTTCATGGTGGCACTTATTTTTGGTGAGAATAATGTGTCAGATGATAAGCTCTTTGAAAGTTTCTTCCTGTGCATGAATCAGTCAGATAGAGATCTGATAACCACTGCCTTAAAAGATGATCTTTCAGAAGAGGACAAAGATGAACTGTTAGCAGTTCCTCCTGTAAGTTGTACCGTTTGACTGGATGATGTAGGACCGGGGCTCCTTGCTTTTCTCCTTGACAACCCCCAGCTGATCAAATCCCCTCAGTGTTTGAATGCAAACCACCTGTCGTTCTGTTAAAAGCTGCAGTGGATGACTTCAATTGTCATGGTGGTGTTTAAAAGTGAGCCTTTTGTTGAGGAGCTGGGCACTGACCTGCTGGCTGCATTTAGGTGTTGGTTCTTGCAGTTTGGTGCAGACAGGGATGGCTGTGGGTGTTAGACACGACATGAGGCGTTCTGCAGGTGAACCCAATATTGGATCTTGAGGGACGTTCCTGAGATTCAAGGTGCTGAAGAAGATATCTGATCCATCTTTGTGAGACTTTTCCATCATGGCTTTGGCGCCGTCCACTGCTCTCTCCGCAAGGCCGTTGGATTGTGGGAATTCAGGACTGCTGGTAATGTGGATGAAATCCCATTGTTTGGCGATATCTTTGAAGCGCTGACTGGTGAACTGTCTGGCATTATCAGAGATGAGGACGTGTGGTGTACCATAGACAGAAAACTGTCTCTTTAGTTTAGTTATCACAGCTGCTGATGTTTACTGGTGGAGAAGGTCAATTTGAAACCAGCTAGAGTATGAATCCACTAGTACCTGATAGTGTTTGCCGTGCCATTCAAACATGTCTGTAGCTACTGTGGACAACTGGAGATCTGGAAATGGATGGAGTTGTAGAGGGTCTTTTTGTTGGTGCGACTTAGTGCTGTTACACACCGAGCAGGTGTACACCTCTTCAGAAATGTCTTTTGACATTGCAGGCCAGAATATGATGCCTTTGGCTCTGCGCTTGGTTGCTTCAATACCTGGGTGGCCTCTGTGCATGATGGTGGCATACTCCTTGCGTAATTAGCGAGGGATGACTGCTTTGTGGCCTTTCATAACAACACCATCATCCACACTGAGTTCGTCCCTGAAGGGAAAGAAGGGAACGACTGCTGGTTTGAGATAACTCTCTTTGGTGGGGCAACCACTCTTGATGACTGTACAGAGGGTTTGCAATTCCTCATCCTCTGCGCTGTGTTGTCTGAGCTCTTCCAGGCGGGCTGTGGAGATGTAACTCACAGACAAGTCTTCATAAGCCTCCTCCTCTGGATGGCTGTGAGAAGCTTGAGCGCATGGACCTCTGGAGAGAGTGTTAGCCATGTACATGTTCGTCCCTTTTTTGTACACGAGGCTGATGTCATAGCTTTGCAGGCGAAGCAACATCCACTGAAGACGGGCAGGGGTAGTGTGAAGGGGCTTTTTTAGTTTTGTCACTAAAGGCTGGCGGTCGGTTTACACGACAACAGACTTGTCATACATAGTGTTTAAACTTTGTGCAGCAAAACACAACGGCTAAGAGCTCACATTCTATTTGAGCATAACGTGTCTCTGTGTCAGTGAGGGAGCGTGAGGCGAACGCAACTGGTCTGACATTTTGCATGCACGCTGCCCCGAGTCCATAGCATGAGGCGTCGCAAGTGAGCGTGAATTATGCCTTGACGTCGCAATATGCCAACACCGGTGAATTTGAAAGGCATGACTTCAAGCAATCAAACGCCTGCTGGTGCTATTGGAGCCAGCACCACTCTGTGTCCTTGTGTATCAGCTGCCTCAGAGGGGCTGTGATGTCACTGAAGTTGGGAATGTATTTTGCCAGATAGTTTCCCATCCCCAGGAAACGCTGCAGTGATGTGATGTCTGTAGAGACTGGCATGCTGGTGATGGCTGCTGTTTTGGCGGGGTTGGTTTTGAGGCACTGACTTGTGAAGATGTGGCCCACATACCACACTTGATCCAAACGGAACTTGCATTTTTCTCAATGGAGCTTGAGATTGACTGTCCTTACACGGTCACGGACAGCCGTGTCGCGGCCTCCGATGATGATGTCATCAACGATTACTGAGCATGTGTCGCCAGTGAACAACTGCTCCATTGTGTGCTGAAACACCTCCCTGGCAGAGTTGATACAAAAAGGCATGCACAAGAATCTGTACCTCCCGAATGGAGTACTGAATGTTGTCATCATGGAGGATTTCTTGTCGAGACTCAAAAGGAGTTCTTGACGTCGAGGACAGAGAACACAGCCACCCCGGACATCTGAATAGCCACCTCCTCAATAGAGCGGATTAGATGATGAGGTCTCTTGAGTGCTGTGCTGAGATCTTTTTGACTGATGCCCGGTTGTATGTCACTCGTCCTTTTTGTGGGCTACCACCATAGAGGAAACCCAGTCTGTGGGCTCTGTGACAGATGTGATAACTCTCATGTTTTGCATGCAATCGAGCACTGCTTTCACTCTTTCTTGCACTGCCACAGGAATGCAGTGAGCTGGTGGGACCACGGGTTGTGTGTTGGGGTCCATTGTCATCAAGTACGTGACTGGAAGCTTTCAGAGTTCATCATCAAAAACATCCTTGTATTGTCTGACAGTCTGTGTTCTGAACTCCGCGTTGCTGTCCATAGTGACCTGGTGAACATCGGGGTGAAGATTCCCATGTCCACACACGCACGATATCCGAGAAGTGGCTGCACATCCGCATCCATTATGAAAATGGGTAATGTGTAATGTTTTTCCTTCAGGCTGCATGACAGCATACCATTGCTTCAATCCTGTTGCCTCTGTAGGCGATGAGGTTTGCATCAGTCATTTGTAGTTCCTGTCTTGTAGACACCGACATGAAAGTCTTTTGTGAAAGCACATTACATTTCGCTCCAGTGTCCACATTAAGTTCCACAGATTTTCCATTCAGTTGCACAGTAATAAATCCTTCATCCTGAGCATCAACGCTATTGATTTGCAAGACAACATCAACACCATCCAAATAGAACGGGGCATCTTCCTGTGCTGATGTCTGTTCCACTGACACTTCATTCACTAACTGTTTATGGCCTTTTCTGTGCCGTTTGCCCTGGTCCCACACCTTGGATTTGCAACAGCTTTTGTAATGATTCATTTTGTTGCACCTGTGACGTTGCTGTCCAAAAGCAGGACATTTTTCTCTTTTAGTAGTATGGCTCCCCCTGCAATTGTTGCATTTGGTTCTGGTCTGACGGGGTGTCTGGGCCCTGGACTGCTGTTTTCTGAGGTAAAATGGCTTTACTGCATCTACGTGAGTGACCTGGGTGGCTCGTGTTTTACTGTTTTCCTCAGTCATTTCAAGGATGCGACAGATTGAGATGGCTTTGGCCAGGGTCTGTTCACTACCTCTCAGCATAATGCCACACACAATGCAATCACATTAAGACAAAAGAATGAGAGGAAGACCAAAGACAAGGTTGATGGATGTTGTGAGGGAAAGACATGAGGGCAGTTGGTGTTTGAGACGAAGATGCAGGAGATAGGGTTGGATGGAAAAAGATGACACGCTGTGGCGACCCCTAATGAGACAAGCCGAAAGGAAAACGAAATTTGAAAGGAGTTCTTTTGTCATTCGACCATTTGGTAAAATTGTTCCAGGTCCAAGCAGCACGGTGGAGCAGCTGGAAAGTGTTGGCCTCACAGTTTTGACGACCGGGGTTCAATCCCAGCCCTCCTCATATGGAGTTAGCTGGTTTCCTCCCACATCCCAAGAACATGCAACATTAACAGGACACTCTAAATTGCCCCTAGGTGTGATTGTAAGTGTGGCTGTTTGTCTCTACAGTATGTCCCCTACGATTGGCTGGCAACCAGTTCAGGGCGTACCCCGCCTCTTGCCCATTGACAGCTGGGAGAGTATACAGCACACCAACGACCATTGTTAGGATAAGTGGCTTAGAAAATGGATGGATATTCCAGGTCCGGCCATGGTTGTCAAAAGGCTGGTTGGCCTTTCAGGATAATCTCCTTGCTGCTGTGACTCAGTTGGGACTTTTGGTCTGAGTACTCTGCCATGGATGTCTTCAGGCTAAGGCTGCACGTGTGTTCTCGATGCCTCCGGGACAGTTATTGTGGTAGAGGACAAAATAATTCGGTGTAATGTTAACATGCCCAACATAAAGTAATGAATGTCAATTTATTTTAGCACATAAAAAATATGACAAAGTAGAGCGTGATGTGTGACACATTTCATCACCAAAAGGTGAGCATGCAAATGGTTCTAATGGTAAATATTAAATGTTGATTATTCTTGAAGTCAATGACAGTAAAAGTGTTGAGATGATTCCTTGCTAGCTGGTCATCAAGGATTTCAATGAATTTATCATGGTCAGGGAATGGAAGCATTTTCACAACTTTAATATAATTATTGAATATAATAATGAATAAATACCCCTCCACGAGCCGTCACTTGGGTTTGTGTGTCCTGATGATCCTAGGAGCTAAGTTGTCTGGGACATCATGCACCTGGGTAGGGTCACCCATGGCCAACAAGGTCCTCGGTGAGGGTCCAGACAAAGTAGGACTCCAAAACCCCCATGATGACTACAAAACTTGGATCTTGGTTTCGCGGGTCACTGGGCCCCACTCTGGAGCCAGGGCTGGAGGTGGGGTTCGAAGGCGAACGCCTGGTGGCTGGGCCAGCACCCATGGGGTTCGGGTGGGCACAGCCCAAAAGGGTAACATGGGTCCCCCTTCCCATGGGCTCACCACCTGTGAAAGCGGCCATAGAGGTCGGCTGCAATGGGACCTGGGTCATGGCTAAAGGCGGGGACCTTGGCGATCCGATCCCCGGCTACAGAAACTAGCCCTAGGGACATGGAATGTCACCTCTTTGGCAGGGAAGGAGTTCCAACTATATATAGTCGAACCCGCCTGTATGCACCGCTTGAGAGGGGTTGGACTCTGTTCCACTCTGGAGTTACCCACAGAGAGAGACACTGAGCAGGTGTAGGTATACCTATTGCCCCCCGGATCGGGGCCTGTACGTTGGGGTTTACCCCAGTGGATGAGAGGGTAGCCTCCCTCCGCCTGCAGGTAGAGGGACGGGTCCTGACTGTTGTTTGTGCTTATGCACCAAACAGCAGTGGAGAGTACACACCCTTTTTTTCAAAATACATGCATTTCTATTCAGGGCATCTTCAATACAATACAAAATACAATGAGTCACCCAATATTTTTGATTAGCGTATTTTCCAGACAATAAGTCGCACCTGCCAAAAAATAGATAATAAAGAAGGAAAAAATACAAGTTTCACTGGGGTCTAAGTCGCACTTTTGATGGGAAATCTATTTGATACAGTGAAGAAAATAAGCATTTGAACACCCTGCTAAATTGCAAGTAGGGTTAGGTGCTCCGGGTCATTGTCATGTTGAAAGACCCAGCCACGACCCATATTCAATGCTCTGACTGAGGGAAAGATGTTGTTCCCCAAAATCTCATAATACATGGCTGTGGTCATCCTCTCCTTAATACAGTGCAGTCGTCCTGTTCCATGTGCAGAAAAGACCCCCAAATCATGATGCTACCACCCTTATGCTTCACGGCAGGGATGGTATTCTTGGGATGGAACTCATCATTCGTCTTCCTCCAAACACGATTAGTGGAATTCTGACCAAAAAGTTCAATTTTTGTCTCATCTGACCACAAAACCTTCTCCCATGACTCCTCTGTATCATCCAAATGTTCATTGGCAAATGTAAGACAGACCTTGACATGTGGTGGTTTAAGCAGGGGAACCTTCCGTGCCATGCATGATTTCAATCCATGACATCCGAGTGTATGAACAACAGTCAGCTTGGAAACAGTGGTCCCAGCTCTTTTCCGGTCATTGACAAAGTCCTGTCAGGTAGTCCTGGGCTGATTCCTCACCTTTCTAAGGATCATTGAGACCCCACAAGGTGATGTCTTGTATGGGGCTCGACTCCGATTGAGATTGACTGGCATGTTTAGCTTCTTCCATTTTCAAATGATTGCTACAACAGAGGACCTTTTTTCACCAAGTTGCTTGACAATTTCTCCGTAGCCCTTTGCAGCCGTGTGAACTTGTACAATTTTGTCTGTGGTGTCTTTGGACAGCTCTTTGGGCTTGGCCATGTTACAAATTTGAGACTTACTGAGTGGATTGGGTGGACAAGGTGTCTTTATGCAGCGAACGACCATACACAGGTGCATCTGATTCAGGATAATACATGGAGTGGAGGTGGACTTTTAAAGGCGGACTAACAGGTCTTGGAGGGTGAGAATTGTAGCTGATAGACACGTGTTCAAATACTTATTTGCAGCTGTATCACATGAATAAATCGTATAAAAAAAATTATACATTGTAAATTCTGGATTTTCCTTTTTAGATTCTCTCTCTCTCTCTCTCTCCCTCTCTGGCAGTGGACATGCACCTATGATGAAAATTTCAGACCACTCCACGATTTCTAAGCGGGAGAACTTGCAATATAGCAGGGTGTTCAAATACTTATTTTCTTCACTGTATATGTGGGGCAGGGGCTGCACGGTGGCACAGCTATAGAGCTCGTACACGTAACATCACCAATTTCACGGCGCCATATTGCCCGTCAAAAAGAGCGACTCAATAGTGTGGGAGACATTAAACTGGAGCAGAATATTCATAATGCCCGAGACTTGTGCTGTTGGTCGTTACAACAGACGAGACAGATATTCAAAGAGATAATTCTGTGGAATACCAGCTGAAAAGACAAGAAAAGATCGATGGATTTCGGCAATTTAACGTGATGGATGATGCCCAAGCAAAATACACACACTCTTGTGTCACGATCACTTTATTTCAGGTAGTATTTATTTTCTCAGTTTCAAATTCCAAAGAAGTAATTTATAATGCCAAGTTGGTTCATTTGAGAACAATGTATTAAAAAAAAAACCAAAAGACAGTCTCCAAAATACACAGAAGTCACACGTTAAACTTCGGTAAACCTCTCCCCGACAGACTTCTTTTGTTTTTTTAATATGCATTGTTCTCAAATGAGTTCAATGCATATCTAAAAAAAAGGAAAAACAGTCGGTCACACAGAGGTTTACGTGACGTGTGGCTGCAACACGCTTCCGTGTACAGAGGCTGAAGCCTATCCCAGCGGTTTATTTTCTTTTTATAAATAAACATTGGACTCATTTGAGAAAAATGCATATTTAAAAAAAAAAAACAAAAAAACATCTGTCAAGGAGAGGTTTACCAAAGTTTAACGTGTGGCCACAACATGCTTTGTGTACGGAGGAGCCGACTCGCTGTCTTTTTTTTCCCCTCCCAACCATAGTGAATGAATGCGAGTTTTAAAAACCAGGGGCCATTTATTTTAATATTGGTATTTGTATTGAAAAAAATCTCAGTGGCTCCATCACTATGTGGGATTTATTGTTGAGAACAGATCCAACAACGAAGTATTTGTATGTGTTCTGAATTTTCTATGGTTTTAAACTCTTCTGTGTAAATCTGAACGACTTACCTACCAGATACATGTGTAGATCCAGTTATCCAAGACGAGTGGAACCGGGTTAACAGTCCACTTTCTTACCGGCGAAAACATCGAATTCTGCATTAAATATGGGTCCTCTATGCCAAGTGTCTCTCATTTTTCCACGTACCTTGGTTTATTATCATCTTCTAAATGTTTAACGGTATCGGACAAAACTCTGAGCGTCGTGCTATAAGACGTATTTTCGTGTCGTCTCCAACCGACTTAGCATTGAACCATGCTTTGCTTGTCCGGCAGTATGGGCAGTCACGTGACTTCGGTGATGTCGGTGCACGAACTCTATTGAGCGTTACAGCCTCATAGTTACGAAGGTTAAAATCACGGCCTCGCCTGTGTGGATTTTCCATGTTCTCCCAGTGCCTACGTGGGTATCCTCCCACATACCAAAAACATGCATTGATTTGAGACTCCAAATTGTCCCAAGAAGTCATTGTGAGTGTGACTGTTGTCTGTTTCCATGTGCCCTGCGATTGGCTGGCAACTAGTTTCGGTGTAACCTTCCTCCTACCCAAAGATATGTGATAGGTTCCAGTACTCCTGTGACCCTTGTGAGGATAAGTGGCTCAGATTATGGATGGATGTATATTTTGAATTATTATCCCAATATTTTAGCTTTTGCAGATCATATAAACTCAAATCAGATCATCGGCCGTTTGGGGACAAGAGACCTTTGTTATGGGTCAAAGAATCATAAAAGTTGGTGCACAGAATACAAGAATTGTGATTGTCACTCAATCACAGCAATGGACCTTTCTGACTGGTGATTTTAAGCTCCGCCCCTTTAGCTACAGTTGCCATGTGCCACAAGGTTCCAAAATGGCGACTGAATAGAACAGGTATGAAGTCGACCGTATTGCGTATTCCAGATTCTTTTTTGCCAAAGGCATTAGATTTGTCTAAGAGAGTTCTACTGAGAGGTCTCAACTATTTTTCACGCAAGGACATCTACAATGAATTAAAATTTTGGATGGAGCAGGACACAATGTCAGAATTACAGCGAAATGTTGGCGATCGATGCAAAAACGTTTTGACACCTCACAAACTTTATATTGAACTCCAACAGGATGAAATAGTGGAATTGTACTGCACATGTAAAGCAGGGTGAGTACTTTTTACTTGGAAAGATCATGAGTAATATCATTGTCGTCTTTATAAGTGAGTTGGGTTCGATTTAATACAAGTGCATTTAAACAATGGTGATTAACTCAGTCAGTACTGTAGTCACCAGATGAAAAAGTTCGACTTGGCTCGTAATCGAACCCAGTGCTCTGTCTTAAAAGTTTAATGTGATACAAATGGGCAAATCATTGTGGATTTACGTATCACTAACCCGACACTTCTGCATAAAACACACACTTCATTCAGCAGGTCAGTGATACACTAACAAAGTGAAAGTTGTTCTCCTGCAATGTATAAAGCACTGATAATTAAATCAAACTCTGAAAAGATACTTCTCCCTCACTTACCTTCAAACATACAGCCTTGTGTTTGTTGATATTTTTCACACCGAGTTGTACGTGAGGTCTTCCGCAACCTTAAATCCATCGGAGTCACTTCGCCAACTGTGTTTTAGGCTTTGGAAAATGAATCAACTGGGACACTTGCAACCTAGCAGGATATCTTCCATCAGAATTGTACGTTCCCCAAGCACATCTGAGGAGCATTTTTTTCGTAACATTAACTTTTCAAAGCACACGCTACTGACAACCAGGATTGATTGTTGGACAACATGACGGCAGGGGTGTGTCAAGGCAGGGGTTAAGACAATGCGGCTATCTAATTGGCTATTATTGCATGAGTGAGAAGTCAGAATGGTACAATACTTTCATTTTACACATAACATAAATTCTCAAGAATAATCAATCCTGAAGTATAATGCGCACCCCCAAATTTGACCTAAAAAAAAAAAAAAGAAAATCAGGAAAACCCTTCAACAAATGAACAATGTGCACCACCAATTTGCTGCTATCCATATGCTCAAAATATTAGGAATTATCTGTATTTCCATTTTGCTCGGTTTGTACTTGTATTATTTATTTTTAAATCTGTACAACAATCAATAATAATCTTTGTGCGTGTACTGATCTTTTTTCCCCCCATTTGGCTTGTCCATGTCCTGTACTATTCTAACATATTTCTCCACCACACCTGACCTCCAGATGCCGTACCACAGTTCCTCTCTTGGTACCCTGTCATGTACTGATGCAGTGGTAATATATATCTTGGGACAGGCCACAGGACATGCTTGTCCTGGTCCCTTCAATTGACCCCTCCGTAGAAATTGCGTAATCCGCATCACTGACCAATCAGAGGCCAGAAATCTGCATAAACCACGCCCCTTGTTGGCGTCCGCCATTACCTCAGACTAAGTCGCATGATCCAATATAGCTTTTGTTAGCGTTTTATCACGTATTTGGGTTCCTTAACAATAGATATGGTTAAGAGTGTAGTCACGGACTTTGTAATAGTGACGACAGGTATCCTGAAAGGCTAGTTGGTGAAGTTCAATTCGTACCCTTTCCAAAACCGAAGACCCAGTATGAAAAATGTCTTTGATGGATCAAACTTTGTGGATACCGCATGATCAACTGAATCCATCTAAAATCAACCGGAACAGAAGACAGAGTACGTAAAATGTCTTCGGTGGATCAAACTTTGTAGAAGATCGTATGATCAACTGAATCCATCTAAAATCAACCGGAACAGATATGTTTGCACGAAGGTAAGCCCTATTTTTGATTTTCAATACATGTCTCATATAAATGAATTATCAGTTCTTCGCTTGCATAACATAGCTACGTGTGAATGATTGACACACTTGATCTGTGTTGAGCGATACTTTGCAAGGACCTGACTGCACAAACGTGTCTCTTTGTTGGCGGCTAGCGAGCTAAGCTAAACCGGACTATGTTTGTACGAAGGTAAGCCCTATATTTGATTTTCAACACGTCTCATATAAATGAATTAGCAGTTCTTCGCTTGCATAACATAGCTATGTGTGAATGATTGACACACTTGATCTGTGTTGAGCGATACTTTGCAAGGACCTGACTGCACAAACGTGTCTCTTTGTTGGCGACTAGCGAACTAAGCTAAACCGGACTAGCGAGTCCTAAAAGCCTTTGACGTGCACCGAGACACCAAGACTGAAGGAAGGACGTTTGAGGACACTAAAGTAGTGATTGTCATACTCGGTCGGGACTTACGCAGGTTCGGGACTAATTCAAGAATAATTATTGAGGGGACCGCGTGACGTTACACAAAGAAAACGAGAAACAACTCGTAAATCAAGCCTCGCCTTCTTCTTTTCCTTCATACGGCGGTTCACAAACGGCTATACAGATACACATACAGATTCCGCACACTAGTGTGATAGGTAACACGAAAATAGGAAACTGTCAATGACGAATTTGTCTTTGGGTTGTAATATATTATGTGGCTTCTCGGTCTTCCTCTGACTCCGGAAAGATCTCGCGCTAATATCAATGGTTTCTCCGTCGATATGCATGGAAATACCATTGAAATACCCCTCGCTGATATACTTTAAGCCCTGTTGTCTGCTCTTCAACGATATTTCACTATTCGGTAAGAATGAGAGTGAAAAATCAGCTGGTAAATGGGACAATTTCGCTCTCGACTTTTCTTCCTGCGACGCCATTTTGTCAAATGTTTGTCTGAGGTTAGAAACAGTGGGGTAACGTAACTTCAGGAGGCGTGGTTAAGTGCCCTGTACGGAGGGGTCAATTGTTAGAACAGAATCCCTCAACCAACTAAAATAAATGCTCAACGATGGCATAACATTTTATTAAAATTGTTGATAATACATATTACAGTCTTAATCAATCTATTTTACACTGTTTAACAAACATTTTTTTTCCATTACATATTTGTGTATAGTGAAGTTTACCCATTACATTACACATCCTTGACCAAGACTTCAAACGAAGCATTTGACTCATCTCCAATCTGAAAATTATCCATTGTAGCTACCTTCAGGAATCACTGTCAAACTCATCATTGATGACTTGGTCCAGTTCTGATGCCTCCTGCATTCATGAACAGTGATCCCATCTTCCTGCCATAGCATGTCATACTCTTTCCCATCCATGGCATTTGTGAGGACACATTTTTTGAATCCTAAGAATCTTGGTTCCCTTTATTCCTCATTATTGTCAGTGCGATGAGAGGAAGGTTCAACGGTCAACCGTGATAACAGCGCATACTCTTGGCCTCGTTCGGCTACAATCTTCATAGCGTCAGGTTGCTATCAAAACGAGAGCTCAAACTACGTAGAAATGAGCGTAATGGGCACTTTTAAAAACGCAAGCATTTCAATTGTGTATGCTTTTTTTTTTTTAATGATTGTACTACGTACTTTCAACTCCCGTTGTTTTCCTTCTGGTTTATGTCACGTCATCAGCCAACATTATAACACATTTCTTTTGAAAGCGGCTGCAGAACTACCCCTTATAGTCAAAGTTTTTTTGTCTTTAAGTTAAACTCACACGCAGTCGTTTCTGATGTTTGGTGCAGCAGCAACCAATATGCTACACTAACGATCATAAAATGCAAAGCTCCCCCCCACGCTTTCCCCAAGGAGGTCAGAGTTCAGGTTGGTGACGCACATTACTGTGATATATAAATGTGTAACATAAGACATTGAATATCATATCAAAATTTATATGTATACCTTTTTCATCCATAGCTAAATATGCACTCTATTGAGAAACTACGGTACATTAAAAGCTTCTTGATCGTGGCTTTTCCTACTGGCACACTTGTGTGTGAGCCTGATACTTAAAAGAGAATCTTTGACTGCAAACAGAGCAGGAAAAAGTTTACTGACCAGTGTGCATTCTTGTGTGAAGTTCTAGGTTTCCCTTCTGAGTGTATTTTTTACCGCAAACTGAGCAGGAAAATGGTTTCTCACCATCGTGTGTTATTGTGTGTATTTTTAAATTTCGCTTCACAGAAAATCTTTGACCACAAACTGAACAGGAAAAAGGTTTCTCACCAGTGTGTATTCTTGTGTGTGTTTTTAAGGTTCCCTTCTGGGAGAATCTTTTGCCACAAATTGAGCATGAAAAAGGCTTCTCACCAGTGTGTGTTCTTTTGTGTATGTTTAAGGTTCCGTTCACAGAGAATGTTTTACCACAAACTGAGCAGGAAAAAGGTTTCTCACCTGTGTGAGTTCTTGTGTGTCTTTTTAAGCATTCCTTCGTTGAGAAGCTTTGACCACAAACTGAGCAAGAAAAAGGTTTCTCACCAGTGTGGGTTCTTGTGTGTATTTTAAAATATCCTTTCTGGGTGAATCTTTGACCACAAACTAAGCAGGAAAAAGGTTTCTCACCATTGTGTGTTCTTGCGTGTATTTTTAAATTTCTCTTCACAGAAAATCTTTGACCACAAACTGAACAGGAAAAAGGTTTCTCACCAGTGTGTGTTCTTGTGTGTGTTTTTAAGTTTTCTTTCTGAGAGAATCTTTGACCACAAACTGAGCAGGAAAAAGATTTCTCACCAGTGTGTGTACTTGTGTGCCTTTTTAAGTTTTCCTTCTGGGAGAATCTTTGATTACAAACTAAACAGGTAAACGGTTTCTCACCAGTGTGTGTACTTGTGTGTCTTCTTAAGTTTCTCTTCTCAGAGAATCTTTGGCCACAAATTAAGCATGAAAAACGCTTCTCACCAGTGTGTCTACTGCGTGTTTTTAAGATTTTCTTGTCAGAGAATCTTCTTCTACAAAATAAGCAGGAGAAGGTTTTCTTTCCAGTGTGGGTTCTTGTGTGGATTTTAAAAGCTTCTTGGTCACTGCTATTCTCACCAGCACAGTTGTGTGTCTGAGCCTGATATTTATAAGAGAATCTTTGGCCACAAACTGAGCAGGAAACAGGTTTCTCACCAGTGTGCATTCTTGTGTGTAATTTTAAGTACCTCTTGTCAGAGAATCTTTGGCCACAAACTACGCAGGAAGAAGGTTTCTCACCAGTGTGTGTTCTTGTGTGTATTTTTAAGCTTTCCTTCCGAGAGAATCTTTGACCACAAACTAAACAGGAAAAAGGCTTCTCACCAGTGTGGATTCTTGTATGTAATTCTAAGTGTTCCTTCTGAGAGAATCTTTGACCACAAACTGCGCAGGAAAAAGGCTTCTCACCAGTGTGTGTTCTTGTGTGTCTTTTTAAGTGTTCCTTCTGAGTGAATCGTTGACCACAAACTGAGCAAGCAAAAGGCTTCTCACCTGTGTGTATTTTCATGTGTTTTTTTAAATTGCTCTTAGAAGCAAAAGTTTTCCGACATAGAGAACATTTTGAGCATTCACCTTCCGAATGTCCGTCATCATCATTATGACCGTTTGTTTGTAATCCTTCACAATCGTCTCCATCACTTGAGCTGTTCCTGTTTGGAGGCTCAGCCCTTTGTATCTCCTCATTTTGACCATCTTCACTTTTCAAATGGACACCAGTAGATGCAACCTGGATGAGTTCTTCCTGCTCTTCCTCTTTCATGTGTAGAAACTCTTCCTCCTCCTCTTTGACGCGTCGAACCTCTTCATCCTCCTCTTCCTCTTTGATATGACGGGACATAGATGGCTGCCGTTCTGGATGAAGATTTTCAGTGACATCTGCAAGACAAATGACAAACACAAAGCCCTCAAATGTAATTTGTTTGCAATATTTAACTTCTAATATAACTGCACATTGTAGTAGGAGAAAAGGGTTGTTATTACTGCTAGTAACTCACAATTATGGCAGATAGCCACTGATAAAATGACTGATGTAGTGAGGGAGGACAAAGGTTCAGTATGGAAGAAAGTCAAAATGGGCTCCGTTTTAACCAGCAGTAAAAAAAAAAAAAAAATCCAGAACTGAAATGGGGAAGGAATTTACATGGTCCATTATTCCTTTACAAAGGCCTTATTTTTTGCTCAATACATTGAAACTGTCAAACATTTTCAACACCATCAATAAGTTTTGTCAGTTATGAATTCCACTTAAAAACTTGTCACCTTTTCATCACCAAAATTGAGCAGTCTTTGTGTACCATCAGTGGCAGAAGTTCACTGCATAGCTGGGGTGGAAAAAGCAATTTACTCAAGTGGGAGTCATAACTCATATTTTATATAAAGTCGCTGGTAGGCGGAAATTCCCCAGCTCCAGTTTGACCAGTTTTAAGGGGAAAGAAAAAAGTCTTGCTCAAGTCTCATCACTTTGTTGAAGTTGGTATGACACTTTACATTACTATCATATACCGTTGCACACTCACATTAAAATGGAAACATCATCTAATTATGATCAATTTAATACACAGAAGAATTGAAAATATATTAGGAAGTTTTTTACTCTCAAACACACCTGCACCAGCAGAAAGACACTACACCATAGTGGTGACAGCCAGCCAGAGGAACTTTAAAATGAGGTGCTATAAATAATTTCTTTTGTGTCCAACCTCATATACAGTGCCCTTCATAATTATTGCCACCTCCAGTTAAGATGTGTTAAAAGCTTTAAATTAAATTCAGTGTTTATTGCAGAAAAATAGTGTCACACTGAAAATTTTAGGAAAATGTAACCTTCAATTCAAATGAATTGTAAGAAAATGAAAAAATCCCTGACTAAAAAATAATTATTTTTCATTAAATCACCTGTTCCACAATTATTGGCACCCTTAACAGCTCCCCAGGAAATAAATATAATTGAAGCATTTCTGTCATTTCTACAGTAGTTTACAAAGTTTACCAGAGTATGTAGGAACATTTAATTAGTAATTCATCACTTTCTGTTTCCCTGGGCAATAAATATGACGTGACACGAAGGCCATTACTCTTATCCACTCTTAAACATGGGAAAGACAAAGGAACACAGCATACAAGTGAGGCAAATGTGCGTCGACCTTCACAGATCAGGCAGAGGCTACAAGAAGATTGCCACTGAACAGCAGCTGCCCATATCCACTGTGAGAGGAATAATTAAGAAGTGCAAAACAACTGGAACAGTGGTAAACAAGCCTGGACGAGGACCCAAATTTATTTTGCCACTACGCACAGTGAGGAGGATGGTAAAAGAAATCAAAAGATCTCCAAAGCTCAACTGTTACAGAATTACAACAAATGGTAGCATCCTGGGGTCACAAAGTCTTCAAGTCAACCATCAGCCGCTGTCTACACACAGACAAGCTGTTTGGGAGGCATGCACTGACAAAACCTTTCCTCACTCACAATCATAAACGCAAACGTCTGGAGTTCACCAAGCGGTATTGGGGCTTCAACTGGGACCGTCTGCTTTGGTCAGATGAGACCAAGATTGAGCTTTTGGCAACAAACACTAAGTGGGTCTGGCGTGCCACGATAGATGCGCATGCTGAAAAGCACCTCATACCCACTGTGAAGTATGGGGGTGAGTCAGTGATGCTGTGGGGCTCCCATGGCCATCTCAGTCCCCAGACCTCAATTGCCACACATTGCCTCCATTGAAAACCTGTGGGGTGAGCTGAAGAGAGGACCCAGGTCTCTGGATGATTTAGAGAGATTCTGCAAAGAGGAATGGCTGAAGATCCCTCTTTGTGTCTTTTCACATCTTGTGAAACATTATAGAAGATTAGGTGCTGTTTTGTTGGCAAAAGGGAGTTGTACAAGGTATTAACACCAGGGGTGCTAATAATTGTGAGATATTATTTGATGTCAAATAATTATTTCTTTATATGGGATTTTTTTTCCCCACTGAATAAATGCACTTGTATTGAAGGTTGGACTTTTCTCTTTTTTTCCATTAAGGTCCCATATTGTTTAGAAAAAAAAATATTAGAACCTAAAAAAGACTTAACCAGGGGTGCCAATAATTATGGCAGGCAAATAATATATATATATATATATATATATATATATATATATATGTATAGTGATGTTTTCCCAAATAAATATTTTGGTCATTATAATCTTTGGTTTCATTCTAGCATATAGCAATGTCCCCCGCCCCACCCCCCATTTTTTTTTTTTTTGGGGGGTAGGGGGACAAAGGTTTGAACTTTGGGTGTTTAAATGAGAAATGTGAGAAAATGTGAATGCCTATCTGAGAAAAGATTGTCGATAGGGGTTCAACAGCCTTAGAACAGCTTTAAAACAAGAAATAAATACTGGAAATGAATAAAACATGAAAAAAATAGGAAACAAAAAAATACCTTTGTGCACTTCAAGGTCTACTGACACGAAAAGCATGATTTTAGTATCTTTAAAAAAAAAAAAAAAAAATAGGCAGCCGGAGTGGACCCATCCATTTTTTCACCACACATAATATTGACCTATATGTAAATCCCGCCATGAAAATCCTCTCGAGGGATTTGATTTGGAGAAAAAGCAGGAAGTGACGTTAACAGCAGAAGGCCACTCAGGCGGCCTCGTGTGTTTATACCAGTTTTACCAGCGGGAAGGTTGCTTTTTATTCCTTTGTGTTAGCCAAAATGCTGGCTCGTAGTACCGCTGGATATTGCTCGAACACTCGGGAGGATGGATTTACTCTTTATCCAAAAGACCTGGTTTGTCGTGAAAAATGGATTGCACAGGTGCAAAGGACGAGAGCTTCATGGGTTCCAAATCACAGTTAGGTGTATATAGTTATTAAAAAAAATAGTTTGGGGGGGGGAGACATAATCCTTCTTTCAGTGAGCAATGAGAACGCTCGTGGCTGGGCCGCGGTAGCTCATCGCGGCACCGCCGGCGTGGCTAGTCGTGTTGCCGGACCTTTTACGTCGTTGCTCAAGGCTAAGTACACTACATACTGTCATCCATACTTTCGGGGAATCTGTTGTTAGTTAGAAGTGATCCACATATCATCTAAATATGTCTTGAAACGATAGGGTGGTATTGCCCTGGCCACTTCACTCAACTGTGAGATGTTCTCTTCTTTGAAAAGAGCTTCCATATCTCATCGTAGATGGTGGACGAGCGTTGGAAAAATAAAAAAATCTCTGTTGTTCCTCTCCAACAGCAGGTGGCACTATGTGTTTTCAATGGCCAATTTCCCAGTGTGACGTCCGCTGATGACGTTGCAGGCAATATAGCTACCACTTGAATGTGAATGCGGAGACTGACGAGCGAGCTGCGGCAGCAGGCCGCAAGCTCCGGCGGCTCAGTTAAAAGGTCTCCGCCGCCGCCGAAGCTCGGCTAAAAGGCCTCCGCCGCCACCGAAGCCCGGCCAAAAGGCCTCCGCCGCCACCGAAGCTTGGCTAAAAGGCCTCCGCCGCCGCCGAAGCTCGGCTAAAGGCCGGCCGCCGGACCTCGCTTGTCAGACTCCACATAATTCTCGTCCAAAGAACCATCCACAGCTGCCAGCCCGGAGCTCGGGGGGCCTTTGTTTACGCACTTATGTCCCGCGCGTAAGCCTCTTCTGAGATTCCGTGTCGTTCCGCCCGAAGAGCCATCCGAATATTCAACATTTACAACCGCAGGTTCTAATCTGTATGTAAGTATTCCTCAGTCTTCTGATCAACCGATACTGCTATTTCTTCATAAGATGAGGATAAATCAGAGCAATCAGGGCTGGGGATAAATGGTGTCCCAAGTGATCGAGCGTTTGGAACGGCATGTAACAAGTCACATCCACCCACATAGGTCCTATGACTCGAGAAAATGGCAGGGTCCTTGAAAATTCGTAATTGTCGATGAAAATCTTCTGAAAGGACTATTAAATGAGAGAGGATTTAACCTCACATTGCCAAAATATATTATATTTTACATAATCTATTGGAGACATTGTTTATGCAAAGCACTGGATTTCCCCTTTCAGTATTATAACTGACTCTTATGGCAGCTACACTCCCACCAAATAATTGGTGATTTCTATAATGAACTTGATTTTGACAATTTAGACTACGTTCTGATATTCGTTTAGAGAAGGCAGTGAAACAGCAATACTGCATTATTCAGCTTCAAGCAAGGTACTCTCTTGTGGTAATCTTGCTCTGTAGATTTCTTATTTCCTCTGAAAAGATGATTGATGGACAATGCAGATGATGGTAAGTTCTGCCTCTTTACTTTCTTCAAGGCTTGTAGCTTCATTGGTTCTGAATAACAATCTTTAAACTCTTTGATGCACCGCACAAGCCTGGCGAAGGCTTGAAATAATCTCGTCCAACTGAAAAACTTAAGGAAGCGATCGAGCAGTGAAGTTTCTGTTGTTGAATTCTAGTTGACAAAAGCCTTAGGCACTTCTGGGTCTGCAAATGGAACATCTTCCACCTTAAAGCTCAAGTGTCGTCAAACGGATTTTTAGTATATTATTAATGGAAAAACCCACAGCCAATATGGTCCCATGTGTTTTTTCACCACAAAACATGATTTTGACGTATACAGCTTTTTGTAACTCCCGCCATGAAAATCCTCTCAGGGATTTGTTTTCGAGAAGAAGCAGGAAGTGACGTACAAGACAGAGGCGCCCCCTAGTGGACTCGTTTGTTTCCATTAGTTTTACCTCCGGGACGGTAGCTCTTTGTTCCCTCGTGTTGGCCAAAATGCTGGCTCATTGCATTGCTGGACATTGCTTGAACACTCAGGAGAATGAAATTACCCTTCATAAGTTTGAAAGAGACCCTGTTCGTTGTGAAAATGGATTGCACGGGTGCAGAGGACGAGAGCTTCGTGGGTTCCAAATAACAGGTAGGTGTGTATACAGCTATTAAAAAAAATATATATAGTTTGGGGCGGACCACGTAATCGGTCTCTCTCATAACGTAGCAAAAGATCCGCGTATGAAATGTGTTGATGTGCGCATACAGCTACTAAAAAAAAATATATAATAGTTTGGGGCGGACCACGTAATCGGTCTCTCTCAAAACAAAAACAAAAGATCCGCGTATGAAATGTGTCGATGTGCGCGTCGCCCAGCCAATAATGTCTTACTCAGCCTGCAACATAGCTCGGCTCCACTCTTTTTTTATATAGCACGGCGGGCCGAAACTCAGCCACACCGGCTGAGGCGCTGCGTGAGGCGGTCACATTTTCCGTGAAGGCTGCGCGTCGGGCTTTGCGATGGGGGCGGCTCTGAAGAACCCATCCGAGAATGCGTTACTTAGTCGCGTGCGCGCATAAAGGGCTCCGGCTCAACCGTGACTAAAGCAGCACAGCTCGGCTGTTTCATAAGCCACACCGGCCGGCTGCGATGAGCCGCGATGGCTCATCCCCGCTGCAGGAGTGGATCGGACGGGAGGCAGTTTGGCCATGATCGGATATCATCTGAATATGGCTCGAAACAATAGTGTAATATTGCCCTGAGGCCTCAAAACAGTGTAATTTTGTCCCGGTAACTTCACTCGATTGTGTGGTGTTGTCCTTTTCGAAAAGAGCTTCGGTGTCAGAAGGGGCGTCGGAAAAATGCGAATGTCTCTGTTGTTCGGCTTCCATAGTAGCAGGCACTGCGCGTTTTCAACGGCAGAAGTGACGATGACGTCAAGGACAGATGACGCGACTAATATGATGACCACTTGGATGTCGAGGGACACTCAATTGCGCAACTTTGTGCATGGATGACGCGCTCTCCCATCACTTTTTTTTTCCCCCGTATAGACATTAAAGTGAATACTGATATATGTATTTTTCATTACAATTTCTATTTTAGAATGTTTATAGGGATGTCACCCGCTCTTTAATATCCCCACTAGGAAGTTTGTCACACCATATAAAGTTTGGACCCGAAAACCAGTTGAGGCTATGAGCTCATTTGCCTTTAGGCCCCGTGACGCATGATCCGCAGGATTTTCTTCGAATGAGACATGTCTCCATTGATTTGGACTTGTTTTCCCTGGCTTTTGTAGGTGGCACACCGCATGGTGTGGAATATAGCAAGCAGGACTACTATGGATATCCTCTTCTGAAACCTTCACTGCATCTCCTCAAGATATTGTTTCATTCATGAAGGCTCCGTAGTCTTTGTGGTACTGCTTGTCTCTTTCAAATCTCTTTTTTTAAACATCTGAGACAATGCTCAGCAGATTTCCTGTTATTTGGCATTTCACAGTGTCCATTTTCCTTGATTCTGATTACCTCCTTCATGACTGATAGGAAGCGGAGATCCTCTTGAGAGAAGTGAGCATCTTCTACGGCCCTCACATTGAAGTCAGACTCAAGAGGCTTTGTCACTTCTGGTGGTGACGACTTCCTTTACTTGTCTTCAACATATATATCAAACTTCACTGGTCAGATGAGCGGGTAACTGCTGACAGGGTGTTAATTGTCTCAGAAGAATCTTGTGGCTGCTTCCAATTGCATGACCATGGTCAACACGGGGATTTGCACAGCCCGTAATCCTCCAGGCGAGGTCCGTTCTTGGAGCAAATGGCTCATTGTCTTTGCCGACCACAACTTTTCTCGGTAGCAGGGCTTGAGAACAATTATAACCGATTAGTAGGCCAGTGTCACATTCAATTAAAAGAGCAATTTCTTCGGCAAGGTGCGCCAAGTGAGACCATGCTCTTGCTGTTTTATGTATAGGAATGTTACTCAGATTGACAGGAATAAATTCTCTTGTATAAATTACTGGGAGAGTAATCTTCTTTGATGAATAAAATCCTGACTTGCAGTCCAGTTAACTTCTGACTAGAAACAACTGTGCTTGTGAATGCCAGGGTGGATAGTTTCAACTGCACAAGCTCCTTCTGTGTGTCCAGAATGTCAGGCTTTTCTTGCAAAAAAAAAAAGTGATGCCATTTTGATTGTCGAGAAATGCATATAAGAGAACCTAATTTTCTGGATTACTTGTTGTCGATAACCATACTGGCATAAATGAAGTATGGGTGCTGTGTGTATCTTGTATTACCCGATGAGCTGTTGCCTCACTTAATGTTGCATCAGTTGGTTTAGACTCTGTTCTGTCCTTTGGTCATTCATTTTCCTTTGAATATCTCCCATTCTCTTCTCTTTCATCAGCAGAATGTTCTTTCTTTCTGTCCTCTTTGAGTCGATCATCGTGCAGACATGTTGGATGCTTTTGTTTGCATGTGTCGCAGACTTTCCTCTTTTCACAGTTCTTTGAAAGGTGTCCTGGTTTCAGACATTCGAAACATTTTATTAGTTTGCACATATTTGACTCCTTCTGAAATGGACTTTTCCATTAATTTTGGAATCTGGGCACCCCTGAGTTACATTGAAAACATTTCTGGGATATAACTCAGGTATTGTTTCAACTATAATAAATATGATATAGTATACTGTGATTTACTTTGACTTGATCTAAGTTCTAATGTTAGACTATATCTAAATGCAAACGGTCCTCTACATGCTTTAGGAAGGTATGGATCTACAGCTAGCTTTCATCAACGGATTGACAATAGATAGCGCCATAAATTACCACACCCGTAACTTTATATCTGTGGACATGACTGACCACACCCATACATTTTTCCAAATATGACTGTGTTGTACAATAATCTGATAAAACTGTCGAGTTTAGGGCCGACAATGATGAGTCTGCCATGATATGTAGACACAATCTTGCCGTCCAAGATGGCATTGTAAACAAAAAACACGTTAGGCGTGACATCACTGAAAAGCATCTATTAGTGTTTTCCTGTGTGAACTTTCAAATGCAGTAACTCATATTTGAAAAATGTACGGCTGTGGTCAGTCATGCTCACAGATATAGTTACGGGTGTGATTAGGGATGGAATATCAAGATTTTAAAATAACTTACTGGATTAATAGAACATAACTAAATTAAAAATGGAGTAGGGGTTATTTTAAAAGACGAGCGGGCTAAGAAAGTCTTGGAGGTGAAAAGAGTATCAGATCAAGTGAAAAGGGTGGAATTTGAAATTGAGGGTATTGTTTATAATGTGATTAGTGGCTATGCCCCACAGGTAGGATGTGACGTCGAGTTGAAAGAGAAATTCTGGAAGGAACGAGAAAAAGTAGTCCTGACCATCCCAGAGAAAGAGAGAGTGTTGTGATAGGTGCAGATTTCAATGGACGATGAAAAAGTCATGGGTAAGATGGTGGTGGACTTTGCAAAAAGCATGGAATTGGCAGTGGTGAACACTTATTTCCAGCAGGTGGATTATATTTTGTGCAGATGGTGCAATCTGAAGGTGGTTACAGACTTTAAGGTTGTGGTGGGGGAGAGTGTAGCTCGACAGCATAGGATGGCACAGAAAAGAATAAAAAATGGATAGACAGTTGGTCCTGATGAAATACCAGTGGAGGTATGTGCGCAATTAGTTGAGTTGGCAGTGGAACTTTTGACCAATTTATTCAATAGAATACTAGCTGGAGAGAAGTTGCCTGAAGAATGAAGGAAAAGTGTGCTAATCCCCATTTTTAAGAACAAAGGCGATGTTCAGAACTATGGAAACTACAGAGGAATAAAGATGATGAGCCACACAATGAAGTTATGGGAAAAAGTAGTGAAGGCTAGACTCAGGACAGAAGTAAGTATCTGCGAGCAACAGTATGGTTTCATGCCTAGAAAGAGTACCACAGATGCATTATTTCCCTTGAGGATGCTCGTGGAAAAGTACAGAGAAGGTCAGAAGGAGCTACATTGTGTCTTTGTAGACCTAGAGAAAGCCTATGACAGAGTACCAAGAGATGAACTGTAGTACTGCATGCGCAAGTCTGGTGTGGCGGAGAAATATGTTAGAATAGTACAGGACATGTATGAGGGCAGCAGAACAGCGGGGAGATGTCCCGTTGTTGTGTCAGAAGAATTTAACGTGGAAGTGGGACTGCATCAGGGTTCTGTGCTGAGCTCCTTCCTGTTTGCGGGAGTAATGGATAGGCTGACAGACGAGGTTAGACTGGATTCCCCTTTGACGATGATGTTCGCAGATGATATTGTGATCTGCAGTGAAAGCAGGGAACAGGCAGAGGAACAATTCGAAAGATTGGGGTATGCACTGGAAATGAGAGGAATGAAAATTAGCCGAAGTAAAACAGAATATATGTGCATGAATGAGAGGGGCGGAGGAGGAAGAGTGAAGCTCCAGGGAGAAGAGATGGCGAAGATGGACGACTTCAAATACTTGGGGTCAACAATATAGAGCAATGGAGAGTGTGGTAAGGAGGTGAAGAAACGCGTCCAAGCGGGGTGGAACAGTTGGCAGAAGGTGTCTGGTGTTCATGTGACAGAAGAGTATCCGCCAGGATGAAGGGCAAAGTTTATAAAACAGTGGTGAGCCCGGCCATGATGTACGGATGAGAGACGGTGGCACTGAAGAAACAACAGGAAGTAGAACTTGAGGTAGCAGAAATGAAGATGCTGAGGTTCTCGCTTGGTTTGAACAGGTTGGATAGGATTATAAATGAGCTCATTGGAGGGACAGTCAAAGTTCGATGTTTTGGAGATAAGATTAGAGACCATGCTTCGATGGTTCAGACATGTTCAGAGGCGAGAGAGTGAGTATGTTGGTAAAAGGGTGCTGAGGAAGGAGCTGCCAGGTAAAAGAGCGAGCGGAAGAGCAAAGAAAAGGATGATGGATGTTGTGAGGGAAGAATTGAGGACAGTGGGTGTTCGAGAGGAAGATGAACGAGATAGGCTTAGATGGAAAAAGATGACACGCTGTGGCGACCCCTTAACAGGACAAGCTGAAAAAAAAAAGAACAGTAAATTAAAAATAAAATAAATACATAACTAAAATAGAAAAAAAAAAATTGTTAATTTCAAATTTCAACTGATATTAGTAGAACATGATATGAAACGGTATTTAAAAATTTTCATCAATAAAAATTCTTGATCTGACAAACTATCTGAAGAAGAGTTAAAGGTCAAGTGTCGTCAAACGGATGATTTTTGGTATATTATTCATGGAAAAACCCACAGCCAATATGGTCCCATGTGTTTTTTTCACCACACAGGGTTCATACTTAGTCTGACCAAAAAAAATTTAAGGGCTTTTTAGGGGCATTCTCAGGGGCTGACACGAAAAATTTAGAGCTGACACGGAAAATATTTAGGGCCGACACGAAAAATTTAGGGCCATCGTGGGAAATCAAGAGTAAGGAAATAAGACTCACCCAATGGTGCCATCAACCGTTCTTGGTTCATCAAATGTTCCAGTACCTCAGTACCTGTGACAGTGATCACCTGTCGCCCCTTGTGGTAGTTCTCATTGATATGACCATTGTCAATGTCTTCACATAACAGTCTACAGATAAACAGATTCTAACTACAATTGCAACTATATACACAAATGTCTTCTACTGATGTCTGTTTCAGCACCCCTACTCTAGCTCATTGAGCCTACCCAGTGCCTCCTCTATTTGTTGCTGCAGAGGTGCCAAAGTAGCTCTCTTGTCCTTTGCTCTGCCTCAGAGTGCATTGGCCTCGTGATAAACCTCAGATTCCTCTTTTCTTCTGCCTCCTCACACAGCCTGTGAGCCTTCTCAATAAGCGTTGATATGTCAGTCTCTATTCTGGCTTTTTTTGGCTTTGAGGCAGTAGAGATGAAAAGTGGGCAGCGATGCCAAATGTAGCCAGGTACGAAGTCTTCCTTTCCCCACAGTGGTAGTTTTTAGCAATGTCACTGTCTGGGAACATGACTGAAAACACTTTCGAATTATTTTCACAAGATTTGTAACTGTAATGGCTGCAGATCACTTTTAAAGTCCACACGATCTCTGCCTTTAACGAGTCCGTCTTCGTGTATTGAACTACGTTCATAAAGCCTGACTTCTGGCTGGACAACGGTAGGTGCGCATTAGGGATCGCAACCGGCTACAAATAACCGGCTATAACCGGTTTTCGGTTATTTTAAAAATCGACACCGTAATCGGACTTTCGAAATCGGTTAAAATTTCCAATCATTTCTTCCGGTTCCGTTGTTGAAGAACATTCAGTAAAATCAAAGAAACATCAATCATGGCATCGAGGAAACGCTCCAAAGTACGGGAGTAAACTTGTTTTATTGGCAGACATCAAAACACTACTCTCATAACTGGGGGAACTCTGTGAACTCGTCACTCCGGAAGAGCAACAACAAAAACAGTCCGTGCGGAACCCCGCACCACAATGATGGTGAATGATGTAAACACCACTATGGTACCGGTTTTTTGCTACAGCAGTTCGGTTAAAAACGGTTATGAAAGTAAGCGGTTTTTTGCGATCCCTAGTGCGCATGCACTGCTAGTACCACTGCCTGAAGTTGATGCTTCACTATCTTGATATTTTAGAAACAGATTCATACCAACGGAAGATGAGAGAGTCTTTGCCAAATCAGTGTGTCCCCTCTTTTTCTGGAGCGACTCCAGCGCTTTGACGCCCATCTTTTCAAGCTGGTAACTCTGCTTGCACAGATGGCAGTAAAACATGTGCCGATCTTTTGGATCTCGATGAACCCAGCTCCCAAACTCCTTCCTTTCAACCCAATCTTCTTGAAAAATGCACTTCCCCGTGATACAAGTTGGATCGATGAAATAACTACGCTACGTCGTAACGAAGACGAAGTGAAATGCCTACTCACGGAAACAAACAATGGAATATCAAGATGGCGACGAGTTGTCAACACGGTGACTTCCGTTGACAATTTCCGGCTGATTTGGATGCCAGACGGATCGCTATTTTTTTTTTTAAATAAAAGATTAATTTATTTTTAGGGAAAATTTTGGCGGTAGAGGTCCTCCCTTTGATTTTTTTTTTTTTAATTTAAGGCCTTTTTAGGGGCTTGACCGGTTTTCGCGGATTTTAAGGACTTTTAGGAGCCCCTAAATGCACCTTCGAAATTTAGGGGTTTTTAGGGACTTTTAGGGCCGCATGCGAACCCTGCCACAAAACATGATTTTGACGTATACAGCTTTTTGTAACTCCCGCCATGAAAATCCTCTCAGGGATTTGTTTTCGAGAAGAAGCAGGAAGTGACGTACAAGACAGAGGCGCCCCCTAGTGGACTCGTTTGTTTCCATTAGTTTTACCTCCGGGACGGTAGCTCGTTGTTCCCTCGTGTTGGCCAAAATGCTGGCTCATTGCATTGCTGGACATGGCTTGAACACTCGGGAGAATGGAATTACCCTTCATAAGTTTGAAAGAGACCCTATTCGTTGCGAAAAATGGATTGCACGGGTGCAGAGGACGAGAGCTTTGTGGGTTCCAAATAACAGATAGGTGTGTATACAGCTCAAAAAAAAAAAATAGTTTGGGGTGGACCATGTAATCGGTCTCTCTCATGACGTAGCAAAAGATCCGCGTATGCAATGTGTTGATGTGCGCATACAGCTACTAAAAAAAAATAATAGTGTGAGGCGGACACGTAATCGGTCTCACTCATTACGTGACAAAAGATCCGCGTATGAAATGTGTCAATATGCGCGTCGCCCAGCCAACAATGTCTCGATAGTATTCATCGAGTACTGCGGCGACTTTGAACATACACCTAAAAGCAACATAGCTCGGCTCCACCTCCTCCTTATATTCCACCACGGGTGCCGAAACTCAGCCACGCGTAAGGCGCCACGTGAGGCGATCAGAGCTTCTGCGAAGGCTGCGCGTCGGGGTTTGCGACGGGGGCGGCTCTGAAGAACCCAGCCAAGAATGCGTTACTCAGTCGCATGCGGGCATAAAGCGCCACGGCTCAACTGTGACTAAAGCAGCACCGCTCGGCTCGTTCATAAGCCACACCGGCCGGCTGCGATGAGCCGCGATGGCTCATCTCCGCCGCGGGAGTGGATCGGACGGGATGCGGTTTGGCCGTGATCGGATATCATCTGAATATGGCTCGAAACAATAGTGTAATATTGCCCTGAGGGCTTAAAACAATAGCATAATATTGCCCTGGTAACTTCACTTGGTTGTGTGGTATTGTCCTTTTTGAAAAGAACTTCGGTGTCAGAAGGGGCGTTGGAAAAATGCGAATATCTCTGTTGTTCGGCTTCCGTAGTAGCAGGCACTGCGCGTTTTCAACAGCAGAAGTGACGATGACGTCAAGGACAGATGACGCAACTAATATGGCGACCACTTGGATGTCGAGGGACACTCAATTGTGCAACTTTGTGCATGGATAACGCGCTCTCCGCTCACTTTTTTTTTTCCCCCGTATGGACATTGAAATGAATACTGTTATATGTAGTTTTCATTACAATATCTATTTTACATTGTTTATAGGTATGACACCCGGGCTTTAAATGCACTGGCCTGTCAAGGAATGAACACGAACGCGAACATTTTAACACACATTCCTGTCGGAAATCGTGATGTATTGTTATAATCTTAGCGTAATATACGGCGGTGGTATCTATTGTCAATCCATTGATTAAAGATAGCAGTTGATGATCTATATCTTCCTAAAGCATGTCGAGGGGAAAATATTTCTACTTCAAGATAACACGTGCCATGGGGAAAATGACCGTTAAAACTTATATCAAGTCAAAGTCAATCTAATATGCATTATAGTTAGCGGGGTGGGAGTACATGCACGCTATGCGGAGACTGCCGTAAACAGGAGGCCGGCTTGCTAGAACATGTCTTTATGTGCATGTGCTCAATGTATTGGCCACACCTGAATCAAGTGACGAGGTGGATGAGAGTAGAACGTCGTTTTGGTCTTTTTTTGGGCACACCATCACACGACCAACCAAAACTGCCACGCAATCGACGCATTGAGCATCCCATGTTTAACGAAATTTACATTTGGCATGGCTCATTATGTTTATGACTTTCAACGTACATGTGCTCGCAGTATGTGAAGCAGCTCGGAACATGTGCTTTTGGCGTCACTTCCGGACATGCATTTCCTGTTTCCGGTGAAGACAGACTGTTTAGGAGCAGGCTTGTTTAGTTAACAAAATAAACACTTAAATTAATGTCAAGACTACACAAAATAAGCGACGTCTTTCAATATATATTTTTTCTACTCGTAACAAATTTTACGCACGTGATTTTTCGTGCTCGACAGTGCAGATTTGAGAGTGCGAAGGTGCGTGAGCGCGGTCGCGCACGTCCAATGTGAGTGACTGTCACATAACCAAGCCAACTATGAATTAAAAATTTGAAAGGTCGCTTGCAGCTTTGTTTCATTTTTTTTAAACCCACAATTATATCCCTGTCTGTTTTTCTTGGTGAAAAACTGAATTATTGTTTGCAGAATATCTTTAGCAATGCATGTTGAAAGGTAAATGATGCTCCCAACAGTTTTAAGGTTAATGTTATGTTGCCTCCTATATTTAAAATACAGAATTAGCTTTTTGGGGATTGTATTGTCTGTGCTTTCATTCTCGTACCAAGATGGGATTTTAACATTTTAACATCCTTTACTTTCTACTATGGGTTCAAAGCAGACATTTTTTTTACTCAAAAAAAAAGGGAAAATCTTGTCCAGTTTCACCACATACCCTGACATTCATTAAAGCAACAGCACTTATTTTTTTACTTTTACCATTATTATGGATCGTAAACACAAGCAGCATGATCTACATAGCCCAGACTGTGTGGGTGGACGGTGTTTGTAATTATGAGTGTACCCCTTTAAAAGCCGAAGGGGGACGGAGTCAGGTAAAGACCAGGAGACCATGTGCTTCAGTGTTTTAAAAGAAAAAAAAAATAAGTCAGGCTGTAGTTCACTGCGCTGGATTGGTTTTCATGTGCGCTGAGAATGTCTACATTGTTCTACTGGTAACAAATTTTACGTGTGTGATTTTTCGTGCTCGACTGTGCAGATTTGCGAGCGCGAAGGCGTGCTTGTCAAATGTGAGTGACCTTCCGAGTGAGTCTTTGACCACAAACTTAACATGCTCGAAGATCCTCACCAGTGTGTATTTTCACGTGTTGTTTGAAATTGCTCTTAGAAACTCAAGTTTTCCAAGACTGATAACATTTCCAGCATGTGCTGGCAGTGTGACATGTCATATCACCTTCCGACTGTTCATCATCACCGTCTGTTTGTGATCCTCCACAGTTGTTTCCAAAACTTGAGTTGTTACTCCTTGGAGTCTCCACTCCTCGTCTCTCTTTACTTTGACCATTTTGACTCTTCAAAGGCTTCAAAGGGACACCAGTGGATGGAGCCTGGATGAGTTCGTCCTCCTCTTCCCCTTTCAAGTGTAGGAACTCTTTCTCCTCTTTGATGTGTTGAACCTCTTTCTCTTTGATGTGATGGGACACTGGATGAACATTTTCACTGACATCTGCAAGACAAACGACAAACACAAAAGAGGTCAAATCTATTTGGCGTGATGGGCTCCAACCTGTTTGGATTGTTAAGACTGACTGTAACAAGAGGGCGACTGTTTGCAACGACTGCAGCATCGTACGATTAAGTCCGTATAGTGATGTGTCACTCTGCTTGCCAGGTGAGAGTGCCAGTGTCATGTTGAGGACATTTTGTATGGTTCCAATCTGACACTTACATTCCTGTGCTGCAAAAAAAGGTTGTGAGTCTCATCAACTTCTGGCATTCATTTTTTTTTTAGCACTCACAAAATTGGTACCTTGGTCACTATTTATTTGTCTGACTGAGCCTCTCAATGCAACATAGTAACAGAGTCCATTGATGAAAGCATCAGTCGACAGATCATTGAGAATCTCAACACATACCATACAAGAAAAATGCAAAAAGCACTCTACTCGTTGTGTTCCTTGTATCCGTCTTTAGTCAAGAATGGACCGAAACAATCAATTTCACAATATGTGAATGGTGACAAGGACTCTAGTTCTTTTTTTAGGGAGATACATTTTTTTTCCCTCATCAGGTTTCCCTAACCTACTACAGACCGGCGGATATGGAATGCAACAGTTTGACTTGATCCTGGAATCCAGTAAACATTTGCTCTGAATTCATTGCAGGTGAAACCTCGACCATAATGACGAACTCTTTCGTGCCCGTGTGACACAGTTTTGTAGGAGGATTTTCCTTTGGACTGACTGATGGCTGCTTTGACTGTACTATCAAAGGAATATTTCTCCTACTTTGAGCACATGACCTTTGGACAGGATGGGATCAAGTGTATGCAGTTTGTTGTTACAGCAGCTGAATTCAGTATTTAAAATTTTTCTCACTAAATATACAGTGATGCCTCGGTTCTCGACCACAATCCGTTCCAGAAAACAGTTCGAGAAGTGATATGTTCAAAAACTGAATCGATGTTTCCCATTACGAAATAATGCGCTCCAAGGCTACAAAAAAAATGGGCTTTTCCTGATAATAAACTGCATAGTAGAAATACATGTATAGTTTAAATACTTTATATAATAAAATAATTTAAGAAATATAATTTGCTTAAAATGTATGCTTTAGTAGTCGAGTATGCTAGGCTGGGAGTGCATTGCCGTATCTGCAGCACTTCGGGCAAAGCCTTGTAAACTTTTTTTTTTTTTCATTAACAAAAGTGCAGACTAACTTTAAACAAGCAACTTGCCTTCTTTGGAGCCATGATTGGGGGTTGATATGGTAGTCTTCGATAAGAAGATTAAAAAAAACAGTCACTACTGGGACACGTCTGTGTAGAGAGGCTGTTATACAGAGTAACAAAAGTGCGCTGGTTGCGCTGCACGCATAACGTCATTTTCGTTTTTTTGGGGGGGAGGGGGGATTTGAATTGACAATAACAAAATGCGTCAGGGGTGGGTCAACTGCTTGTGCTGCACGCAATGTTATTTTCGGGGGGCTTCGAATAGACTACCAAAACCCGTCGTGGGTGAGTCTTGTGCCACGCTCAATGTTATTTGCGGGTTTTTTTGGGGGAGGTGGAATTACCAACAAAGCGTGTTGTGGGTCAGCTGTTCTGGCCGCACGCAATATGTTATTTCCAGGTTTTGTCTGGGGTGTTCGAGTACCGATTTTCGTTTGAAAACAGAACCAAAAAATCTCTCAAAATTTTCATTCAAAAACAGATTTGTTCAAAAATGGGGACGTCTGAGAACCAAGGCTTTACTGTACTTTTTTTTTTTTAATCTGTTAAATCAAATGGTGTCAAACTATCGTTTTGAGCCGCATTTTACAGGGTCAGGCAAAATGATGACACATTGGTAGGTTACATAAAAGGCAATGTGTCAGACCATTTTACCTGACCCTATAGTTGTGATTTCCCTCAGAGGGCCATGAGAACAGTGAAAACATCCATTTTCTGACCCGATTACCCTTATGAGAATCATGACAGTGCCTAGTGGCTGGGATTTGGACCATGGTCGTCAGAACTGTGAGGCCAACACTCCAACCAGTTGCTCCACTGTGCCCCCTCAGTCAAAGCATAAAGATGTTTAATCACCAAATCATACAGTATTACAGGATTACCATTACACAACAAATTGAGGGATAATGAGTTTTGATGGGAGAAGGAGAATAGTTTCTTAAACTATTACGTTCCTGTAGAAAAAGGATTTGGTAACGATGAAATGCAATATCATTATTGCGACATTCTGGAATTTTTGTATGGCACAGTGGCGCAGCTGTAGAGTGTTGGCCTGACAGTTCTGAATATCAGGGTTCAAATACCTATGTGGAAGTTTGCATGTTCTCCCCGTGCCTGCGTGGGTTTTTTCTGGGCACTCCAGTTTCCTCTCACATCCTCAAAAACATGTTAATTGGACACTCTAAATTACCCCTAAATGTAATTGTGAGTCCGACTGTTGTCTTGGATTGGTACTTCATGAAACATTGAAAGTTAATCTTAATGTTGGTTTTGAATTCATAGTTTGTGGGATTTATTAATTTTAGTGGAATTAAGTTGTGTGCATGCCTCCTCCGCACAATGCCTCGTCACACATCCTTCTCTTCACATCGTTGTTCAACGGCAAAGATAAGTGAACAATTTTTTATTATTCTTGACATTATGTACACTTTGAATGCTTATTTTGGGCAGCGGGTGGGCATGGGAATGGGGGGGTCTTGGAACGAATTTGGCTATTTACATGTAAAATGCATTTCTACTCACAAAAGATTAAAGTTCCAAAACAACTTTGGGAACAGATTAATTTCGTAAGTAGAGGTACCACTGTAACCACATTGCATTTCTTCACAAACTTCGCCACTCACAAACAGCACTAGGCTCAAAATGCAGCCAACTGCAGATACGATGCTCGTACATTGACCACTTGTCTCAAATTGCTAAAATCATTGAGGAAATCTGTCTCTTGACGAGTATGAGAAGCAATGAATCAAGTCACAACATAGTCACATACTTTAGTTGTCACCATCAGAATAAACTGGCCACAAGTTTGACAGTAGTTAATACAAACTGGAGCCTGGGTCATTGAAGAGTCTTGCACAGGGTGGAATTAAAGCTCACACCACCCCTGGCTTGCAGTACGGGACCATGTCGTCACCTGACTGCAACCCTGAATATTTTGATAACCAGGTCAGGTTTCCTGGGAAGACAATTTGACGGAACATCACCAGCAAAATTCAAACACCTGCACGCCCCACAAAACCCGTCATGACACCACTTCTTGTGAACACGCAGCTTCTGTGAATTTCGCACCATTTGTGGGTAACTTTTACAACCGCCACAGGTTCACAATTGTGTGAAGAAGTGAGGAAGGAATTAATTAATTCAATAAATGATTTTTTTTAGCTTTTCCTGATAATAAACTGCATAGTACAAATACATGTATAGTTTAAATACTTTATAAAATGAAATAATTTAAGAAATATATTTTTTTGCTAAAAATGTATGTTTTAGCATAGTAGAGTATGCTAGGCTGGGAGTGCATTGCTGAATCTGTAGCGACTCGGCCCCCAGCCTTGTAAACCTTTTATTTATTAACAAAAGTGCAGAATAACTTTAAACAAGTAATATTGAGGGGGGGGGGGAATAGTTTTTTATTTGCAGAGGAAGTACGTAATGTATATTAAAAAAAAAACTTGCAACTAGAGGTAGGTTTAATGGAACAAAAGAAAAAAGCAATGCAAAACAGTTTCAAATGTCTTCGGTGGAGGTGACTCGCCCTTTTTTCACAAAGAACGAATCTAATGTTCTGCCACCTTTTAAGCACTTTTCTGAAGTGGCTCATAACGTCAAGTTTGCAGTGCTCTGCAACATTCCGCTTTATTCAGGTGATGAAGTTTTACAAAATTATGGATGTTGTTCTATTTAGCGCAGATAGCTTTAATATCGGCACTTGAAACATCCTTCCTGCCTTCAGCCTCATCACACGACATCTCCTCCCTTCCTCACCAACACTATCCCCAGCTAACTGTTCATCGTTTACGAAAATAAGACAACTTTTCGACTTCCTCCAAGATCTGTTGCCTCTGCTTGATCAACACGGTTGCTCCTTTAGTCGATCGTCATTTTTGCCATGCCATACTTCTTTGATAGCTCAGAAACACACACACCAGATTTGTGCTCGGCCATGAAATCCTTCTTGAAGTCGATAATTTTATGCACCACTTTCCTGTTTTCAGCACCACCACTTGCCTTCTTTGGAGCCATGATCGGGGGTTAATGTTGCTCAATTGGAAGAAAAAAAAAAGTCACTACAGTTCTGGGCAGCGTCCGCGAGCAGAGGAACGTGTAAGTCAACTGGTTGTGCCGCGCCCGGTCACCCGCGTTACGACTTTTCCGTTTTTTCGGGGGTCTGTTCTCAAGCACAATAACAAATTGTCGGGGGTCAGCTGGTCGGGGTGTTCGAATACGGATTTCCGTTCGAAAACCAAAGCAAAAAAATATCTAAATTTTCGTTCGAAAACCGATTTGTATGAAAACCAAGACGTTCGAAAACAGAGGTACCGCTGTAGATACTTTTCACGTGATGTCGTGAGTCACATGACTTTTGTTTACCACGCCCACAGGACGACAAAACTACAAGTCGTGTGTTTGAGTGATCTTGTGAATATCGGCTTGCTTATAAACGTCTTACGCCCTTTTCATCGTGGCATTTCATTGTGTGGCTTATGGTTGTAATAACAGACAGAAAAATGGGTCTGACACTTAAAGCAATGTTGACCTTTTGCTGGGCATTCAGCTAATTTACTGTTGTATCCTCCACACTTGATTCATATCTTTACGGAGGTCTTTGGGCTGTCAATATACCTACGAGCACTGCAGTTAAACTTTGATTTCCAGGTTTGTGGTGGATAACATGAACCTCATGGCTGTCCATAGCTAAATCGCGGGAGCGAGCTATGATTGCTTTTTTGAGTGTGAGCGCCGACCCCTGGTTGAGTAACTTTTCACGCACACCCGGTGAGTTGTTAGAGAAACCTATGCATCTCTGACCATCTCATCGCTGTTTGTGTAGGTACAGTCTTTAAGCAACAGCTTGAGTTCTGTCACAAAGTGCTCAAACGACTCACAGTTACCTTGCGCCTTCTCGTGAAACATATCTAGCAAATATGGAGTTTGCCTTCGGGGTGAGGTAATCAGAGAATTTTTCGTAATAAGTTTTTAAATTAACATCTTTGTCATTCCGTCCCTTTTCCCTGATCCACAGCAGAAGGAAACTGCACTATTCCTCTTCAGCTCTGTTTTTCAGCAACGCTGTGAACACGAGTTCGCCGTGCTCCTTGAATCTCCGCCACGCATCTGGTAAATGGGGTGAGTTGGAACACCGAAAGCCTCCTCGTCATCTTTGTTCGTTTTTTCCCCCCCTTTCCCGTGAGTCCATAGTTATACTTCCGTCACTGTGACACCATGTTATGATCTTGCTGTCATGTTATTAATTAACGTAGACGTGACTCCAACTGTACTTTTTAACGTGAGTGATATTTCGCACCCCCCCCGACGTCGACACAATGCTCACGTGGCTTCTGTCTTTATCCCTCACGCCAGCACATGTGTCTCAATCACTTCTGGTTCAAGTGTTCGTTTGTCAAAGGACCTTGAAGGTAAAAGATCAAACGATAACCGTTGCCAAAACATTACAGTTAACATTGATCACATCCTAGCCATGATATATAGACATGATCTTGCCGTCCAAAACAAAACAAACACGCGGTCAAACATACTTAATTCTCATCAGTTTCAATTAACTACACTAAAGTGTTTCTAAAACGTTAAATTGCATTGTAAAGAGTTTCTTCTAATTCAAACTAGATGCAGCCTGGCAAGACAGCTGGCACCTTGAAAGAGAAAGATGTAGTCGATTAATACCACTTGTAGGGCTAAGAATTCCATGGATGCCAGCTTCTCCACATGTTACGTAAACTGTCTAAACATCATTACTCCTACTGGGGGAGGCTGACAAAATTGAGTCGTTTATTTTTTTTAAGGTTTGCCCATGGGTGGCAGCTGCCCATACTCCAGAGCCACGTTATACTAAATGCATCATCAAACAGGCTCGTAAATAAACAAGAATACCACTAAAATTAAAACGTATGCAACCAGTGAATCAACCTGCTCTGCGTAGCAAAATTTGAGGCTGCAGATGGAACACAGCATCCAGTAGTTGAAGTTGTGGCTTCTTCTCCTCTTTTGGGCCCCAAAGTTCTTCCTCGTAATCTGCTGTGCTTTTTCCACACATTTTCCCACGAAGATTACTTTGGAGATGACAAAAGCAAACGGAAATCGACCATGTGAAATAAAAACGAACACGGATTCATGATAGTGTTTAAAATATAGACAATTCATTCAGAATGCTAATTAAGTCAATAACGATGGAGAAAATAATCGTTTCAGGGTATTTCAGAATCTGACAAAAAAAAAAAAACGCTGATAGAATGTTGGTGGGTTTTTTTTCTAAATCCAGTTTTTCCGAAACACTTCAGTATTTTAGGGATCACAAACGCACCTCTTTGTTAGGAAACTGAACTCGCCCGAAAAAATTTCAACCTGGGCGAAGAGGACTCCAACCAGACAGCACGAATGATGCGATAATCCACAAAAGTAGGGATCGGGGGACGGGGGGTCTGCGTCGAGTATTCACAACATTTTGACAAAATTACCAAAGATTTCCTGACGAACGTCCCTTTTTCCGCATGGCAAAAAAGAGTAGATGTATTACCCATGATCCTTCACGTCAGAAATATTTAAAGCGACAATCTACCTAATCCGGCTGTATTAAGAGAGGAACAAAGGCAGTTTAACCCACAGAAATGTCAATCTTGAACATCACTTGACTAAATCTTGAGAATTTGCGTTTCCCGACCGTGACACGAACTTGGGCTGTGCCAATGAAAGCACCGAATCCTTACCACGACCCCGCCAGGGACTTGACTAAGGACTACCTAATCGGGTCAGTCCTGGATCATTAAACGTTCTCGCTGCAGCCACCAGCTACACCGGCGACCTTTCGGGACAGTTTTCACGAAACTGTGATCATGCAGTGGTTAGTACTCTGCTTGTTGCCACAGCAACCCTTGTTAAAGTCTGCGTCACAGGAGGCACGTGACGTCACAATTTTAACGGCGCCATATTGAGTTGGTGCAACTACGTCATAAAATCACGTGACTTTTGTTTACCTGTGTCAATGCTAAGTCAGTTGGAGATGACACAAATATGTCTTGTAGCACAACGCCCAGAGTTTTGTCCGATACCGTCAGACATTTAGAAGATGAAAATAAATGGGATGTGGAAAAAATGGATAAACTCAGCATAGAGGACCCATATTTAAAGGGGAAATCCAGTGGTTTGCATGAACAGTGTATCCAATAGGTCATGTAATATGTACTCTATTTTGTCTATGTGATGTTAAATCCTCTCTCATTTAATAGTGTTTTGAGAAGATTATCGACTAAGAATTTTCTGGGACGCAGCAATTTTTGCGAGTCACATGACCTACGTGGGTGATGTGATTTGTTACGGGCGGTTCCAAACACTCGATTACATGGGACACCATATCTACCCAGCGCTGATTTCTCAGATTTATCCTCATCTGATGAAGAAATTGGTTGATCGAGAAGACTGAGCAATACTTCCATACAGATTTGAACCTGTGCCTGTAGATGTTGAATATTCGGATGGTTCTTCGGGCAGAATGATGCGGAGTCTGACTACTTGGACGCCTACGTGCGGGACATGAGTGCGTGATCAAAGGCTCCGGACACCGAAGCTCGTGGCCCGCCGCCTCCCCAGGCGCCGAAGCTCGCAGCCAGAGATTGCTCGTCAGACTCCATGTCATTCCCGTCCGAAGAACCATTCGCGGCTGCCGGCCCGGAGCTCCGCGGGCCTTTGTTTACATACCTATGTCGCGTGTAGGCCTCAGAGTAGTCTGACTCCGCATCATTCCGCTCGCGGAACCATCCGAATATTCAACATTAATTACAGCCACAGGTTCAAATCTGTACGGACGTGTTCCTCAGTCTTCCTGATACTGCTATTTCTTCATCATATGAGGATAAAAACAAGATCTCAGCCCTGGGCATAATTGTGTCCCATGTAATCAAGCATTTGGAACAGCACCTAACATGTTACAGCCATCCACGTAGGTTATGTGACTCGCGAAAATGGCAGCGCCCCTGAAAATTCGTAATTGTCAAAAATCTTCTCAAAACAATTAAATGAGAGAAGATTTAACATCACATTGTCATAATAGGGTACATATTACATGACCTATTGGATACACTGCTCATGCAAACCACTGGATTTCCCCTTTAATTCCAAAAATCGATGTTTTCACCAATAAGAAATTGGGAGAGAGGGTAGAGTAGAAGAGGGAAGTGTGAATGACCGGGAAGTGGTATTGATTAGAAACAGAATGAAAAATGGAAAGACTGTTAGTCCCGATGACATACGAGTGGAGGTATGGAAGCAATTTGGTGAGGTGGTTCAATAGAATACTAGCGGGACAGAAGATGCCAGAAGAATGGAGGAAAAGTGTACTAGTCCCCATTTTTAAGAACAAAGGCAATTTTACATATTTTTACGGAGGTCTTTGGGCCGTCAATATGCCTCAAAGGCAATTTTACATATTTTTACGGAGGTCTTTGGGCCGTCAATATGCCTACTAGCATCCGCAGTGAAACTTTGCTCTCCAAGTTTGCGGTGGATCACGCGAACTTCATGGCTGTTGCTAGCCATAGCCTTTAGCTGCACTTTTGCTAACTCGTGGGAGCAGGCTATGCCGTAGCTTTTTTCGAGTGTGAGCGCCGGCCCCTGGCTGAGTAACTTTTCGCGCACACTCAGTGAGTTGGTAGTGTTACGTATGAATTTAGACTAGCGCCCCCTTTGTTCAAACCAGCAAAATGTGACAAGGCAGTTACATTGTGTTTCTGACAATTTTATCTCACACACATCATCAGAACACAAACACAATCGAATAGTTAACACAAAATAGGCATTCAAGAACAGAGTAGTTGCGCCACAATGGCGAATAGTTACCAATGTTGAACGAGTGTTCTCAAACAAGCAAATGTTCATCCAAGCGGGTATTCCAAGTTAGCGTAAATTCCAGCTGGTCCAAAAACGAAAGGTGGCAGGCGTCCGTGTTTTTGGCGTTCCAAGCAGAGTAGTTTCCCAGAGCAGCAGGGAGGTGGTAAGAAGAACCCACGTTGTCCGTCTTACTCGTCCTTATAGGTAATCTTTAAAACATTTCAGTCTTACGCATCACAAAGGACACAAAGAGTTGGCGTCACACGGACCCAAGAGCACGAGAGGAATCTGCGTCACATCGTAATGACTTAAAAGTATGAAAGGAAACAGTGTCACAAAGATCCGCATCTTAACAACTTAAAAGCATAAAAGGAAAATAAAGAGAACAAAGAATAAAAATACACACACAAATAACACTCCCCCGGCGGCACGGTGGATCAGCTGGTAAAGTGTTGGCCTCACAGTTCCGAGGTTCTGGGTTAAATGCCAGACCTGCCTGTGTGGCGTTTGCATGTTCTCCCCGTGCCTGCGTGGGTTTCCTCCAGGGACTCCGGTTTCCTCCCACATTCCAAAGACATGCAACATTAATTGGACACTCTAAATCGCCCCTATGTGTGATTGTGAGTGTGGCTGTTTTGTCTCAATGTGCCCCGCGATTGGCTGGGAACCAGTTCAGGGTGTACCCCGCCTCCTGCCCACTGTCAGCTGGGATAGGCTCCAGCACTCCCCGCGACCCTCGTGAGGATAAGTGGCAAAGAAAATGCGTGGATAGATAACACTCCCCCTTAAGGAAAAGGAAGTTGCAGAGAAACTTTCTGTTGTACTATAACCAAGTAACACTTAAAACATGTTAAAACAGTAAATACAAAAACAAAATCAGAAAAATACAACAGAAGTATCAAACATCAAACACAACTTTACTTTGGCACCAAGTGGTTGTACCCGGCCGTGCCTTACAACATCCCCCAACAATTCAACCTGGGCATTTCCAAGATGTACAGTCAGTTCCCCTGCCGACAGTTTCTCGAAGAACTCCTGAATCCTCTTCCATGGCGTAAACGATGACATCATCCATGTAGGCTTTAACACCTTCCAGACCCGATGTCACATTGTTGACGAGCCGCTGGAACGTTGCTGGGGCATTCTTCAATCCAAACGGCATCACTTTGTATTGATACAGTCCGTCAAGTGTAGTGAATGCTGCAATCTTCTTGCACGGTCCGTGAGCGGCACCTGCCAGAACCCCTTCAGAGGGTCAAACTTACTCACATATGTAGCTTGATCGACATGATCAATGCAATCATCCACGCTCAACAGAGGGTAGGAGTCAGTTCGTGACATTGCATTAACAGTTTTCATGTTAGCGCAGCAGCACCAACCGCCACCACCACTCTTAGGCACAAGTACACTTGGTGAACTCCATGGACTGTCACTGGGTTCTATAGTGTCATTGTCCAGTATGAACTGCACGTCCTTCCGCAGAATCTCAGTCTTCGCAGAATTCATTCGATATGGGTGTTGTTTCACAGGCACAGCATCACGCACATCTATATCATGACTAATTAGGCATGTGCGGCCAGGCACATCTGGAAACAGGTTAGAAAACTCAAAAAGCAAATGTGACATTTCAGCTTCATGGTCAGTTGACAAATGTGTCACTTTTTCCATCAAGGAGAGCTAGCACATCAGAATTTCACAACTTTGGAGAAGCATTTTCACTCATCATTAAACTTGACATTGCTGACAACATTGTCATTGACGCTTGCATCGTCATCAACTGTACAATCAGTAACTGGGGAGGAGAGTGTTGTTGAAATACAACTGACTTATTTGTTCTTTAACATATTTTCAGAAATATCACTAAGACCTGAGGAGTTTGTAGATCAGTCATCAGCCTCTGAGGCTAAAGAATGAACCATAACTGTATCTGATAGATCACAAATGGAATCATTCGGCAAAGAAGTCTTGGAAAAAATGTCTTTTGACATCGAAGGAGTCACTGCGGAAAAATTCCTGGAACGGCATACGCTAATTGCTCTGTATTGGGAAACCAGATCTGAAGTCAAATTCACAAAATGCAAAGGAGCAAGAGAACAGCCACCTATACCCTTAATAATAATATCTGAGTTAGCCAAAGACTCTGCAGAAAAAGGCAAAACCTCCTTTAAAATCAGGGAATGCAGAGCTCCAGTGTCCCTCAGAATACTAATGGGCCTTGGGGTAGAATTAGCTCCCATAAATGAAACCGAACCATTGTGAATAAAAGGTAAAAACTTTACTGGAACTTCAGAATCTGAAGTTCATTGTCAGAACTAAAACTTAATGCAGCCCTATGGGGGCACAAACCAGTGTATCTGTAGGCCGGTCCCAAGCCCGGATAAATGCAGAGGGTTGCGTCAGGAAGGGCATCCGGCGTAAAAACTGTGCCAAACAAATGTGAGCGTTCATCTAAAGAATCCCATACCGGATCGGTCTAGGCCCGAGTTAACAACGCCCACCCCCTGCACTGCTAACCGGCAGGGCGTCGGTGGAAATTCAGCTACTGTGGGTCGAAGACAAAGAAGAGGAGGAAACCGGATCCATCGTCAGAAGAAAAAGAGGAATGCACAGAGCCTACAACTGAGTGTAGGGACTTTGAATGTTGGGACTATGACAGGAAAAGCTCAGGAGTTGGTTGACATGATGATTAGGAGAAAGGTTGTTATTCTCTGCATCCAAGAGAGCAGGTGGAAAGGTAGTAAGGCTAGACGTTTAGGAGCAGGGTTTAAATTATTCTACCGCGGAGTTGATGGGAAGAGAAATGGAGTAGGGGTTATTTTAAAGGAAGAACTGGCTAAGAATGTCTTGGAGGTGAAAAGAGTATCAGATTGAGTGATGAGACTAAAATTTGAAATTGAGGGTGTTATGTAAAATGTGGTTAGCAGCTATGCCCCACAGGTAGGATGTGACCTAGAGTTGAAAGAGAAATTCTGGAAGGAACAAGATGAAGTAGTTCTGAGTTTCCCAGACAGCGAGAGAGTTGTGATTGGTGCAGATTGTAATGGACTATTGGTAAAGGAAACAGGGGCGATGAAGAAGTGATGGGTAAGTACGGCATCCAGGAAAGGAACTTTCAGGGACAGATGGTGGTGGACTTTGCAAAAAGGATGGAGATGGTTGTAGTGAACACTTTTTTCCAGAAGACAGAGGAACATCGAGCGACCTACAAGAGCGGAGGTAGAAGCACGCAGGTGGATTATATTTTGTGGAGACGATGTAATCTGCAGCAGATTACTGACTGTAAAGTAGTGGCAGGGGAGAGTGTAGCTCAACAGCATAGGATGGTGGTGTGTCGGATGACTCTGGTAGTGGGAAGGAAGATTAAGAAGACAAAGGAAGAGCAGAGAACCATGTGGTGGAATCTGAGAAAGGAAGACTGTTGTGAGGCCTTTCGGAAAGAGGTGAGACAGGCTCTCGATGGACAGCAGAAGCTCCCGGAAGACTGGACTACGACAGCCAAGGTAATCAGAGAGACAAGCAGGAGAGTACTTGGTGTGTCTTTTGGTAGGAAAGGGGAGAAGGAGACTTGGTGGTGTAACCCCAAAATACAGGGAGTCATACAAGGAAAGAGATGAGCAAAGAAGAAGTGGGACACTGAGAGGACTGAGGAGAGGCAAATGGAGAACATCTAGATGCGACGTAGGACAAAGGTAGAGGTGGCAAAGACTAAACAAGAAGCATATGAAGACATGTACACCAGGTTGGACACGAAAGAAGGAGAAAATGATCTCTACAGGTTGGCCAGACAGAGGGATAGAGATGGGAAGGATGTGCAGCAGGTAAGGGTGATTTAAGGATAGAGATGGAAATGTGTTGTGGTGCCAGTAATGTGCTAAATAGATGGAAAGAATACTTTGAGAAGTTGATGAATGAAGAAAATGAAAGAGAAGGAAACGTTGAAGAGGCATGTGTGAAGGACCAGGAAGTGGCAATGATTAGTAAGGGGGAAGTCAGAAAGACACTACGAAGGATGAAAAATGGAAAGGCAGTTGGTCCTGATGACATACCGGTGGAGGTATGGAAGCAATTTGGAGAGATGGCTGTGGAGTTTTTTGCCAACGTATTCAACAGAATACTAGCGGACGAAAAGATGCCTGAAGAATGGAGGAAAAGTGTTCTAGTTCCCATTTATAAGAACAAAGGCTATGTTCAGAGCTGTGGGAATTATAGAGGAATAAAGTTGATGAGCCACACAATGAAGTTATGGGAAATAGTGGAGGCTAGACTCAGGACAGAAGTAAGTATCTGCGAGCAACAGTATAGTTTCATGCCTAGAAAGAGTACCACAGATGCATTATTTGCCTTGAGGATGCTCGTGGAAAAGTACAGAGAAGGTCAGAAGGTGCTACATTGTGTCTTTGTGGATCTAGAGAAAGCCTATGACAGAGTAACAAGAGAGGAACTGTGGTACTGCATGCGTAAGTCTGGTGTGGCAGAGAAGTATGTTAAAATAGTACAGGACATGTATGATGGCAGCAGAACAATGGTGAGGTGTGCCTTAGGTGTGACAGAAGAATTTAAGGTGGAGGTGGGACTGCATCAGGGTTCAGCTCTGAGCCCCTTCCTGTTTGCAGTGGTAATGGATAGGCTGACAGATGAGGTTAGACTGGAATCCCCTTGGACCATGACGTTCGCAGATGATATTGTGATATGCAGTGAAAGCAGGGAGCATGCAGAGGAACAATTAGAAAGATGGAGACATGCAATACAATATATGCACAGGCATTTGGAGAACTAGCAGACTAATTTTTGTATTTGACCTTTTTGCAAACAGAAATCAAGTGACCAAGCTTCTTACAATAGGCACAGACAAGTCCTTTATCCTGAGAATTTGAATTTGAACATGGCTTATCATCACTGGACTCTGTATGAGAAACTCTTTTGGCGAAAAAACTGGGAATTGACAGGAGCCTGAAAAGAACTCTTGTGAGTCAAAATATAATTATCTGCTAACACCGCTGCATCATGTAAGGTTTTAACATTTATTCATCCAAATAAGTCCTGAGATCAGAATGAACACACTGCTTAAACTCCTCCATCAAAACTAACTGCCTCAAACACTGCTAATCCGAAATCCTCTTTGAACTACACCACCTAGTGAGTTTCCTTTTACCTAGCAAACTCAACAAAGCTCTCATTGTCCCTTTTTTGAGTACTTCTAAAGTTCTGACGGTATGCTTCGGCCAGTAACTCATAAGCTTCCAGTAGGGTCTTTTTGACAAAATCATAGTCAGAACTTTGCTCGACAGAAATATACATACGCCAAATCTACATCCTGAGCTTTACTGACTGATTAGGATAGGCGTCCACTGTTAGTGCTTTTTTTGTGTTTGCACCACCGTGCAGCCTCATAATGTATCTTGTTGCTTATATAGTAACGGCACGAGAGGCTATAGCGAAACAGTAATGGTGATGTTAGCTTCTATTGTCTCCCACAAAAGTAGTGCTCAAAACAACTTACCTCTTTTCTTTGGCGTTTCTTCTGTCTATCGATAGTTCTCTCGCAGTTGACTGTTTTTTTAATGTTAAAAAATAGTAGGATAGGCATCCACTGTTAGTGTTTTCTTTTGTTTGGTGTAAAGATGTGGTGCGATGGAAAATTTAGGGTCATGTTGCAGAAACCGGCCTTCGAAGTGATTGCTGTCGATGCGTGCAAGTTTCCCCGTCTGATGAACGAGTGTCAACTGTGATAGCCACAGCTTTATTTTTTCGGGTTAATCCCATGGTAGGTTAAAGAAGGACACATTTGAGTGCGTTTTCTCAATTTTGTTGCAGTTTGGTGCACAACACGTCGGTATCTTGGCTAAGCTAGAATGAATGGTCTGTAATGCTAAGCACTAGCGACATGAGGGGCGGGGTAAAGGATGTTTGTTTCCGTTTGGCTGTGAAAGCTTGAACATATCCAGATTTTTGCTTGGATTTCAAATATGTTCTTTATTTTCAATGTTTTTTTCAAATAATGTATAAAATATATGTAATATTAATATTACTTCACATTGGGGGGTTTATTGTACATATGCATTTTTGGGAGAGTCTTCCTTTCAAGGTCAAGTGTCATCCCTATAAACATTCTAAAATAGATATTGAAATGAAAAATACATATAAAATTATTCACTTTAATGTCCACATGAAAAAAATAAACATGAGCAAAGTTGCAGAAGTGTCATTCACCATCCAAGTGGTCGCCAAACAGTATGTATGAGCCAGCCCGGCCGAAGCTGTGCTCGTCCGTGAGGCACGATGTGGAAGCCTTTGCCGGGGAGCCGGGCTGTTGAGCATGGAATTTCATCATCAAAGAGTCTGCTAACATGTAGATGACCTCCAAAATAAGTTGCATCTGCAGGTCAAACCATGACCTTATATGGACACTGTTAGGATGTCAAAGATTGAACTTGTGTGTCGACTTCTACTTGCTCCTTCTGTTCTTTTGCCATTATTGCACTCTCTAAAGGAAGAATGTGAAGTGAACAATTCCTTGTATAGACTGTTTTCGACTGACGTCACACACCTTCCGATTTGGAACGTGGGTGCCATTTTGGTTTGGTGAATTCAAGTAAACAAATCATAACTCAGCAAGAATAATTTCAGAAAGGCGTATGAATGGGGGCACACTGCTATGTTATCGGTTGCTCAAACAAAAGTGGGCATTGTAAAGCGTCTTTCTTTCGACTGCAACCTGTGATCAAGAACCAGTGTGAGAAAACGGAGCAGTTATCAACCAAGCAGCGACAATTGTGACTGTCTCGTATTAGCGCAGCTGATCTAGCAGCCAAGTCATTCCTATACGTCAGGTCAAGTATTGGATACATTTTAGAATTTCATACCTACTTAGCAATGACTAAGTTCTGTGATGGAGAAGTATTGTTTAGGGCCAAAGGCCTATATAATACTTGTGTGTGAATGCAATGCATATCTCCAAAATCTGTATTTTCTGTTTTATTACAATAAGTTTGCAAAAACGAGTTACTGCACTGCTATCTGTTTCGCGAGTTGAGTTAAAAATGTAGCCGTGGAAGTGGAGAAAAAGGTGCAGGCTCCACATAGGAGTCATCCCGGTCAAACCTCGCTCTCTCTCCCTCTCAGTAACAAAAACAAAAATAATTCATTTACACCTCTTTCGTATAATAAGCATAATTTAACACAATGCTGTAATCACATGGTGGATATTTAAATTGCATTGTGCGGTACACTGACCTTAGCAGTGTGAAGACACAGGTTGCTTACAATGGATACCGCCGCATCACGAACCCAAACATTGATGAATAGGATGTAGGCCTCCAGACCTTTCTAATGCTTTAGCTGGTCCATGGTATAAGCGCTTGTTGATGAGAGGAGATAGTTGATGATGTCTGGATAGGTGAAGTCTTTTTAGCCATCATGGATCACTTTTAGCAGTCGTACGAACATTTCTGTAACTCGGGTCTGTATGCAAAAGTAAGAGAGTGAACAGCGCGTCGGTAGAGTGAACCCAGCCGACGTGGCCGAAAGCAGCATAGTGGACAGTATCTCCGCCTGTCACGTTGAAGACCGCCGTTCGATTTCCCAACAGGGAGTTATCAAATGTCTTTTTTTTTTCTGCTGGGCTCTTTATGAGAAACAACAAAGTCGAACAGCCATGTTGCAAACGTGGAGCTCGCGTCGTGTAAGGAGAGTACAAGAACAATAAAACTACGAGACGAAGACCAGGTACCTTCCCGTGGTGTCCCACGAGGGGCTTTCCTCCTAGCCTTACGAAGCTTGGTCACTTCACTCTCACTTGCGCCGTGGGTGGCGCTCTTTTCCCTGTGACTTCACTTCGATCACCTGCACCGCCTGCCGACGGGGGTTCCACAGCCAATATTCAAAGGGGACGTCCAGGCTTCGTTTCGATCTCCCCCACTAGCCTCGGTGGAACAGGCTAGTCAAAGCGCCTACTCTACCTGCGTTAAAAGGGGAACAAAGGCGGGTTCACCCACAAATTGTCAATCTCGAAAAACACTTGACAAAACAAGCATAATAATATGCGTTTCCTGACCGGGACACAAACTTGGGCAATGCGTCATCCCCAGCACGACGACACGGACCAATGAAAAATATATAAAAAAAAACAAATCCATCCATTTTCTTAGCTGCTTATCCTCACAAGGGTTGCAGGAGTGCTATCAGCCAGCTGTCAACGACCAGGAGGCGGGGTGGACCCTTAGCTGGTTGCCAACCAATTGCAGGGCATATAGAGACAAACAGCCGCACTCACAATCACACGTAGGGTAATTGACAGTGTTCAATTAATGTTTTGGGGAAGTGGGAGGAAACCGGAGTGCCCAGAGAAAACCCACGCAGACACAGGGCGAACATGCACACTCCACACAGGTGGGCCCGGGATTGAACCCTGGACCTCAGAACGGTTAGGCCGATGCTTTATAGCTGCACCTCAGTGCCATATGCCATTCGTGGTCCGTGGACTGTGGGCGCGATACAAGAGTGGGCGTCAAGAGTTGTTGTAATCACCGAGACCAGGCTGCAGTTCTGTAGCTCATTTTAATTCTGTAAAAGTAATCCTCCCTGTCTCCCAGAAATCTACAACTGTATCTGTATCAGAGCTAATTTGTTGCATGAGAGATCACTGTTTTCAACTGTTAGTAGTTACTGTCAAGTAGGAATCGTGATATTGTGTTGCTTCGTTTGCAAACATTTCGTTCAAAAGAACAATTTTTTTCAGTAAATGTAATGAAGTAAATTTATTTTTGAAGTGATAAATTCTTTGAGCTATGTTCATCTGAGATCTCACGTTGTGGCGACCCCTAACAGGACAAGCCAAAAGAAACTTACTTACTCACGAGATACGCCCACTGCTCTTAAAAAAAAAAAAAAAAAAAAAAAAAAAAAAAAAGACTGCATTAATCGCCAGTTTCGTGGCTGTGAGAAAACATTCCACAGGTAAGTTATAAAGATTTACTTTGACACTGTTAAAGTTTGTTTGTAAAGGGTTTTTTTATTTTGCGATGAGCTTAATTCACTTGAACAAAGTTTTGTTTACGGTTGGGGTTGTTCATTGTTCACTCTCTGCTTAACCTTTATTGGCCGACCGTTTATAATTAATATATATAAATATCTAATATTTTCCCAAACTTCATCAGTGGATAAGCCATAAAATTTTTCATCTTTCATCTTTTAATTTTTTTAAATTTCATAATACAAAACCCTGCAAATTAAATTTGATTTTTAAATTCGAGGAAACAAGTTTAAATTTACTGTCTTGAAGTGTGTTTTCTGCTCATATTTAGTCATGACTGTATAACTCATGTTTGAAGCATGCCAACTCATCAGATAACCTTAAGTGAATCTTGCTAAAATGTTTACTAGAGACCAGGACGTAGGAATATGCCCGTTATTACCAGATAGATTTGGTTTAGTCATTATGATTGTCGATATTTTGTAATGCTTTATGATGCGATTCTCATGTGATGCTCTTTGTTTTCCTTTTATACTTTTGTGATGCGGACCCTTCTGATAGTATAAGAATGCTGCAAGTCCTTTGTATTTTTGCACTTCTGATCTGCTCCAGCCATTGTCTGTCACTCATTTGTGCCTAGAATATTCTGTAAGTAAAAGCTTTGAAGAAACTGTTCATCTCCAACCTGTATTTGGATAACCAACATTCTCATGACCCGAAACTTAAACGAACACGCGGGGAGGAAAAAAGCGTCCTCCAACAATTGGTGACCCCGGACGTGATTTCGGACTGAGGTGTTGGTTAACAGACAGAACATCGGCCGGCCTACAATTGACAAGGTGAGAGGACATTTATCCTCCAAAAGTGATCTTCTGTTTGTTAACTGGTGTTTAGGTCCGTGTCACGTTTGAATTTGTGTCAGTGTGAAATTAATTTCTGGCTGGTTGAACAGTCGGGAAACTGTGGGTGGTATAGTCCTGGGTTAGAGGCCCTGGTGGGACCGGCGTGTCCCACCTAAATGGTTGAAAAGCCGTAGAGAGTGTGGGCGTACCACTCTAAAAAGGTTTTAGAAGTGCCCTGTGATGGGAGGTTGTGCCGACACAAAAAGGTTGTAAATCCCGTGACTGGCAGAAAAACCAATGGGTTGAAGCCAGTACAAAAGTTTCTGAACCGAGAGGTTGTCTCGTTCTTTTCGGAGAATCCTAGAGACTACAATTCCTCATTCGAAATCAAAGGACAAAGTGTGCACTATAAAAAGAAGAGATACCGGGATGAACAGAAGTTGAGAAGAGATACCCGGATGAACAGTGAATTGCGCAATTGTAATTTTTTGTTTCGTTCTTTCAAGAATCCTAGAAACTAGAATTCCTCAAATAAAATAAGATTTTAAGAGTACTTTTGAGAACAAAAAATCAAGAGGTTCGACCACTTTTGATAAAAGACAATTTGAATCAAAATGCAGGGAGAGTTTCATAGGGAAAGTGAATGGTTCGATTTGCGGCAAATACCAAACCATTCTGAACAATGTATGTTATGTGTGTTTTGTCATTTATTTGTGTAATAAGAATTTAATGAGTATTTGTTTTCTTTTGTATATAGTTCTGATGGCATACGTGGAATATTGTGGAATCAAGGCATCAAAGCATGCCTGAAAAAGAACGAGAAAGAAATTGAAAGAATGGATGAGGGAAATGTTGTGAGAATGGATGGTTTCCTCCAATGTCTTCAACTGTGTGTTTGGTGAGATTAATGAGGGAAACTGAAAAAGCTTGTGCTAAAAGAGCGGCAGCTCTCAAATTGGAAGTGGAAAAAAACTAACAGGTTGTCTCCAAAAGGTAGAAAGGTGAGAGAGAATGCTGAGAAAGTTGTGGAAATGAAAGCGAGAGCAAGGATGATGGCGATGGGATGTGCGTTAAAGTTGTCCCGTTTGGCTGTCAAGGAAGAGAGTGTTGGTCTGGTACCTTCAACACCCAAAGTGCCCTCCACGCCACCTCCTTACTTGGAGGAGAAACATCTTTTGGTGTTGTCTCCAAATGACCCATGTGTACCACCTTTCCATGACGCCAGGAAATTCCAGGCTCCAGTGTTGAATGTAACTGCCGGTCGACTTGAAGTAGATGTGGATAATCAAACGCCTCTCACTCACTCACAACAAACATCAATAGATTTGAGAGCTGACCCAATTACACGTTTGAATCGGCTAGGAATGTACAAGGCGGAATTAAATAGACACCAAGAGGTTCCACAATATATTAGAGATCAACTTGAGAGAATCACCACTGAACATGAAAACAGAGCGAACGCTGAAGTGGAGGAGCAGAAACATGCCCTCCGCGCAGAACAAGAAGCAGCGCGACTGAAGATAGAACAGGAATTTGTTGTCTACACTGGTAGAGGCCCTTCAAGTGGGGAAGTGGAAAACAGGTTGTACATTGATCAGTTACAGAACCAAATACCAGAATTAAAGTGTCATGTCCAGAATCTTTCAGGTTCCCACCACGACTCTGTTCTGGATCAAACCAGAAGTCCTGAAGACCCAGAGAAATCTTCCGAAGGTCCAGCTTCTCCTCATCGGCCTGTGACATGTTCCCAAATCTTACAGGCTCCCATGTTGGCCAAAGTTGATCCGGCTACTGGTAACTCTGCTATGTTTTACAAACCTTTCTCTCCCACTGATGTGAGTGTGTTGATGCAGAAACTTCCACCTATGCGATCTGGTGGTGTAAATTAGCTTCAAGCAGTGCAGAGAGCGGTTACGGGACAAATGTTAACAGCAGGTGATATCCATGTCCTTCTTACACAATCATGTCCACTTTCACAGTTGAATACTCTGATGAAAAATTCAGGTTTTTCTTCTCTCCCCGATCATCAGGCTCTTACACGAGAAAATTATTTGACCTTGTCTACAGCACTGGACGCTTTGTTTCCACTTCCCGAGTGTGTTATCTCAGATATGGTGTTTGCTCCTAAAGCCGATGAGGAGCCCGCGGCTTTTGTTGACCGTGCCCTCACTGATTATTTTCTGAAAACAGGACACGCTGCTACGGCCTCCGCTTTGCATTCGCAAGTGTTCCGAGCAGCTATTTTGAAGGGCGTTCCCAAGTCTGTGGCGCAGGCCATGGAGGCCAATCCAGACCTTCCTGGTGCTGAGGTTGACCGGTGGTTGTCACATCTTAAACATCATTTGAGGAGATATGCTAAAGAGAAAGAATCTAAGGTAGACAAACACAAAAGTACAGAAACACAACTTGCTATGTTGCAGTTGCAATATCTGAAAAATCAGGAAGAAGCCACTCATGCTGTGATCTCATCTCCCTCTGTCGGTTCCGAGTGCATGATGTATCAAGCAAGTTCATTCATAGGTCGAGGTGCACCCCGTGGTGGCCGTGACATGTGCTTCAATTGTGGACGGCCTGGTCATTGGGCCCGCGCTTGCAGACAGCCACCTCAAGTGTCCGGATGGAGAGGCAGAGGCCAACAACTTGCACGTGGCTACAATCGACGAGGTTACAACCAATCCCGAGAGGGAGGACATCTTACACAGCACCAGCAGCAGCAACAGGGATATCCCTCAGTGCTAAACCAGCAGTATCTACCGCCCTCTGGTGGACAGTTTCCGCAATGATGGTGCCCTGAATTCACATGTTTAGGCCTGCAGGAGCCTTTGATGATCCTGACGGTAGGAGGATTAACTTTATCATTTATGGTCGACACAGGAGCTCGGCATTCTACTATCACAGCCCTGCCACCTGATACGTCTCTTACCAGGAAAACCATCTCACTTGTTGGATTCAAGGGTGAAGAAACTGCCCTGCAATTGACCACTCTAGTGACTGTTCAATGTTTTTCACAGACTTTTTTGCATTCTTTTGTGTTTGCACCTAACTGTCCAGTCAATCTTTTGGGCAGAGATCTCCTCATCGTCACTTGCCCTCTCATCAAATGCAGCCCTGATGGACTTATCCTGGAATTTCCAGAAGGTAACACGTACTGCTGCTCTGCCGCCTCTGCCTACGGTGCCACCTCTCAGTTTCCGCTTGTTGAACAATGCCCTGTGGCATGCGCCACTGCTGACATCTATTGGGCAAGAGTCGATATTGACTCCAGTGGTTGGCTCGAGGCTGAGCACTTTTGGACTCTCTGGTCACCTTGGGTCCGTAATCTCAGATCTTATGATATGGTAACTTATTGAATGCATTGCACTCTGTACTATGACAGATCACGAGAAGAGATCTATAGCGAGGCATTTCAGGACATTGATAACATATGGGAATTGAACATGGGTGATTTGTTTGTGGGCAAACCAGGTGTTGCCTTTTCTGTGTTTTTGACTCCTGAACAACTCGAATGGTATATATGCCTCCTTGTCACCCACATGTCTCCTTGATGGTTTCGCCTCAGCACACAGCGAAGGATCTTGGTCCGTTTGTCCTGACATGCACACAGGCCACAAATCGGCAAAATTCATTTCACTCTCAATTGCTCTATTCCTCATCCCTTGATGCTTATTGGATTCAGTCTAACACATTTTTGACAACTTCTGTTTTGTAGCACTAGTTTCTGGATAGGCACCATGGACATGAAACACCAGCTTCTTGATTCCCTTCCTGCGTCGCTGTGGTCTACGAATCCCACTGATGTTGGTCTCTGCAATGTCTCACCTCTTGCGTTTCTGATGAAACCAGGACGAATATATGTTCCCCAATACTCTGTAAAAGAGGCTGGGATGGTTGGCATTTCGGACAAAAATGACGGCCTGCTCAAAGCAGAGGTGTTATGTGAAATTCCTGAATCTGATTATAAAACGCAAATTTTACCCGTTGAAAAGAAAGCACTGGAAAGTTTCGCATGGTCCATGACCTGCGAGCAATTAATGCAGCTGTTTTAACTCCCACTTTGGCAGTCCCGAACCCTCACTCGACACTGTCCCAAATTACATCAGCCCACACTCATTTCACTTGCATTGACTTGGCTAATGCTTTCTTTTGCATTCCTCTCCATCCTTCAATGAGGCAATTTTTTGATTTCACTTGGAATGGTGTTACTCCTACAATCGCCTGCCTCAAGGTTTTGTCCTTTCCCCCGGACTCTTCAACAACTGTCTTCGTCAGTTGCTGTCTCCGCTTGAATTGCCTAATGGAGTTCTCCTGGTGGAGTATGTGGATGACCTCTTGCTGGCAGCTCCATCTGAAACTTCTTGTCTTGAAGCTACCAGGTCTTTGCTCTCTCATTTGGCCTCTGTTGGCCTGAAGTGTTCCAAGTCCAAACTTCACATTGCCCGACCACAGGTTTCCTTTCTCGGACGACTTATCTCACGCTACGGCACAGGAATGTCTCCCTCTCACAAAGATGACATCCTTCATCACCCAAAACCAATGAATGTCAAAACCATGCTGGCTTTTCTTGGTCTTTGCAACTACTCCAGACATCATGTTCCAGACTTTGCTGAACTTACTTACCCGCTCCGACAGATGGTAAATGACCAGGGTATGCGGAACCTTTCTAATATACTTTGTTGGACCACGGAAGCAGATACTTCCTTCATTTCCTTGAAACAGCATCTTTCCGCTGCTGCGGCTCTTGCAATTCCTGATTACAACCGCATGTTTTATCTAAACGCATCTGAAAAGGTCAGCAGTTTGTCTGCTGCCCTTTATCAGAAGGGGGAAGGAGGAAGTCGACAAGTCTGTCTGAATGCATCCACTCCATTGCATCCACTCTGACAAGTCTGTCTGTATGCATCCACTCCATTGGAAGAATACGAGCAAAGACATCCAATATGTACTGCTTTCGCATCTGCTCTAGCCAGAGTGATTCAGAAAACATCTCACATTCTTCTCCATCACCCACTGACTCTGCGAACATCACACAGTACAGTCCAGTACGTCACAAGTCAAGCTTTTACCATGACCGGAGGAAGACATAGGAAAATTGAGGCAATTTTAACACAACCACATATTCTCTTTATTCATGAAGGAGTAAACATGGCTGAAGGTCTGCTTGAAGGAGAACCACATTTTTGTGTACGAAGAATTAAGAAAGAAGACTCACTTCGGACTGAACTCAATGAGACACCGCTTGAGAACCCGGACTTCATTCTTTTCACAGATGGATGTTGCTTCAAGGGCAACGATGGCCTTCAATCTGGATTTGCAGTAACCCAACCCACAGAAACAGGTTTTGAAGAAGTCCAAGATGTAAAAATTTTAGGCTCACAGTCAGCACAAAGAGCAGAAATTTTGGCAATGACAGCAGCTCTCAGGTTAGCAGAAAACCACTCAGTAAACATTTACAAAGATTCAGCGTATGCACACATGACAGTTCATGTTGCATTAAAAGAATGCCACCGAAACAATTTCCAAACTGCAACCGGTACACCCATTAAAGATCAGGACGACATTCTCAAATTGCAAGATGCGTTACTGCTCCCAACAGCAGTAGCAGTAATAAAATGTAAAGGTCACTCTCGAACTAATGATTTTGTATCAGCAGGTAACGAATCAGCAGATCAAGCAGCAAAAAAGGTTGCAGGGTACCGACCAACACTCCAACTAATTGACCCCTCCGTACAGGGCACTTAACCACGCCCCCTGAAGTGACGTCACGCCACGTGCGCTGACGTAAGACAAACAGTAAAAATGGCAACTACAATCCAATACATTCTGAACTGAGACAGACTCCATGCTTCTGATTTCATTCAAATCAACGATATATTATAGATTCTAAATACAATACATTCTTAACTGAGAGAGACGCCATGCTTCTGATTTCATTCAATCATTCACACGTAGCAATGTTATGCTAGCGGAGAACGTCTCATTCATTTATACGAGACGTGTATTAAAAATCAAATTTAGGGCATATCTTCGTGCAAACACAGTCTGGTTAAGCTTCGGCCGCGATCCAGCAAGAAATCAATACGTTTGTGCAGTCCGATCATCGCTAAATATCGCTCAACAAAGAATAAGTGTGTCAATCGTTCACACGCAGCAGTGTTATGCTAGCGAAGAACTTCGAATTCATTTATACGAGATATGTATTGAAAATCAAATATAGGGCATACCTTCGTGCAAACATATGTGCTCCGGTTGATATTAGATGGATTTAGTTGATGATGCGGTCTTCAACAAAGTTTGATCCATCGAAGGCATTTTTCGTACTGGGTCTTCGGTTTTGGAAAGGGTACAAATCGAACTCCACCAACTAGCCTTTCAGGATACCTGTCGTCACTATTACAAAGTCCGTGACTACACCTCTTAACCATATTTTTTGTTAAATAACCCAAATACGCGATAAAACGATAACTAAACCTATACTGGATCATGCAATGTTGTCTGAGAAAATGGCGGGAGCAAAAACGGGCTTTGGTTTATGCAGATCTCTGGCCTCTGATTGGTCAGTGACGCGGATTGCGCAATCAATTGACCCCCTCCGTACAGGGCACTTAACCACGCCTCCTGAAGTAACGTCACCCCTCTAGTGCTAACCTCAGACAAACAATTAGCAAAAATGGCGGAGCAGGAAGAAAAGACTAGAGCGAAATTGTCCGATTTACCAGCTGATTTCTCATTAATTCTTAGCAAATAGTGAAATATCGTTGAAAAGCAAACAGCAGGGCTTCAAGTATTTCAGCGAGGGGTATTTCAATGGTATTTACATGCATATTGAAGGAGAAACCATTGATATTAGCGCGTGTTCTTTCCGGAGTCAGAGGAAGACCGAGAAGCCACATAATATAATATATTATAACCCAAAGACGAATTCGTCATTGACAGTTTCCTATTTTCGTGTTACATATCACACTTGTGTGCAGAATCTGTATGTGTATCTGTATAGCGTTTGTGAACTGCTGTACGAAGGAAAAGAAGGCGAGGCTTGATTTACAAGTAGTTTCTCTTGCTTTCTTTGTGTAACGTCATGTGCTCCCCTCAATAATTATTCCTGAATTAGTGCCGAACCTACGTAAGTCCCGACCGAGTACGACAATCACTACTTTAGTGTCCTCAAACATCCTTCCTTCAGTCTTGGTGTCTCGGTGCACGTCGAAGGCTTTTAGGACTCGCTAGTCCGGTTTAGCTTCGCTCGCTAGCCGCCGAACAGAGACACGTTTGTGCAGTCAGATATAAAATATCACTCAACACAGATCAAGTGTGTCAATCATTCACACGTAGCTATGTTATGCAAGCGAACTGCTAATTCATTTATATGAGATATGTATTGAAAATCAAATATAGGGCATACCTTCGTGCAAACAAAGTCCGGTTTAGCTTAGCTCGGGAGCGCCGAACAGAGACATGTTTGTGTAGTCAGATCATCACAAAATATCGCTCAACACAGATCAAGTGTGTCAATCATTCACACATAGCTATGTTATGCAAGCGAAGAACTGCTAATTCATTTATATGAGACATCTATTTAAAATCAAATATAGGGCATACCTTCGTGCAAACAAAGTCCAGTTTAGCTTTGCTCGGGAGCACCGAACAGAGACACGTTTGTGCAGTCAGATCATCGCAAAATATCGCTCAACACAGATCAAGTATGTCAATCATTCACACGTACCTATGTTATGCAAGCGAAGAACTGCTAATTCATTTATATGAGACATGTATTGAAAATCAAATATAGGGCTTACCTTCGTGCAAACATATCTGTTCCGGTTAATGGATTCAGTTGATCATGTGGTCTTTCACAAAGTTTGATACATCGAAGACATTTTTCATACTCAGTCTTCTGTTCCGGTTGATTTTAGATGGATTAGGTTGATCATGCGGTCTTCCACAAAGTTTGATCCATCGAAGACATTTTTCGTACTGGGTCTTCGGTTTTGGAAAGGGTACGAATTGAACTCCACCAACTAGCCTTTCAGGATACCCGTCGTCACTATTACAAAGTCCGTGACTACACCTTGTTGGAATTTATTTCTAAATCATCATAAACTTAAGTTAGTAATCTGACTCCAATTTGTGACCTTACCCAACTGCCACTCATCCAACAATACGCGCGCTCGTTCTGCAATAGAAAGGTATCAGGAAGCCGGCATTTTCACAAACGAGTGGATTTATTCCTTCAACACACACCTGGGTCTCGGGTCCCTCTCATTACAACCCTGTACGTCTCTGTTCCCTCAGCCGACGTACTCTACATCCGAGTTTCCCAGAACAATTTTAAAGTACAATCTACTGATTCACTATTGGTTCTGTGTCTCCTGCTGGTATCCTTGGCGCTCTCTCATTGGTCTCCTTTGGTCCGCCGGATGTTGGCCCGACTCCTCCCCTGCAGACTCGCGTGCTGGCTCCTCCTGGTGGTTTCCTGACAGTAGTTTTCCACCAACTGTCTCTGAGTCCTGTCGTCTCCTCATCCTCCTTGCAGTTAGCACCGTCTGTTCTAAAACATTCCATTCTTGCACCACATACCCTGTTTCGTTCCACCAGTCACACACTCAGCACTTTACAGTCTCACACTTTCATACACAGGATGTAGCAACATCTAATGAACTACTTTAAGCTCAAACTCTTATATTCCTTTAACCTCTTCACCATATCTATTGTTAAAGAACCCAAATACGCGATAAAACGCTAACAAAAGCTATACTGGACCATGCAACGTTGTCTGAGGGAACGGCGGGTGCAAAAAGGGGCGTGGTTTATGCAGATCTCTGGCCTGATTGGTCAGCGACACGGATGACGCAATTTCTACGGAGGGGTCAATTCCGCCTTCAACCGACACGTTTACCTTAGCGGTCCAATTCAGGTAACCCACACAATTATTGACACTTTATGATACTCCATATACTGTAGTTTGGTTGTAGACTGCATACAAGTAAGTAGTAGATGAACTCCAATGTCCCATCGGTATGTAACAGTTTCTATGTTTTTCATGGCTCGTCCATGACTTGACAAGGTGCTTTTCATCATAATGTGTATACAATGGCACTATGCTTCCATAAGAACGAGACATTCGATGTAACGTTAGTTTACAAGCACACAAACACGTTGCCAGCAGACTAAATACTATGAACAACAAAATTGATAAAAGCCCACATTGAGGTTTTGTTTTCTGCACTATTAGAGTCAGTAATGTTATTGTGTACCAATAAGCAGTCAAGACATCACACAAGAACACAACAACGCTACCCTGAGGTTACTTATCCGATATCGTTAATTCTCTCGTGAATTCTGAGAGCACATATATCCTTGATGAACTAAAGGATACAATGACTTTGTAAGTGGGTGGGTTCAAGAACCAGTGTGTAATGGCGGCTCGAGTAAGACATTATCAGAGGTCTACCGATCCCACTACTACGTCGCTGGATGATATCCCAAAAAGATGGCTGGATTCTCTCCGGTCATTGTACTTGTATGGGTGGTCATGGAGAAGTGTGTTCACACGTGGCTTCTTTTTGCAGTCGAGGCTTCAGTAAAATTACGGTATAGCAAGACAGTTATCGAAGAGAGGTCTTACAGGTTACCGCCCTCTGCAGTTAAGTCAATTTTTTTTCTCTTAAAGTCTTTATAACAATTCTGTCATACTTTTGTGTACAATATATAATTTAAAGTCAATTTTTTTTCTCTTAAAGTCTTTATAACAATTCTGTCATACTTTTGTGTACAATATATAATTTATTCATTCCTTGTTGCCTCCAGTATTTAATTGAAAACGTTACGTGTTACGAAACTATCCGAGCAAACTTTATAATATCTGTTTGCTGGATTAGGAAGGAATCCTGCTTGGTTGATCCTCGACAACCATAGGTTCCGTCTTTCGACAGTCGCTTCGTTTTACTTCCCTGGTTTACAACGACCTTTGGAATATCAAAATACTACCTCTTTGTTTTCCCAGATTCAGCGCGGTTAGTACAGCCCCAAACTTGGCATGGGTGGCCCATATTAACGGACGAAAGGGGCTTCCTTGCTTTGTTGACATAGACGCTAACTAGCGTCAGACACTCAAAATGGCGGAGAAAGGACTGCGGTGACGTCATCTGAAACCTGTCCATTGGACCGCGACAGTAAACGAGTCGGTTGAAGGCGGAAGCAATCCGCCAGGAGTTACTTGTCGTTCACAGGTTCTCGCATGAGTTCGATGTGTCCTGATAGCGAGTTTTCTTTTCCTAAAATGATCAGGGGAAAACCGCGCCCCAAGCCATTTGATTGGTCCCTGCAACGCCCTCTTCTTCTCTTGGCTGCTTCTGCCTATTTGCCACCGAGTGCACTACACGCGACATCTTCGGTCACCGAGGGAAATACATCCCCGACGGATGCTTAACACCTGCTGACATTGTGAAACAAGGGGAAGAGGTACAAGTTGTAGGTGGTATTTCGCGCCATTAGAACACAGTCATTATTCACAGCAACATCATGCCGCGGTGTTTACACTGCAAGCAGCCAGAAAGTGGGAAAACCAATTGTCAACCTTTGGAGGTATGGACTACACTTAATGCTCTAATAATATTAACGTTCAAATAGATACGTTTACATTGTGATAGCAAATTTACTGCATGCACTTTGCTATGCATATGGCCGTTTGCGAAAATGCATGTTTTCTTCAGAAACCAAGTATGGTTTCCTTGCAGGATTCAGGGATTATTGTGCCATCATTGAAGTATGTTCAATAGAAACTATGATTTAATTGTGTTTGATGGGCGATTGGTGGTCGTAGAGATGGGTGCTTAAACTATTGAGGTAAAGTTCGTGTTGTAACTTTAACTATTCTTTTTTTTTCTTCCAGAAACTGCTACCTGAGGGCCATGAAGTGCAGCAGCATTAATACGTTTAGGGCTGTGATAATCTGTAATAATAATATATTATAGCTGTAATAATATCCATTGTTTTGGAATAGCGCGGAAAATCAATATTTACTTTCAGCCACCGGAGGAGGCGCATTCGAGGTAAAGAGACTTTGCAGGGACCAATCAAATGGCTTGAGGGCGCGGTTTTCCCTTGATCGTCTTAGGAAAAGAAAGGTCGCGTCCCGATAACAAGGGAAAAAAATGCTCGAAAAACAGAAAAATATTAGCCCGAAAACCAGGATTTTTTGGGTGAAAACAATACGCTTCCGTACTATCCGGTCTTTTTCTTTTTTTAAGATCAGTAGCTATGCAGCCCGCTGTGGCCGGAAATTGAAGCGTTCGAGTCGGCTGGGCAGGAAGCGGAAGCATTCTGTGCAGCCTCCCCTTGTCACTTGAATACGTAACTGTTGCAGTGGAGAAAATCCGGTCAGTTTCCACATTAAAATACACTGACGCGCAAATTGCAATACAACAAAAAATATATAAATTGGTCATTCTTTCTCTGTGGTTGTGATATAGCAGAGGTTTTATTTAATCAAATTATTTTAAATCCGGAGCATTGAATGCCCTGTCGGCCGAAGTGATACTTTCGTTTTGAAGGGACGGCAGGTTTGACTTCCGTTTGTGTCGAGTCGGTGGTCCGTCGCTGAAACATTTCCGGTGTAAGGCATCCTGGCTAATCTTTTTCCTCGCATTGCTGGAGAAAGCCCGATCAGCTTTTTCGTGTCTGGTTGGAGTCGATTAGTGCACGTTGAAGCTTTTCGGTCTAGTTTAGCGTAGCTTGCTAACAAAGAGAGAGACGCGTTGGTGATCTACGCTTCGAGGTAAAGCGTAAGGTAAAGTCTTAAAAAAAAAAAACCTAAAATTAATAATCTCAATTTTATGAGTCGTTGTCATAATTACCGTAACCATTATTCTGATTCTCAGGGTGGACGAGTGGTTAACTCGTCTGCCACACATTTCTGAGTTCTGGGGTTCAAACCCCGGTCCCGTCAGTGTAGCGTTTGGATGTTCTCTGGCTGTGTGGGGGTTTCTGCAGACACTCTGATTTCCTCTTCAAAACCTTTTGGCCGCTCACTGAGTTAAAAAAGAAAACGATGGGCGGACAACACAAAATAATTAGTTATTGCTTTTTAAATTACCTGTTCATTCAATAAATGTATGTTTATACTTCAGTGTCCAATTAAAGTTGCATGTTTTTGGGATGTGGGAGGAAACCAGAGTGCCAGGAGAATACCCACGTCAGCACGGGGAGAACAGGCAAGCTCCATGCAGGGAGGCGCGGGATTGAACCCGGGTTCTCAGAACTATGAGGCCAATACATTCGAGCTGCTTCACTGTGCCACCCACTTGTGTGCTTAATTTCTCTAAAATAAATTTTAGATTTACAATAATGCATATTTGTTAATGTATTTATGCCAGTGAGGCAAAGTGGCATGGCATACATATATCAAGCAAGCCTTACATAATATTTTCCTTCATTTTCTTATGATCCAATCAGCACACTCCTCTCATATTGCTGTCCCCAGGTCAAGAGTCGCATTTGAGTTGACAAGATCATGCCCAATGGTTGTAGAAATAATCATGAAAAAGCTATGCATGTCCTCTGTCAGCCTCCTTGTCTTTCCCATGTCGCACACTTTTTTTTTTCCAACAAATGTCAGATATTTAAAGTTCATCAAAAGACACGCACAAAAAAAAAACCCTATGAAATACGAGGCTTTACAACGATTTGATCTAATACAGCTCACGAGTCAACTAAACGTTACGTAGCCTAGTAAGCTAATGCTAGCACTTGTCGTTGTTTGTAAACAAGCTGCCGTTCTGTTGAACACACAAGACCAGAGCAGCGAATTCAAACCTTTTTGGAGCAGCGGTACTGCCATCTAATAGAAGAGCATTACATTGTTCTCTCAGTCACTATATGTTTATTATAAATATTTTGTTTCAAACAACTAAGGCGAGAACAGGAAATGAACAGGTCAAAGACAGCTATTGGAATTGGGGTTTTTCAAAACTCAGTGGATCAGCGCTGAAAATCCTGATAGTGTAAAGCCAAATAAATTGAACTATATGAAAATAAACTAGCTTTTGGATTCAGATAGACCAGGGGCGCCCAGTACTGTAATTCCCGGCCTACAAAGCGCACCTGGTTATAGGCCTCACACAACATTTGTAAAGGAAATACCAATTAGTACATACATACACCACAGCTGTGTAAAAGTCGCAAGTGCCCACAAACATGTGATACTTAATAGAAAGATGGTACAGAGAGATTTTAACGCTAGTGCCGCCATTTTAATGGTGCGCTAACAGGGGCCGTGACAAAAAAAAACATACCGGTAAAAATCACTAAGACACGGCAGTAAGACGCTAGAACAGTGCTAATGGGGCCGAACCGGTAAAAGTCACTTCCTTGCCACATTTTTTCCCCAGCCTCACTTTTAACTTTTTCCGCTCGAGTGCCCCCCTAGCAGCAGTTAGAAAAAATGCACAAATTAGCTGCATTACTCAGTGATGAAAGTCCTCCGGATTTTCCCGGAACTCCAGATTTTTAAATTTTCATGAAAATTGCTCCGGAAAATTGAGGAAAAATTGCCTAAAATTAATCCGGATATTAGTTGACAACATTGAACGAACATGCGTTTGAGTTCGTTGTTTTGCTTTCACGGGCATAGCCATGTCGAGGCACTAACACTAGTAACAGTAACGCCGCTTCCCTCGCATTCTCTCGAGACGTCGCTTATTTTGTGTGGTCTTGACATTAATTTACGTGTTTATTTAATAAACGTTAACTAAAGAGGTCTGCTCCAAAACAACCGGTATTCACCCGGAAACAGGAAATGCAAGTTAACCGTACTGAGCATGTACGGAGGAAGTACGAAAGCGCATGTTAAGAACTGCTTCACGTAATGCGAGCGCATTTACGTCGACAGTCATCAACATCATGAGACGTCAAAGGAAATTCAGTTACACCAGGGGTGCTCATTGCGTCTATTGCTCAGCAGTGTGATGGCGTAAAAAAAACAAAAAAAAAAAACAAAAAAACCCCAGACTATCATCCACCTCGTCGCTTGATTCAGGTGTGGCCAATACGTCCATTGCATGCACATAAAAGCTCGTTCTAGCAAGCCAGCCTCCTATTTACGGCAGTCACGTGGTGCCCCCCCCCCCCCCCAGCAATACGTCATGATTGCCAACAGAAAGGTTTGTTCCAATGTATCGCTAGCTTGTTGCCACGAACGCCGATTATGTTGTACTAAACTTTCAGCTTTTTCAAAACATTATGAGTATAAATCATTCGTGTTTATTCCTTGACAGGCCAGTGCATTTAACTTTTATTCAGATAGTTTGTCATATCAAAAATTTTTAGTGATGAAAAATTTTAAATACCGTTTTCTATCATGTTCAACTAATATCAGTTGAAATTGGAAATTATCATTTCTGAGTATTATATTTTAGTTTTCTATTTTAGTTATGTATTCGTTTATTTTGTTTTAAATTTACAGTTAGGTTATATTAATCCAGTAAGTTATTTTAAAGCCATTCCTAATCACACCTGCAACTTTATCTGCGACCATGACTGACCACACCCGTACATTTTTCAAATGTGTGTATATCAGTACAATGCGACGTCACAAGTTTGAGACTTCAACGTTAATAGTAATTACTACAGATCAACTTCTTTAACATGTTTTGCTGTACAGTGTAGAAATTCTAGGATATATTTTTGTGTATATTCTATATATTGCATATTCTAAGCACATTTTATTGACAAATGTGATTTTGTGCTATGCAGTGATAGGGGGATGGGGGGCAAAAAAATCTGGGCTTGGCCCTTGGGGATCTTCTGCCCAACTTTTTTTTTTTTTGGTTTGGACTTGGAAATTTTACTTTAAATTTTTGTCAGAATTTTGTTCACCGATATTGCCAAATGCACCACGGCCATCCATTAAAAAAAAAAAAAAAAATTCATGGGGGGGCATGCCCCCGGTCCACCGAGCAGAACTTCACGCATTCAATGGTCGCATTTGTATTTTCAGGAATTTTGACGTAAGTCCACTTTCATCTCTAATAAATGTGGGTGTGTTTGTGTGTGTGTGTGTGTGTGTGTGTGTATATATATATATATATATATATATATATATGATTGGACCAGCAGGATATACGGGGGTTTGTATCAACAATGGCACAAGGCAGAAAATGTAGTTTGCTGATTAATAATTTAATGACTTAATTCCCAGAAGGAAAAAAAATGTTTCCATGAATCAATTTTTGTCAGAATTTTAAAAAAAGATTTTCAGGGGGGCATGCCCCGGACCTCCCGAGTGGTCGCATTTGTATTTTCAGGAATTTTCGCAAAAGTCCACTTTCATCTCTAATTACTGCAGAAACCACAGGGTTGAAATTGTGTGAAAAAAGTCGTGGCTTTTAGGCTGGAAATTAGGGTAAATGTCCTTGGCAGAGCTGAGGCATTATTTCATTGTTCAGATCGCCAAGTTTGACATTAAAACTGATCGGCTGATCAGCGGAAAATGCAAATTATTGGAGCGCAAAATGCAAATTATTGGCAAATTCTGGTCATGTCGGTGCAGTTGGGGTAAAGTCTACTCAAAACATGCATGGTAGGTTACTTGAAGACCCTAAATTGACCCCTCCGTACAGGGCACTTAACCATGCCTCCTGAAGTCCCGTCACCCCACTGTTGCTAACCTCAGACAAACATGAAACAAAATGGCGTCGCAGGAAGAAAAGTCGAGAGCGAAATTGTCCGATTTACCAGCTGATTTTTCACTCGCATTCTTACCGAATAGTGAAATATCGTTGAAGAGCAGGCAGCAGGGCTTCAAGTATTTCAGCGAGGGGTATTTCAATGGTATTTCCATGCATATCGATGGAGAAAGCATTGATATTAGCGCGAGATCTTTCCGGAGTCAGAGGAAGACCGAGAAGCCACATAATATAACCCAAAGACGAATTTGTCATTGACAGTTTCCTATTTTCCTGTGACCTATCACACTTGTGTGCAGAATCTGTATGTCTATCTGTATAGCCGTTTGTGAACCGCCGCATGAAGGAAAAGAAGGTGAGGCTTGATTTACGAGTTGTTTCTCTCGTTTTCTTTGTGTAACATCACGCGCTTCCCTCAATAATTATTCTTGAATTAGTGCCGAACCTACGTAAGTCCCAACCGAGTCCTTCCTTCAGTCTTGGTGTCTCTGTGCACGTCGAAGGCTTTTCGGACTCGCGAGTCCAGTTTAGCTTAGCTCGCTAGCCGCCAACAAAAAGACACGTTTGTGCAGTCAGGTCCTTGCAAAGTATCGCTCAACACAGATCAAGTGTGTCAATCATTCACACGTAGCTATGTTATGCAAGCGAAAAACTGCTAATTCATTTATATGAGACGTATTGAAAATCAAAAATAGGGCTTACCTTCGTGCAAACAAAGTCCGGTTTAGCTTAGCTCGGGAGCGCCGAACAGAGACATGTTTGTGCAGTCAGATCATCGCAAAGTATCGCTCAACACAGATCAAGTGTGTCAATCATTCACACGTAGCTATGTTATGTAAGCGAAGAACTGCTAATTCATTTATATGAGACATGTATTGAAAATCAAAAATAGGGCTTACCTTCGTGCAAACATATCTGTTCCGGTTGATTTTAGATAGATTCAGTTGATCATGCGGTCTTCCACAAAGTTTGATCCATCGAAGGCATTTTTCGTACTCGGTCTTCGGTTTTGGAAAGGGTACAAATCGAACTTCACCAACTAGCCTATCAGGATACCTATCGTCACTATTGCAAAGGCCATGACTGCACCTCTTAACCATATCTATTGTTAAGGATCCCTAAGACGTGATAAAACGCAAACAAAAGCTCTACTGAACAATGCGACTTTGTCTGAGGTTATGGTGGACAACAACAATGGGCGTGGTTTAGGCAAATCTCTGGCCTCTGATTGGTCAGCGACACGGCTTACGCAATTTCTACGGAGGGGTCAAATGCCCGTAGGTGTGAGTGTGAGTGGGTGTTGTTTGTTTATATGATCCCTGCGATTGGCTGGGAAGCAGTTCAAGGTGTATCCTGCCTGAAGAGAGCTAGAAAAGGCTCCAGTACTCCCATGACCCTTTTGAGGATAAGCGAGTCAGAAAATGGATGTATTGTTTTACTCATCCAAATCTAAATCTTGGTATAATTAAGATGTCCAATTTTTACTCGGTTTTGTCATCCCTCTTATGTAGTGCAGAAAGTGTTGTGATCGTCGTGTGAAAATGTGTGCAAGAATTACAGGAGAGTACAAGGAAGAAGTTCGTGGGGGTTGAGTCAGGAAGGGCATCCGGTGTAAAAATTGTGCCAAACATATATGCGTTCATCTGAGATGATATGCTGTGGCGACCCCGAAAGGGACAAGCCGAAAGAAACAAGGAAGAAGTTCGTGGACCAAAAAAGGAGGAGGAGGCACAACGTCAACTACTTGACGCTGTGTTCAATCTTCAGCCTCGAAATGTCCTTCACATAGCAGGTTGGTTCACTTTTTGCATGGATTTGAATTTGAATAATATTCATGTTGACAGGGTCCATTTGACAATGTATTTTACGTAACATTATTAACATCCCTCCCTGCGCCTGACTGGCGACCAGTTCAGGGTGTAGTTCGCCACTTGCCCGAAGTCAGCTGGGATCGGCTACGGCACTCCCACGACTCCCGAGTAAAGATAAACAGCTTGGCCCCCCTGTGCAGCAATCTAATACTTAGGGCAGGTGAAAATAGTCAACAGTCCCTTAGCCAATCGGGATGCACCAAGTGATGCGCGTCTTCCCTTAGCGAGTTAAGTTACCGAACGCAGTGCCCATTCATACACTAAAAAAAAAATAAAAAACTCTGCTACACTGTAAAAAAGTACACACACTGACACACATTGACTTCCATTTCTCCATATGTGGGGCCCACACTAAGCTAGTACATTTGTGGGGTCCATTATTTCCAGTGGTTATACAGCTCTGAAAAAAATCAGGTAGAGTAAAAAAAAAAAAATCCCAAATACAAATATCAGTTTGAATCGCTGGAATTTTAAACTTTTTTTCCTCCCCGGTAGTTTTTTGGTCATTTTTGGGGCTCTGTTTCTACCATTCCCAACGTTGTGAGGTCCACTTCCACAAATACACACAAATCTATCATTTTTATGTTGTCACCGACACAAATACACACATATACAATTTTTATGTCATCGCAGGGACGTAAGTGTTTAGAATAGGTTGTGGTAATTTAATAATTCCTCCCACTTCATCCAACGACGTGTGGTTGAGATGAGGAAGCAAAGGCAAGGGACAGGCCATTGGTCCTCATTTGTCAAGCTTCATGCTACAATGGAAGGAAGGTGGCAAACGCCCTGGAAAAGTGTTCCTGGCAAACAGGTCATCTTTGATCTTTATTGACTAATTCCTCAATTGCTAGGGAATCCATCAGTTTCTCTGTAATTATAAACATGAAATTAGTTTCTCTATCATTTTTAACAATCATGCAACTCATCATTGCAAAGATAATCTATTTGGAATTATGTTAACCATTCTTTGACCAACCTCTATCTCAAAAACAAACATTCAAGCACCCTACAAGTGTGTAGCAACTGGAAGAAACTAGCAGCGAGTACTTCCAAAAGCACAAGGCATTCGGTGAACCAGCGTTTGATTTATTATAAGCGACACAGCTTAAAGTGTAACAAAAAAAAAATCAAATACCAAAATATACAAACAAAAAAAACACTTTTCATTGCAGCCTTCTTTTCTGAGAAATGATTCTGTTGTTGATATAGTATTTGACTGCTCTCCAGTCTGTTGTTTCAACTGCGTCAATATCTGCATCTATACAACGCTGACATTCAGCTTTACCTGGCACCTGGTTCTATTTTATGTACTTGCTGAGATCACTCTTCATGATATCAACTTCTGCAGGTGTCCAGCTTCGTGTAATCACAGCTTGCTTACCTATGTAGTCATCAAAACACATTAACCATGAAAGAAAGTTACATTTTAAGAACCGAAACAACTGGATTTGTGTAAATACTATACCCTCCAAAAGCAATCAATAGAAAAGCCAAGCCTTTAGTTTTATTGGGTGGTATAGTGGAGACATCTGTTTAACCTCAAATGAAGGCAAGCGTTCAGAACTTTGGCATTTGAAACTCGGAATTTACATTGACCAAAGGAAAAAGTTTTTTTGTGAATCTCTTTTGGTTATACGAAAAATAAAGGCACAAGAATAGTTCCCACTTTTTTGGTTTCTGATAATGCAACATCCATTGATCTATCTTCTACTGGTTATCCGAGGTTGGGTCCCGGGGGCAGTATCATTAGCAGGCACGCCCAGACTTCCCTCTCCCCAGCCACTTCATCCAGAAATTCCTAGGCCATCTGAGAGACGTACTCTCTCCAGCGTGTCCTTGGTCGACCCCTGGGTCGCATTCCAGCGAGACATGCCCAGAACACCTCACTTAGGAGGCATCCAAATCAGATGGCCCTGCCCACCTCATCTGGGTCCTCTCAATGTAGAGAAGGAGCTGCTAAATTGTGAGCTCCTCCAAGATGACTGAGCTTCTCACCCTCTCTTTACGGGAGAGCCCAGACACCCCGCAGAGGAAACTCATTTTGGCCGCTTGTATTCGGGATCTTCAGTCATTTGTGATCATAGGTGAAGGGAGGAATGTATATTGACCACTAAATTGAGAGCTTTTCCTTTCAACTTTTCTTGTTCACCATAGCAGACTGATAGAAAGTCCACTGCAGATGCTGCACCGATCCTCCTGTCGATCTTGCATTTCATTATCCCTTCAGTCGTGAACAAGACCCCAAGATACTTAAACTCCTCTGCTTGGGGCAGGATCTCATCTCCGACCTGGAGAGGGCCCGCCATGCTTGTCTGACTGACGAACATGGTCTCAGTTTGGAGGTGCTGATTCTCATTTCGGCTGTGATCCCCTCCAATAAGAGCTGGGGATCACGGTTTGATAAAGCCAACAGAACCACATCATCTGCAAAAAGCAGCTATGCAATATTGAGGCCACCGAATTGGACACCTTCTACGCCTCGGCCACTCCTAGAAATTCTGTCCATAAAAGTTATAAACAGAATTGGTGACAGAGGACAGCCTTGGCGGAGTCCTCATCCTCACCGGAAACTAGTCTGACTTAGTGCTGGCATTGTTGACCAAACTATGACACTAGTCGTACAGGGACTGTACAGCCCATACAGTGAAGAAAATAAGTACTTGAACACCCTGCTATATTGCAAATTCTCCCACTTAGAAATTATGGAGGGGTCTGAAATTTTCATCGTAGGTGCATGCCCACTGTGAGAAAGATACTCTAAAAAGAAAAATCCAGAAATCACAACGTATGATATTTTTTAAATGATTTATTTGTGTGATGCAGCTGCAAATAAGTATTTGAACACCTGTCTATCAGCTAGAATTCTGACCCTCAAAGACCTGTTAGGGTGCCTTTAAAAGTCCACCTCCACTCCATGTATTATTCTGAATCAGATGCACCTGTGTGAGGTCGTTAGCTGCATAACACCAGTCCACCCCATACAATCAGTAAGACTCAAACTTGTAACTTGGCCAAGACCAAAGAGCTGTCCAAAGACACCAGAGACAAAATTGTATCACTCCACACGGCTGGAAATGGATACAGAGAAATTGCTAAGTAGCTTGGTGGAGGAAAAAAAAAAGGTCCACTGTTGGAGCAATCATTAGAAAATGGAAGAAGCTAAACATCACAGTCAATCTCGATTGGAGTGGAGCCCTGTACAAGATATCACCTCGTGGGGTCTCAATGATCCTTAGAAAGATGAGGAATCAGACCAGGACTCTACGACAAGACTTTGTCAATAACCTGAAAAGAGCTGGGACCACCGTTTCCAAGGTGACTGTTGGTAATACACTAAGACGTCATGGTTTGAAATCATGCAAGGCACGGAAGGTTCCCCTGCTTAAACCAGCACATGTCAAGGTCTGTCTTAAGTTGGCCACTGACCATTTAGATGATACAGAGGAGTCATGGGAGAAGGTTTTGTGGTCAGATGAGACCAAAATGGAACTTTTTGGTCATAATTCCACTAACCGTGTTTGGAGGAAGATGAATGAATAGTTCCATCCCAAGAACACCATCCCTACTGTGAAGCATGGGGGTGGTTGGATCATGCTTTGGGGGTGTTTTTCTGCACATGGGACAAGAGGACTGCACTGTATTAAGGAGAGGATGACCGCAGCCATGTATTGTGAGATTTTGGGGAACAACGTCTTTCCCTCAGTCAGAGCATTGAAGATGGGTCGCAGCTGGGTCTTTCAACATGACAATGGCCTGAAGCACACAGCCAGGAAAACCATGCAGTGGCTCCGTAAGAAGAATATCAAGGTTCTGGTATGGCCTAGCTCGTCTCCAAACCTAAACCCAATAGAAAATCTTTGGAGGGAGCTGAAACTCTGTGTTTCTCAGCGACAGCCCAGAAACCTGTCTTATGTAAAGATCTGTGTGGAGGAGTGGGCCAAAAACCCTCCTGTAGTGTGTGTAAACCTAGTGAACAACTACAAGAAACTTTTGACACCTGTAATTGCAAAAAAAGGCTACTCTGCCAAATATTATTATTTTTTTCAGGTGTTCAAATACTTGCAGCTGTATCACAAATAAATTGTTAAAAAAATCATATATTGTGATTTCTGGAATATCCCTCATATAATAAATTTCAGATCCCTCCATGATTTCTAAGTGGGAGAACTTGCAATATAGCAGGGTGTTCAAATACTTATTTTCTTCACTGTATCAGAGGGTTCAGTACCCCATACTCCAGAAGCACCCCCAACAAGACTCCCAGTGGAAAACAGTCTTCTCCAAATCACCAAAAGACATGCAGATTAGTTGGGCCAACTCCCATGTAGCCTCGAGGACCCTGCCAAGGGTGGAGGGATAGTCCACTAGTCCACAGCCAGGACAAAAACCACATTGTTCCTCCTCCTGATTCTGAGATTCAACTTCCCGATGGACACTCCTCGCCAGCACCTCTGAAATGAACTTACTAGGAAGGACAAGGAGTGTGATCCCTCGATAGTTGGAACACATTTTCTGGTTCCCCCTTCTGAAAAAGGGAAGCCACGTCCCCAGTTGGCCAAATCAAAGGCACAATCCCTGATGTCCACAGGATGTTGCAGAGGTGTGTCAATCAAGACAGAGCCAAAACATACAAAGCCTTGAAGAACTGCGGGCGATTCTCACCCACTGGGACCTTGCGACTGAGGAGGTTTTTAAGCACCTCAGTGACCTCAACAATAGAGATGGGAGAGCCTGCCTCAGAAAACCCAGACTCTGGTTCCTCTTGGGATGGTGTGTCGGTGGGAGTGAGGAGGTCCGTTGGTGTGTTCAGGAATTGAAGCCATGACTGGTACTGACCATCTTACAGCCAAAGCTCTGGTCAGCTGCATCAGCAATGAAGGCGCGGAATATCGTCCCCTGCCTCATCCGGAACATGAGCAAAGTTCTGTCGGAGATTGGAGTTGCAACTCCTTTAGACGAGATTCTGCAAGCTATTCCCAAGAGACGCTCACAATACATTTGGGCCTAAAACGTTGGACCAGCATCTTCCCCCGTAATCGGAGCCAATTCACCACTAGGTGGTGATCAGTTGACAACTTTGCCATTCTCGTCACCAGACTGTACATGACATATGGGCGCAAGTCCAATGACACATTTACAAAGTCGATCATCGAACTGCGACCTATAGTGTCCTGGTTCCAAGAGTCAGATCCCTACATGAGGACCCCATTTGTGCAAGATGACAAAAATGTCTGTGTGTGAGGTTAACTGGGCCCCAGGAGGACAAGACTGGAAAGGTGTCGGTCTGGTAAACAGTTATTATGACAATCAGGAGTCTGTCACAACATGCAATGAGTAATTCTGTCTGTTCAGGTATTTTGGAAATGTCCCCATGTGACAATATAAATAATGTAGAGCACAGTTCCGAATGATCAGTGAAGACTTCTTTTCCTTTCGGCTTGTCCCGTTAAGGGTCGCCACAGCGTGTCATATTTTTCCATCTAAGCCTATGTCGTGCATCTTCCTCTCTAACACTCACTGTCATCATGCCCTCTCTCACAAAATCCATCAACCTTTTCTTTGGTCTTCCGTTCGCTTTTTTGCCTAGCAGCTCCTTCCTCAGCATGCTTCTACCAATATACTCTCTCTGACCTCTGCACAAACCATTGAAGTCCGCTCTCTCTCACCTTGTTTCCTAAACATCCAACTTTGGCTGTCCCTCTCATGAGCTCATTTCTAATCCAATCCAACTTTTCTACTCCAAGCAAGAACCTAAACATCTTCCTTTCTGTCACCTCCAGGTGTGATTCCTGTTGTCTTTTTGATGCCACCATCATGGCCAGCCTCACCACTGTTTTATAAACTTTATCCTAGCGAAGACTTCTGTCACAGAGAACACCAGACACCTTCTGCTAACTGTTCCACATCCTTGGACCCGTTTCTTCACTTCCTTACCACACTCTCCATTGGTCTGTTTTGTTGACCCCAAGTATTTGAAGTCGTCCTCCCTCGCTATCTCCTCTCCCTGGAACTACAGTCTTCCTCCTCCACCCCTCAGATTCATGCACATATGTTTTGTTTTACTTCGGCTAATCTTCATTCCTCTCCTTTCCAGTGCGTGCCTCCATCTTTCTAATTGATCCTCCGCCTGCTCCCTGCTTTCACTGCAGATCACAATATCATCTGGGAACATCATGCTCCAAGGGGATTCCAGTCTAACCTCATCTGTCAGCCTATCCATTACGACCGCAAACAGGAAGGGGCTCAGTGTGGATCCCCAATGCAGTCCCTTCTTCACCTTAAATTCTTCTGACACACCTACGGCACATCTCACCACTGTTCTGCTGCCCCCTGTTGCTGAAAAACACGGAGTTTCAGTTCCCTCCAAAGATTTTCTATTGGGTTGAGGTCTGGAGACTGGCTAGGCCACGCCAGAACATTGATATGGTTCTTACGGAGCCACTGCTTGGTTTTCCTGGCTGTGTGCTTCGGGTCTTTGTCATGTTGAAAGACCTAGCCATGACTCATTTTCAATGCTCTGACTGAAGGAAAGAGGTTGTTCCCCAAAATCTCACAATACATGGCCGCGGTCGTCCTGTCCCATGTGCAGAAAAACAGCCCCAAAGCAGGATGCTACCACCCCCATGCTTCAAAGTAGGGATGGTGTTCTTGGGATGGAAGTCTTCATTCGTCTTCCTCCAAACACGGTTTGTGGAATCATGACCAAAAATTCCATTTTGGTCTCATCTGACCACAAAACCTTCTCCCATGACTCCTCTGTATCATCCAAATGGTCATTGGCCAACTTAAGACGGGCCTTGACGTGTGCTGGTTTAAGCAGGGGAACCTTCTGTGCCTTGCATGATTTCAAACCATGACTTGTTTGAGTATTACCAACAGTCACCTTGGAAACGGTGGTCCCAGCTGTTTTCAGATCATTGACCAAGTCCTGTCGTGTAGTGGTGGTCTGATTCCTCATCTTTCTAAGGATAATTGATTATTGAGACTCCGCGAGGTGTTACCTTGCACGGGGCCCCACTCCGATTTGAGATTGACTTCCAATTTCTAATGATTGCTCCAACAGCGGACCTTTTATTTACCAAGCTGCTTGGCAATTTCTCCGTCGCCCTTTCCAGCCGTGTGGAGTTGTACAATTTTGTTTCTGGTGTCTGTGGGCAGCTTTTTGGTCTTGGCCATGGATCAAGTTTGAGTCTTACTGATTGTATGGGGTGGACAGGTGTCGTTATGCAGCTAATGACCTCACACAGGTGTATCTGATTCAGTATAATTCATCGAGTGGAGGTTAACTTTTAAAGGTGGACTAACAGGTCTTTGAGGGTCAGAATTCTTGCTGATAGACCGGTGTTCAAATGCATATTTGCAGCTGTATCACACAAATCGTTTAAAAAAAATTATACATTCTGATTTCTGGAGCCATCCTCCCAAGTGTTTGAACAATATCCAGCAAGGCAATAAGACCGCATCTTGTTTTTTTCATGGTGTGAGTTGCAAAAAGTCAAAATCATGTTGTGTGGTTAAAAAATGGATTAGTCCATTCCGGCTGCCTTTTTTTTTTAATTAAAAACATAACCCTAACCCTAAAAATAATGCTTTACGTGTCAGTGTCCCTTTAAACATGAAGCTAACCTGTAAGACACATCACCAAAGTTACACGAGAAAAGATTTATCAAACCATATGTGGTTCTTTCTTTGTCTTGCTGACATACCTGTAGATCTTCATTGTAAGTGGCAGGAGCCTGTGTCACTTCACCTTAAAGAGGAAATGGAGGACGAGGAGGTACACCATATTAAAGAGGAAGAGGAGCTGATTTCGATTAAAAAAGAAGAGGAAAAAGAGCGTCCCCACATTAAACAGGAAGAGGACGAGGATATCAGCAAGTTTCCATTGACTGGTGTCTCTTTAAAGAGTGAAGATGGTCAAAGAGAGGAAAGTGGAGGGGCTGAGCCTCAAAGCAGCAGCTTAAGTCAACACATGAGAACAGAAAGAGATGGAGACCACAATGGAGGATCACACCCGGGTGGACTCTTAGTGGCACTATCAGACCATGATGACATGACAACAGACTCTCCTGACACTGAGGATGATGATGATGGACAACGTGAAGGTGATTTAACATGTCACACTGAAAACAAATCAAATTGATTGTCGATTACACCATCACCAATACTACCACCAATATCACAGGGACTATTATCAGGACAATTCCTATCACTGTGATCACGATTACAAGTAGTGCAGTGCCTCGTGAAAGTATTCGGCCCCCTTGAACTTTTCAACCTTTTGCCACATTTCAGGCTTCAAACATAAAGATATAAAATTAATTTTTTTTTTTTTTGGTCAAGAATCAACAAGTGCAATGAAATTTATTGGATATTTTATACTTTTTTAACAAATAAAAACCTGACAAGTGGGGCGTGCAATATTATTCGGCCCCCTTGCATTAATTGTAGCGCCACCTTTTGCTGCAATTGACCCCTCCGTACAGGGCACTTAATCACGCCTCCTGAAGTCACGTCACCCCACTGTTGCTAACCTCAGACAAACATTAGACAAACTGGTGTCGCAGGAAAAAAAGTCGAGAGCGAAATTGTCCGATTTATCAGCTAATTTTTCACTCGCATTCTTACTGAATAGTGAAATATCGTTGAAGAGCAGACAGCAGGGCTTCAAGTATTTCAGCGAGGGGTATTAGTGCGAGATCTTTCCGGAGTCAGAGGAAGACCGAGAAGCCACATACATTGCATCTGCAGTTGAGTCCTACAAGGATATCTGAAGCTCACTGTACATGTCAACCAGGGTGAGTGCATTTGTTATATTTTGCATATTATACATTTGTGGAAAACAATTAACCATACGTTAATAGATCTTAATATAACCCAAAAACGAATTCGTCATTGACAGTTTCCTATTTTCGTGTGACCTATCACACTTGTGTGCAGAATCTGTATATTGTGTATCTGTATAGCTGTTTGTGAACCGCTGTATGAAGGAAAAGAAGAAGAAGGCAAGGCTTGATTTATGAGTTGTTTCTCTCGTTCTCTTTGTGTAACGTCACGCGCTCTCCTCAATAATTATTCTTGAATTAGTACCGAACCTACGTAAGTCCCGACCGAGTGCGACAATCACTACTTTATAGTGTCCTCAAACATCCTTCCTTAAGTCTTGGTGTCTCGGTGCAGGTCGAAGGCTTTTAGGACTCGCTAGTCCGGTTTAGCTTAGCTCACTAGCCGCTGAACAGAGACACGTTTGTGCAGTCAGATCATCGCAAAATATCACTCAACACAGATCAAGTGTGTCAATCATTCACACGTAGCTATGTTATGCAAGCGAAGAACTGCTAATTCATTTATATGAGAGGTATTGAAAATCAAAAATAGCTCTTACCTTCGTGCAAACATATCTGTTCCGGTTGATTTTAGATGGATTCAGTTGATCATCCGGTCTTCCACAAAGTTTGATGCATCTAAGACATTTTTCGTACTCGGTCTTCTGTTCCGGTTGATTTTAGATGGATTCAGTTGATCATGCGGTCTTCCACAAATTTTGATCCATCGAAGACATTTTTCGTACTCTCTCTTCGGTTTTGGAAAGGGTACAAGTTGAACTCCACCAACTTGCCAATCAGGAAACCTGTCGTCACTATTACAAAGGCCGTGACTACACCTCTTAACCATATCTATTGTTAAGGATCCCTAAGACGTGATAAAACGCAAACAAAAGCTCTACTGAACCATGCGACTTTGTCTGAGGTTATGGCGGATGACAACAAGGGGCGTGGTTTAGGCACATCTCTGGCCTCTGATTGGTCAGCGACGCGGCCCACGCAATTTCTACGGAGGGGTCAATTACAGCTGAAAGGTGCTTGTGGTACGTCTCTATCCGTTTTGCACGTGAAGAGACTGAAATTCTTGCCCATTCTTCCTTGCAAAACAGCTCGAGCTCAGGGAGGTTTGATGGAGAGCGTTTGTGAACAGCAGTCTTCAGCTCTGGCCACAGATTCTCAATTGGATTCGGGTCTGGACTTTGACTTGCCCATTCTAACACCTGGATATGTTTATTTGTGAACCATTCCATTGCAGATTTGGCTTTATGTTTGTGATCATTGTCCTGTTGGAAGATAAATCTTTGTCCCAGTCTCAGGTCTTTTGCAGACTCCCAACAAATTTTCTTCCAGAATGGTCCTGTATTTGGCTCTATTCATCTTCCCATCAATTTGAGCCATCTTCCCTGTCCTTGCTGAAGAAAAGTAGGCCCAAACCATGAGGCTGCCACCACCATGTTTGACAGTGGGGATGGTGTGTTTAAGGTGATGAGCTGTGTTGCGTTACGCCAGACATATCGTTTTGCATTGTGGCCAAAAAGTTCGATTTTAGCTTCATATGACCAGAGCACCTTCTTTCACATGTTTGGTGTTCTCCCAGGTAGTTTAAGGCAAACGTTAAACAAGACCTTTTAGGGATATCTTTGCAAATTGGCTTTCTTCTTGCCATTCTTCCAGAAAGGCCAGATTTGTGTACTGAACGACTGATTGTTGTCCTATGGACAAACTCGCCCACCTCAGCTGTACATCTCTGCAGTTCATCCAGAGTGATGATGGGCCTCTTGGCGACATCTCTGATCAGTCTTCTTTCTGTTCGAGGTGAAAGTTTAGAGGGACGGGCGGGTCTTGATAGATTTGCAGTTGTCTGATACTTTACTTTCATTTCAATGATTTTTTGCACAGTGGTCCTTGAGATGTTTAAAGCTTAGGAAATCTTTTTGTATCCAAATCTGGCTTTACACTTCTCCACAACAGTATCTCGGACCTCCATGGTGCTTTCCTTGGTCTTCATGATGCTCTCTGGACTTTAAACAGAACCCTGAGACTATCACAGAACAGGTGCATTTATACGGAGATTTGATTATACACAGGTGAATTCTATTTATCATCATTAGTCAACATTGGATCATTCAGAGATCCTCACTGAACTTCTGGAGTGAGTTTGCTGCACTGAAAGTCAAGGGGCCGAATAATATTGCACGCCCCACTTTTCAATTTATTTGCTAAAAAGTATAAAATATCCAATAAATTTCCTTCCACTCCACAATTGTGTCCCACTTGTTGTTAATTCTTGATTAAAAATGAAAATTTTAGATCTTTATGTCTGCAGCCTGAAATGTGCCGAAAGGTTGAAAAGTTCAAGGGGGCGGAATGCTTTCACAAGGCACTATACTTCAAAGTTTTTCACAATTGTATGCACTTTTGAAATACCAATCCCTATGTCCACGAGGCCAAGTATATAAGTTCTTTTGATTTTCCATTTTCTTTCATTTTATTTATATACAGTATTTTTTTTTTTTTTTATTACTTATGTTTTAAGGCAGCAGCGTTGACCTGACAGTTCTGAGGACCAGGGTTCAAAATACTGGCATGCTTGTGTCGATTTTGCTTGTTCTCTCCGTGCCTGCGTGGGTTTTCTCTGGGTGCTCTGGTTTCCTCCCACATCCCAAAAACATGCAACATTAATTGGACACTCTAAATTGCCCCTTGGTGTGATTGGGAGTGCGGCTGCTTGTTTCGATGTGCCCTTCAGGTAAAATCAACACTCCAAGTCAGAAATAATGGGTGCTAATTTACTGTCATTAAAAAGGAGCGTAAGGTCGTTTGCGACATTTAGCGAGAATTTGCACTTACAGTGCAAACAGCTACAAAAAATTCACAAAACGTTTTGAACATTGGTGAACAGATATGTTTGGCATAATCAGATAATTTGAGCTTCATTATCTTTTTGTCGGAACTTGTTTTTATTAGGAGTAATCCATATTTGTGAGAAGAAACACAAACCCTTTGTAACATATTCCCTTTGCCCCCACCATACAAAGTTCACTGTTAATGGATTTTCCGTACCATCACAATGTAAAAAAATGATCTCATGTTTTCAAATTATAAATCAAATATTTCTACACTGATTGCGTGTATGGGAAAACAATTAATCTGTTTTTTTAAACATTTAACTTTCAGAAATTGTAATCTGTTTTCCATGTGGGTGCTACCACAGAAGTGGAGTAGATGATTGCAGGTTTTCCAGTTTTCCACTGAAAAAGCAAATTTTGTGGGCAAGACTTTGCAGGTTGGTACATGATAACATGTTTTTACAGATGTATGAATGTTATAATTGGGATGTTAATGTTTATGACAAACCATTTCAATTTTGTATTCCATAGACGATCTGACAGACAATCAACACAGCCCAATGGTCGCCTATGTTGTTTCCACTTCAAAGATGGCTTGATGGAAAATGACCCAGTGTACTTTGTGCACAACCACAGAAAATGGATGGACTCCCCTGATCCAGGAAAGAGGAGGTATTGTACAGAAATTCTTACAAATGACAGTTGTGCGGCGACAACATATTGAAATTGTATTGTTTGGCTGTCCTCATCAGTCAGGAGCAATCGGAGACATTTGTCCATGAGATGGCAACAAATAGTCAACAGCTGGGAGATGAACCTGTCCAGATAGCTGATGATGTAAGTGGGCATCTATTTACATATGTGCTTCACATTTTTGCCCAGAAAGACATAGAGAGTAATAAAACATTTATATGCCTGTCTGCATTTTTCCATGATCAGGATCCACATGAAGATCACACCTATGCTGCAAAAGCTTGCTCCTCTAGATGTATAAGGTTGATGACGAAACTAAAAGAAGAAGTTAAACTACTTCAAAAAAATGTTGAGGACCTTCTGCTTGAGTGTGAAAAACGCAAACGTATGTCTATCTCCGACATAAAGGACCAAAAAGAAAAGGTAGAGATAATGATACACAAAGACTTTAATAACATTCAATATATGTAGCATGGATCTATAAAGACCATTCAAAATTTTTCAAAATAAGTTTTCTCTTGTTGCCTTTGCACCCGTAGTTAGGCATACTGGGTGGGAAAAAGTCATCTTTCGTTTTAATGTCTTTTTTCGTTGACTTTGGATGGTTCGGCCGTGGTCATTTAACATCTGTTTTGCTCTTGCATTTGTAGCTGCTAGCATGTTTCAAATAACAAAAGTTTACAGGTTTAAGTTACCCCTTTGCCCAGCCGACTAACGCCATGCTTGCAGGGGGACGGGAGCTTCTTAAGTCTGTGTCGAAATGAATTCGCCTCGGTGAACTAACTGCCTTTAGTTTTGCAGAGCCGATCCGGTCTGCCCTCACTTATCAGCCCTTAACGAGTAACCTTACAGAGTAAAAGGGTGACAAAGTGATCGCTCCGCTTTTACAGCAGCTTCATCTCTTATGAATCGATTCCACTTGTCAGTGACCTAGTACATTTAAAAATCCTTGTTAGGATCGTACAGATTTGTTTTTATATTAAGCCGGAGTTTATCAATGAGTGATTGATTAAAATAGAATTTACAACTAGATTGTGTTAATGTCGTTGACGATCGACCTACAACGAGGTTGAATGGTAAAAAGACAACTCATTATAAGAATGACAACGATAGATGAAAATGGAAGTTTAATTATTTAATAAAATTATAAAAAAAATGTTCAGATAACATTCATAACTCGACAGTTACTCCCTCGAGTCGCGGGTTACGGTTGCAATGTTAAGGCAAATTCTATGTTAAATGAACATAAACCAATAAAAGGAAATCTGATTAATATGATGGTACTGATGGTAAGTAGGATGAGATAAATGATAAAAGTAGTAAAAAGTAATAAAATGAAGTAAGATCAAAAGCATCAGAACATCATTTTTTAGTGAGCCTTTTTGGGGTTATCAAGTCCTACGAAGCTCGAAGCCTAATTTAGTAATAACGAGTTTTAGGATTAAGGATTAATTGTCAAGCCAATTTGCCCTTCTTAGGTAACCACGTAATATCGCTGGTATTATCCTGCCGTTACCTTATTAGAGTAGTTGTTTTACTCGTGCCCAATTGAAAATGAAGAAGTCAATAACAAGCATCCCAAGTTGCTCAAAGACTTCTCCCTGCGAGCTTGCCACACGACTATTACTCCCTGCAGAAAGGCATTCTCTTTGGTGTAGTTAGCGGTGTAGTTACCACAGTACTGTATGTAGTCATTTTAACCAGTGTCTACAGCTGCAATCCGCGGATCCATGTGTTTGCCACCAGAAGTGGATTTTTCAAAATGGCGGGGGCGAGACTTGCGCTCCCTATTAATTTCTCGTTCTTAAGTGTGTTCCCCACACTGAAACTTGAGAGCATGATACGACAGAACGGCACTATGTTTACATACAACTGCTAGTAAGCGCACTTGCAATAGTTAACTACAAAACTTAACGTTTTGTTGCCTGCTTCCAAGCTGTATCATATTAAAGTACGTGAACCTACGACATGCAAGCCTTACACCAACATGTTTCGCCCCAATTTGTTCTTATAATGCAATCAGTGCATGGCATTCATGTTGTAATCCCCGGGTCATGAGTCACATTTGAGTTGACAAGATACTGGCAGATGATGGTAAAAAATGGGATGCGGTGCTATCTGAATACAAGATTTTGTTGCAGTAATAATCATCCATCCATTTTCGGAGCCCTCTTTTCCTCACAAGGGTAGTGGGAGTGCTCGAGCCAATCCCAGCTGTTATCGGGCAGAAAACTGTACACCTTGAACTCGTTTTCACTCCATCGCAGGGCACATGGAGACAGACAACACTTGCACTCATCACACCTAGGGGCAATTTAGTGTCTCCAATTAATATTGCATGTTTCTTTGGGATGTGTGAGGGAACCCGAGTGCCTGGAGAAAACCCAAGCAGGCATGGGGAGAACGTGTAAACTCCACAAAGGCGGTGCCGAGAATTGAACCCCAGTCCTCAGAGTTGTGAGGCCAATGATCTAAAGCTGCTCCACCGTGCCTGCGTAGTAATAAATGTGAAAGGCAAATTTGTCTTGTCTCATCTCCGCACTACGTGTCCTCTGTCAGCTGCTTCGTCTTTCCCATGTCGCCGACACTTTTTCTTCAACAACTTTATTGGGCATCAGATATCTATTGTACAACATCAAAAGAAATAAAAAAAAAGCTGATATACGAGACTTTATAATGATTTTATCGTTTTTTATGCCATAATTCGATGACGTCATTGACTGAGAAAGACATGTACCCATACTCCGCTTTACCGTCGTGTTCAATAAATCTGAATCTCAAATTGTTTATTTTTATATAGTAAGTTTTATAGTTTTTTTCCGTCCTTTAATGCAGTACTTTAAATATCTGATGGTCAAAAAGTCGGCACAATGGGAGAGAAGAGGTGGCAAAGAGATGGCACGCAATGCACAGATCAGTATGCAAGACAAATTTGCTTTTTTACGATTCCACGATGTCAGACGTCTGCAATAAAATCTTGTATTCCAATACCACCATCTTTTATTTATTTTTTTTACCATCAGTGGGCTTTTATCTGGTCAACTCAAATACGGCTTTATACACTCGTTACCATGGTGAGAACAAGTGCTGATCAGCCCGACTGTATTATCAGAAGTAATTGAGGGGAAAGGGGCGTGTTGGTAGTCACTCGTGCTCAGGACAGGAAAGGACTTCTTGTAAGAGTTGCTTTAAGTGCCACTGACACCAAAATATACATTTTAAAATAGGCATTGTTATCAAAACTACATATAATATTAATCACTTTGATGATAATACGAGTCCAAAAAAGTGAGCTGGGAGCATTTTATAAAAGCGCAAAGTGCCAAAGTCTGACTCAATACAATGCATATCTCAGTGGAAGCCATATTGTCTGTGACGTCATGTGACGTCTCGTTCATGCATTAAACTAGAGTCCTGGCATTGAAAACACGGTGTTCCGAATGCAATGGCAGATGAACGAGAGCAATTTTCGGATTTGTCTGACACCTCTTCTGAGAGTGAAGCCCTTTTCGAGGAAGAAAACATCTCAGAAGAGAGTGAAGCGACTGGGGGTACTTTACCATATCGTTTTGAGCCATATTTAGACAATATGCGAATTACTTCTCCACTGACAACCAACTCCCCACAGACAGACAGACAGACGAGGAGAACGAATGACCTGATGAAGTATTCAAATTGACTGGGCCATAATTGTTCGATTTCCTAACCCTTTTACAAGTCTTGTGTATGTAGCGTATTCATGAGTACCCATTCCAGGCGAAGTAAATACGTCACAGGTGCCCACACACCAGTGACCGGTGGAGAAGAGAGCTCCTTTCTCCTCCCCACCAGACAGCCTCCCAGCCCGACCCAGCTCCGCATCATGGGAAACAGCCACTGGTCGCGGCAGCCCGTGTGCTTCGACATAATGAGCACCCCTGACTTTATTAAGTTATTATGACACCGATCTTTTGTTCCTATATATTTATTAATACTGCTACAATCATTCACTTATGAAAATTGTACGGGCGGGGTCAGTCATGCTCGCAGATAAAGTTGCGTGATTAGGGATGGAATCTCAAAACCTTAAAGTAATTTACCGGATTAATATAACATAACGGTAAATAAAAAAAAATACATAACTAAAATGGAAAACTAAAATTTCAAAGTCAAAATTGATCATTTCCAATTTCAATTGATATTTGTAGAAGATGATATAAAATATTTAAAACATTTTCATCAATAAAAATTCTTAATCTGACAAACTTTATATGAAGAACAGTTAAATTCACTGGGCTGTCAAAGAATTAACATGAACGGTCTATACGCGTAATGTTTTGAAGATGCTGAAAGTTTACTCCAACATAATCGGTGTTAGTGACAACAAGCTAGCGATACATTGTAACATTCCCGTTGCCCATGATGATGTATTGTTGTGAGGGGTGAACCCATCCCGGGACTCCCGTAAATAGGAGGCCTGCTTGCTAGAATGCACCTTTATGTGCATGCGCTCAACATATTGGCCACACCGGAATCAAGCAACAAGGTGTATGATAGTCTGTCTTTTTTTTCGTGTAGGGGGGCATGCCGTCACACTGCCTCGCGATCGGCGCAATGAGCACCCGTGGTCCAACTGAATTTCCTTTTACATGGCTCATTATTTTTTATGACTTTTGACGTAAATGCAATCGCAGTACGTGAAGAAGCTCTGAACGTGCGCTTTCGGTCTAACTTCCGTACATGCTCAGTACGGTTAACTTGGATTTCCTTTTTCCGGTTGAATACTGATTGTTTAGGAACGGGCTTGTTTGGTTAACGTTTATGAAATAGACACATAAATTAATGTCAAGACTACACAAAATAAGCAACGTCTTTCAAAACCTTTTTTTTTTTTTTTTTTTTTTTTACTCCTAAATTTTACACGCGTTATATTTCATGCTCGACTGTGCAGATTTGCGAGCATGGAGGCGCGCGAGTGCGTTCATGCTTGTCAAATGTGAGTGACTGCTGCTGTTTTAGGACAAGTAACACGGACACCACACTGCCTTTCTGGAACATTCGCCTATGTGGAACATCAACTATGCTGATTATACATTTTTTGGCTAGTTAGCTTTTGTTACGCGCTACTAAAAGGTTTTCTACTTTGTTTTGTCTTGTATTGTGTGTGATAAAATTGTCTTAAATGCAATACAAGTGCTTTGGTATATTTTGCTGGTTTGACCAAGGGGATTTATTCTAAATTCACACGTAACATCTGCTATAAACTGTGAGACAAATTCGGCCCCCAACTATTTTTTTTTTTTTTAAATAGCTCTATCAACACCTACCTGTCACTTGGAACACACAAAGCTCCTCTCCTTTGGACCTGTGCAATACATTTTTCACGGTGAATCAGGTCTTTTAAAAATGTGTGAAGAGTGAATCCATCCTCCCGAGTCGTTGAGCAAAATCCAGTACTACGAGTCGGCATTTTGGCTAAAACAATAAAAAAAATAGCTAATCTCTCGCCAGTACAATAGGTATAGACACTTGATCTCGCTACTCTAGGAGTCTGCAAAAAATGTCACTTCCTGGTTCTTGTTCAACACAAAAATCTCAAGAGATTTTTCAAGGTGGGAGATAAAAAAATCGATATATGGCATACTTCTGACGTGCTGTAAACAATCGGATGAGTCCATTCTGGCTCTTTTTTTTTCCGTTGAACAACATGCTAAATTTCATGTTTTAGGTGTCAATAGGTCTTTAAAGTATGTTTATTTACTCTTAATGCGATACAGCTTGGGAGGCAACAAAACATTACGTAGCATAGCAAGCTAATGCTAGTCCTCATAGTTGTTTCTAAACATGCTGCCATCTGTTGAAGGCATGATGAGACTAGAGCAGCGAATTCCAACCTTTTTGAAGACGAGGGACCTACTTTACACCTGAAAAATCTCAAGACACACCAACAATTAAAATTTCACAAAAAAGTAGATACATTAATTGCTGATGTACTTACTGCCACAAAATAGAAGGTCTTTACATAATTATTATTATTACTCACTGGCATATATATATATATATTTATTTATTTATTTATTATTATTATTTTTTTTTAGACAATTCAGGCCACAAGAATATACAATAAACGAAAAAGTCATTCAAAAGGACTCATAGTGATCGGACCATTATAATTTTTTTTAAACTCTGATCGGCCCCAAAAATCCTGATCGTGTAAAGCCAAATAAATTGTACTGTATCAAAATAAACTAGCTTTTGGATTCAGACACTGTATACTGTCCAACACTGCAACAGGGAGTAAATGTATTTTGTAGAGCCGATCAATCATGTCATTGTTTGGATCGCAAATTTTGACATGAAAATTGATCGATCGATGAGCAGAAAATGCTAATTATTGTCCAATTCTGATCAGGTTGATCCAGTTGGGGTAAAAATTACTAATAACATGCATGGTAGGTAAATTGAAGACTCTAAATTGCCCAGAGGTGTGAATGGTTGTTTGTTTAAATGTTCCCTGCGATTGGCTGGCAAACAGTTTATGGTGTACCTTGCCCGATGACAGCTAGGATAGGCTCCAACTCTCCTGTGACCCTTGTGAGCCTCAGCGGCTCAGAAAATGGATAGATAGATAGATAAATGAATGGATCGATGTACTGTTTCACTCATTATATCCTAAACTGAATCTTGAAATAATTAAGATGTCCGATTTTCTCATCCCTCTTATGTAGTGCAGAAAGTGTTGTGATCGTCGTGTGAAAATTTGTGCAAAAACATCAGTAAAGTACAAGGAAGAATTTCTTGGACCAAAAAAGGCAGAGGAGACACAATATCATCTTTTGGACGCAGTGTTCAATCTGCAGCCTCGAATTGTCCTACGCAGAGCAGGTTGGTTCATTTGATGCATGCATTCTAATTTGAATGGTATTTTTATTTACGGGCCGAACTTGATAATGCATTTTTCGTCCCATTGTTAACATCCCACCCTGCAACTGACTGGCAACCAATTCAGTGTGTAGTCCGCCGTTCGCAAAAAACGCAGCTGGGATACGCTCCGCAAATCATTATGGCAGCGCTTTTACGCTTCTTCTGCTTTCAAAATTATTCCTCTGTGCTTTGTGAATCCATATTTAATGCTGTAGTCGATGTTTTCGCCGATAAGAAATTTGACTGTTAGTTCGCTTCCACTTGTCTTGGACAACTGGATATACAGTGAAGAAAAAAGGTATTTGAACACCCTGCTATTCAAATTCTCCCACTTAGAAATCATGGAGGGGTCTGAAATTTTCATCGTTATCAAGAAATATTTATATTTAGTATAGTATTAATAATGCCAAGTTGACTAATTTGAGAACAATGCGTATTTAAAAAAGAAAATAAATCTGTTGCAAAGAAGGTTTACGGAGGTGTACATGTGCCAGCGATACGCTTCTGTGTATGGAGGAGCCGACTTGCTGTTTTTTTTTTTTTTTTTTTTTTTCCAATCATAGTTAATGAATTCATGTATTGGTCTTGAAAAAAATCCGTGTTGGTCCATCATTGTGTGGGACTTATTCCTGATTTAGAACAGATCCAGCAATGAAGTATTTGTATGCGTCCAGACTTTTATACGCTTTCTAACTTTTTGTGTAGATCTTGACGACTTACCAGATACACGTGTATATCCAGTTCGATAAAAGATAAGTGGGAGTTAATTAACAGTCCAATTTCTTATAGGCGAATAGATCGTCTTTTAAATTCAATATGGGCCCTTTATGCCAAGTGCCTCTTAATTTTTCCACATACCTTTGCTTATTATCACCCTTTAAATGTTTAACAGTATCGGACAAAACTCTGGGTGTCGTGCTATCAGACATATTTTTGTTGCATCTCAATGGGATTCAGTTTCAACAATGCTTTGTTTGACCGGCAGTATGGCGGCGTGAATAAAAATCACGTGATTTTTATGACGTAGGCGCATTCCCTCTATACCGTGCGACTTGGTGAAAGAATCCAATCTTTTGAGTGAATGTACCAAAGTATAGCTGCTTGAATTAATTTGTTCCTTCCTCATTTAGTTGAGCACAGTTGCGAGCCTGTGACCCACACAAAGTTACCCACAAAAGGCGCCACATTCGCAGAAGCCGACAGCAGTGTATGAATGTGCACACGAACCGGCACCATGGCGGGTTTTGTAGAGGGTGCAAGTGTCAGAGTTTTGCTGGACAGCAGCGATGATGCTCCGCCAAAATGTCTTTACATGAAACCGGACCATGTTGCAAAAAAGATTCGGTGTCACAGTTCTCGAAGTGTAAGCAAAAATCAGATGACCAGAGAGTCCCATACTTGAAGCCAGGGGCGCTGCTACGTTAGCTTGAATCACCCCCTGTACAAGACCCCTGATGCCCCAGGCTATGATGTCTATTAATTATGACTCCCATCAAATTTTTTTGGTCAGTTTATTCTGATGGTGACAAGTACAATATGCAACCACGGCGTGACTTGATTCGTTGCTTGTCATATTCGTCAAGGGACAGAATTCCTCAGTGATTTAAGCAATATGAGACAAATGGTCAGTGTACGAGCATCGTGTCTGCAGTTGGCTACATTTTGAGTCAAGTGCTGTTTGTGAGAGGTAACATTTGTCAAAAAATGTATTGTTTCCTCTCAGGCAGTCTTTGTTTTCATCAGAATCTGCTTTAATGGCTGAGTGTGTAAAACACAAAGGATTTTTCTCCAGCAGTCGATGCTGCCCTGTTATGAGAATCAGAACATGGAACAACACAGCAACAAGAACAAGAGACGTTTCTATTTGTAGGAACTACTCCTCATAAAATGTGCAGGATGTAAAATCTATGTAGAATAAGTGTCAATCATGCAAAGGGAGCAGTTTAAAGTGACGAATTTTGTGGTCTCCAAAATACAAAAACACTTAAATAAATAAGTCAGTGATGAACGTCCTCTGGATTTTCCCAGAATTCCAGATTTTTGAATTTTCATGAAAATCCCTCTGGAAAATTGAGGGAAAATAGCCTAAAATTAATCCAGATATTAGTTGACAACTGTGAACGAACATGCCTTTGAGTTCGTTGTTTCGCTTATTTTGTGTAGTCTGGACATTAATTTACATGTTTATTTCACAAATTTTGTTAACTAAACAAGCCTGCTCCAAAACAACCGGTTTTCACTCTGAAACAGGAAATCCAAGTTAACCGTACTGAGCATGTACGGACGTTAGGCAAAAAGCGCATGTTCAGAGCTGCTTCGCCTACTGCGAGCACATTTACGCCGAAAGTCATCAACATCATGAGCCCTGTCAAAGGAAATTCAGTTACACAAGGGGTGATCATTGCGTCGATGGCAAGGCAGTGTGCCGGCGTAAAAAAAAAAAAAAAAAGACGTTAGACTATCATCCACTTTGTCGCTTAATTCAGGTGTGGCCAATACGTCGCACGCACGCACATAAAGGCACGTTCTAGCAAACCGGCCTCCTATTTACGACAGTCCCGTAGTGCTTGTCCCCGCCACAACAACACATCACGATTGGCGACAGGAATGTTTCTTACAATGTATCGCTAACTTGTTGCCACGAACGCCAATTATGTTGAACTAAACTTTCAGCGTTTTCCAAAAATTGCGGGTATAGATTGTTCGTGTTTCTTCCTTGACAGGCCAGTGCATTTAACTTTTCTTAAGATAAAGTTTGCCAGATCAAGAATTTTTACTGATGAAAAAATTTAAATACCGTTTTACATCATGTTCTACTAATACCAGTTGAAATTGGAAATTATCATTTCTGAGTTTGAAATTTTTGTTTTCTATTTTAGTTATGTATTTGTATATTCTATTTTTAATTTACAGTTATCTTATATTAATCCAGTAAGTTGTTTTAAGGCCATCCCTAATCACACCCGCAACTTTATCTGCAAGCATGACCGACCTCACCTATTTTTCGTGTGTGTGTGTGTGTGTGTGCGTGTGTGTGTGTGTTTGTGTGTGTGTGTGTGTGTGTATTCATTATACTATTAGTATTACTAGATCTATATCTGAGATAGTGAGCAATCTGGTCGAGTGTATCAGTACAACGCGACTGAGACTTCGTTAATAGTAATTACTACAGAACAACTTCTCTAACATGTTTTAATTATATATATATATATATATATATATATATATATATTTTTTTTTTAAGGATAGTTTAATGACAAATGTGATTTTGTGCTATCCAGTGATAGAGGGATGAAAGGCAAAAAAATCTGGGCTTGGGCTTTGGGGAGCTTCTGCCCAATTTATTTTTTTGGTCAGGACTTGGAAATTTTACTTTCAATTTTTGTCTGAATTTTGTTCACCGATATTGCCAGAATGCACCACAGCCATCTTTTTTTCCAAAATTTCATTGGGGGGCATGCCCCCGGACCCACCTAGTAGGACTTCACACCTTCAGTGGTCGCATTTTTATTATCAGGAATTTTCACAAAAGTCCACTTTCATCTCTAATAAGTGTGTGTGTGTGTGTGTGTGTGTGTGTGTGTGTGTGTGTGTGTGTGTGTGTGTGTGTGTGTGTGTGTGTGCCCCCGTGTGTGTGTGATTGACATCTGTTTTCAAGACAATGAGTTCAAAGGTAGAAGAAGCAGGTGGTGATGTGTAACCAACTACAGTATGTACAAAATGAGAACATAGTGACACCATCCATTAATTTTCTGAGCCACTTATTCTCACAAGGGTGCTGAAGCCTATCCCAGCTAACTAAATCCAGATGTTTTTGCCAGCCAGCTGCCAAGCCTTTATTCATTTATATGTTTATAGTTTCTCTTTACATCGCAGAAGTATTGTCATTTGGCTGTCTGCTGTAGTACAAGAGCGGCCTCAACTATAAGAGGCAAATTGCTTGTGTTTTTCACATACTTGGCTCATAAAAATGATTCTGATTCATGTTGTGTACAAAAGAACATAATCTGGGTGGGAATGTAAGGAATGAAGTTATGTTGTTGATTTATGATTTTCTTCTGTTTGAGTGGTTTTGTTTTGAAGCTCCTACAGGTGGATGTGTTTTTATTTCCAGATGAAACAGAAAGTTGTTCTTTGGCGATGGTGAATGTGCAAATGTAAAACAGACCTAAACGGAGAAAATGGTTAACAAAGGTAAAGGAAAGAAAGAACTGTTATTAGATGGTTCAAGTGTCTGTTGAGGAAGGAGACAAGTTCTTACGGTGGTCATAGGAATGACAGATATTCAAGGCGATTTGATGACTCTGTATTCTGGACCTTAAATTCAACCAGGCTGCTACAATACCGTTTGTTTTTTTTATTTTTCAGCTTTTCAAATCAAACATAATTTAGGGGTACTGCGATGTTCATGTGCGTGTGCAACAGTATATCATAGTAATAAAAAGTATCAGACCAACTCTGACAAAGTGATGTTTAGAAGCTCGAGATTTTTTTTTTATTTCCATGAAAACTAGTCAAATTGGAGGTGGTGAAATTCTGCCCGAGCGCGACTTTATATAAAATGAGTTTGTACTGCCCTTTCAATAAATTAAATTTTCCACGCCAGCTACGCAGTGAATTTGGTCTCCACTGCTGCCATTGATCGTTACATCAAGACGGCTCAATTTTTGTGATGGAAAAAGTGTCTCAGGTGCAATTAAAAGTGATACTGCTACAAGATACTATATTAAGATCATTTTTTTGGGAATAATAGACCATGTAAATTATTTCCCCATTTCAATAATGGATTTTTTTATACTCGTGGCTAAAGACCCGACTTGGACCTGAGAGAAGTATTTCGCCCACCCCCACCCAAACTATTATATGTCCATTTTGTACTATTATGTCATTTGGAACCCACGAAGCTCTCGTCCTTGGCACCTGTGCAATCCATTTTTCATGACAAACCGGGACACTGAACATTTGTCCTCTGTCACAATAAAAGTCATTCATTCAGTGGAAATCTGCCACAATTCTGAGTTTCTGAGTAATAGCACTTCCTCTGCTACATTGTGCAGTTGCAGTTGAATACTGTGAACAAATTAGATTTAACCACTTTGTGTTTGTCATTTGTCTTGCAGATGTCAGTGAATATCTTAATCCAGGCTGGCACCAGTCAGTGCCCAGTCACATCAAAGAAGAAGGTGAAGAGGTTCAATGCATTAAAGAAGAGAAGGAAGAAATCCTCCATGTGAAAGAGGAAGAACAGGGGGAAAGCATCCAGGTTCCATCCAGTGGTGTCCATTTGAAGAGTGAAGATGGTCAAAGTAAGCAGAGACAAGGGACGGAGCATCCAACCAGGAACACCTCAAGTGATGGAGACCATTGTGAAGGATCACAAACAGATAGTCATGATGATGATGAACAGTCAGAAGGTGATAGGACATGTCACGCTGCCAACAAATGCTGGAAATGTCCTCGGTGTAGGAAAACTTTGGCTTGTATGAGGAATTTCAAACAACATGTAAAAATACACACAGGTGAGAAGGCTTTTGCATGCTCAGTTTGTGATAAAAGATTCACTCAGAAGGGACAATTAAAAATACACACAAGAACACACACTGGTGAGAAACCTTTTTTCTGCTTAATTTGTGGTCAAAGATTTACTCGGAAGGGAGATTTAAAAAGACACACAAGAACCCACACTGGTGAGAAACCTTTTTCATGTCCAGTTTGTGATAAAAGATTCACTGAGAACGGAGATTTAAAAAGACACACAAGAACACACACTGGTGAGAAACCTTTTTCTTGTCCAGTTTGTAATAAAAGATTCACTGAGAAAGGTAAATTAAAAATACACACAAGGACACACACTGGTGAGAAACCTTTTTCCTGCTTAGTTTGTGGTCAAAGATTCACTCGGAAGGGAGATTTAAAAAGACACACAAGAATCCACACTGGTGAGAAACCTTTTTCATGTTCAGTTTGTGATAAAAGATTCACCGAGACAGGACAATTAAAAATACACACAAGGACACACACTGGTGAGAAACCTTTTTCCTGCTTAGTTTGTGGTCAAAGATTCACTCAGAAGGGTGATTTGAAAAGACACACAAGAACCCACACTGGTGAGAAACCCTTTTCATGTGGAGTTTGTGATAAAAGATTCACCGAGAATGGAAAATTAAAAATACATACAAGAACACACACTAGTAAGAAACTTTTGCCTACTCCCTTGGGTCAAACATTCTCTTCTAAGTACAACAATCCCTCATTTTTCGCAGTTAATGGGGACCAGAACCCTCCATGACATTGTGTACGCAGACATGTCCTGGTAGCTACATTTACTGACTGTTTTTTCTTTCTATTGAGGACTATTAACCCCAATCATGGCTCCAAAGAAGTGAGACTAGATAAATTCTTTGGGAAAAGAAAAGAACTTCCAGGGGGCTTGTCACCCCCACCGAAGAGATTTGATGGTGAATAGTTTTGCGTTGCTTTTTTCTTGTCCTTTAATAATGCTCTGTATGAGCATTTCTGCATTTTTGTTTTGTTTCCAAGATTTTGTTAACTTGATTTACAAGTTAATGTTTTTGTATGTTACTTTTTGTAAAAATAAAAACGAATTTTGTTTGCTTTTTCCCCCCTCATTGTTGCTTGTTTAAAGTTATTCTGGACTTTTGTGAATTAAAAATAAATGCTTACAAGGCTGGGTGCTGAGTCGCTACAGATACGGCAATGCACCCCCAACCGAGCCTACTCTTCTACTAAAGCATACAGTTTAAGCAAAAAATAAATATCTCTTCAATTATTTCATTATATGAAGTATTTAAACTATACATGTATTTCTACTATGCAGTGTATTATCAGGAAAAGCGAAAAATGCTTTGAAAAGCCCATTTTTTGGGGGCTTGGAACGCATTATTTCTTTTTCCATTAATTGTAAAGGTAAATATCAATTTGGATTTCGAACAAATCCCTTCTCAAACCGCCTTCTGGAGAAAACGTTTTCTTTCGGGTTGTCTCGTGAGGGGTCGGCACAGCGTGTCATCTTTTTCCCATCTATCTCGTGCATCTTCCTCTCTAACACCCACTGTCCTCTCTCACAACATCCATCAACCTTTTCTTTGGTCTTCCTCTCGCTCTTTTGCCTGGCAGCTCCATCTTCAGCACACTTCTAACAATGTACTCACTCTCTTGTCTCTGAACGTGTCTGCTCTCTCTTACCTTGTCTCCAAAACATCCAACTTTGGCTGTCCCTCGAATGAGCATGAGCATATGTTCCCGTGCTGTCAAGGTGTTCAAGGATGAACTGCAGACACATGTTGACTGGATCATTCATGGACCTGTCCAACTTTGGCTGTCCCTCTAATGAGCTCATTTCTAATCCTATGCAACCTTTTCACACCAAGCGAGAACCTCAGCATCTTCATTTCTGCTACCTCCAGTTCTGCTTCCTGTTGTTTCTTGAGGGCCACCGTCTAATCTGTACATCATGGCCGGCCTCACCACTCTTTGATAAACTTTGCCATTCATCCTAGCGGAGACTCTTCTGCCACGTAGAACAGCAGACACCGTCCGCCAACTGTTTCATCCCGCTCGGACCCGTTTCTTCACTTCCTTACCATACTCACCATTGCTCTGGACTGTTGACCCCAAGTATTTGAAGTCGTCCACCCTTGCTATCTCTTCTCCTGGGAGCCTCACTCTTCTTCTTCCGCCCTTCTCATTCACAGGCATATATAGTTTTACTTGGGCTACTCTTCATTCCTCTCCTTTGCAGTGCGTACCTCCATCTTTCTAATTGCTCGTCTGCCTGCTCCCTGCTTTCACTGAAGATCACAATATTATCTACGAAGATCAAGGTCCAAGGGGATTCCAGTCTAACCTCGTCTGTCAGCCTATCCATGACTACCGCAAACAGGAAGGAGGTCAGCACGGAACCCTGATGGAGTCCCACCTCCACCTTAAATTCTTCTGACATAGCTACGCCACATCTTACCACTGTTCTGCTGCCCTCATACATGTCCTGTACTAATCTAACATGTTTCTCCGCCACAAAAGACTTGCGCATGCAGTACCACAGTTCCTCTCTTGGTACTCTGTCATTGGCTTTTTCTAGGTCTACAAAGACACAATATAGCTCCTTCTGACCTTCTTTGTACTTTTCTACGAACATTCTCGAGGCAAATAATGCATCTGTGGTACTTTTTCTAGGCATGAAAACATACTGTTGGTCGCAGATACCTCCGTCCTGAGTCTGGCCTCCACTACTCTTTTCTATAACTTCATTGTGTGGCTCATCGTCATTCCTCTTTAGTTTCCACAGTTCTGAACATCGCCTTTGTTCTTGAAAATGGGGACTACCACACTTTTCCTCCATCCTTCTGGCATCTTCTCTCCCGCTAGTATTCTATTGAATAAGTTGGTTAAAAACTCCACAGCCATCTCTCCAAATTGCTTCCATACCTCCACTGTTATGTCATCAGGACCAACTGTCTTTCCATTTTTATTCTGTTCAGTGCTTTCTAACCTCTCCCCTTACTAATCATTTCCTGGTCATTCATGCTTGCCTCTTCAACTCTACCTTCTCTCCCATTGTCTTCATTAACTTCTCAAAGTACTCTTTCCGTCTACTTAGCACACTACTCGCACCAGTAAACATATTTCCATCGCTATCCTTCATCACCTTCACTTGCTGCACATCCTTCTCATCTCTATCCCTCTGTCTGGCCAACCTGTTAAGATCCTTTTCTCCTTCTTTCGTATCCAACATGGAGTGCATGTCATCATATGCCTCTTGTTTAGCCTTCGCCATGTCTCGCTTTGCCCTACGCCGCATCTCACTGTATTCCTTACTCCTCTCCTCAGTCCTCTCCATGTCCCACTTATTCTTCGCTGATCTCATTCATTGGATGAATTCCTGTATTTTCTACCACTAAGTCTCTTTACCTTTCCTACCTTTGCAGTAGTATTCCAGTCTTCCAGGATCTTTTCCTGACCATCTCGATCCTTTCTCACCTCTTTTCGAAAGGGCACACAACATTCTTCCTTTCTCAACTTCCACCACCTCTGCTTTACCTTTTGTCTTCTTAATCTTCGTACCCACTACCAGAGTCATCTTACACACCACCGTTCTATGCTGTCGAGCCACACTCTCAAGAATTTCTACCTACACCTAGCAGATTAACATTTCTGGGGGTGGGTGTAGAAAGCCTGGGCAACCAACCTAACAGTTATGGAATTCGTATGATGAACGCTCATATATATTTGGCACAGTTTTACACCGGATGCCCTTCCTGACACAATCCTCTGCATTTATTCGGGCTTGGGACCGGCCGGCAGGTAGCACAATATTGTGCTGCCCAACGGGCTCCAGATAGTCAAAAAGAAGAAGCAATCAAACAAAGTCAGCACACAAGATGCACATTTCACATACTAGCTAATCTATGCTAAAGTTAAGCTCAAATGAAATCACATAAACACATTCAGCACATAAGGTACACAAATCACATGCTACCGGTGTTAAAATATAAAGGATATGGCAATTTAAAAGGATATGTGGATGGAAGAGATTCAAACCACAATGGCCCTCGCTCTAGTCGTTGAAGGTTGAGTCCAATTTCGATGTTTGGTTCTCATTGTAAACTCTATGTAGGTAATATTGTTACCACGCTAGGCTAACTTGGGCCGGGCAGCTTCAACGCGAACGATACGGCACCTATTTGGGTACTAAGATAAGACTTGTTAAATTTCCCATAAGTCCTCATGGCTTTTATCGTACAAGTTATGAAGTTACTTACGTTCGATGTTTCTTCAACGTCCATGAATTGATCACAAACACGTCTCTTTGTTAGCAAGCTAAACTAAGGAATACTTGGCCAATAAGCAAGTTTAAGTTGGCGTATCCCCTCACCCAACTTCTTATGAGTACTCACTATCCTTGTAGTATACGTTATGTACATTTTGCAGGACGTGTAGATACTAGCGTTTGATGTTTTCCTTCTCAGCAAATATTAGAAAACAGACGCGTTTTGTTGTTAGCGGTCTAATCTAGTGTCAGGTTCACCAATCAGACATTCATTAAACAGGACAAAAAAAGGAAGCAAAGACACCAGTTCAAGTCTCGCAAGGAGAGAGGAGAGGAACTGTCTCGTACAATTCACCACTGCACTCTCTGATTATCCTCTCCTCAGCACCTGTATTTATTTAGTTTCAAGACGCCCCTTATTTTCATGGATGTTACAAAAAGGAGATGGCAAGCAAAACAGTTGGAAACAAAGTGTACATGTGTGGAAGATTGCTGAATACATGTGTGGTCATCATTTCTTTAACAGGCAGCAGTTCTAACAGTTCCAAAGATTAGATGTTTTTGTTCTTGCTATCTCCTGCTAGGAGGCTGCCACGTTATCTAGAGCAGAGCAAAGAATTTCTTTATTGGAAGCAGATGTATGATAATTATGATCACAATTATTCCTACACTTAGTCTAACTTGGGCCCAGCAGCTTCGACATGAATGATAGGGCTCCAATTTGGGTACTAAGATTGCTCAGATGGTGATTTTATTCCACTGAAGTCGTCGCCAGGAGCGTCCTATGTCAAGTATTCACAACATTTGGTCTAAATTCAGCAGTATTTATTGAATTACGATCGGGCTGGTCAGAGCCTTCAGTTTAAGCTGCTACCAGTTTGAAGACCGGAAGCAAGCCACACGGAGAAAACTGATTGCTTTAAAAAACTTCTTCACTGTGATAAGACAACAAGCGTCTGCCTTACAAAGCTTGCCTAACAATATGGTGTCATAAACAAAAGGTCATGTGGTTTTGTGACATAGCTGCAAAACCTCCATAGAGAAAAACTATTGGACACGGCCAGTGGTGTAATTAGTGCCTGAAAACCATACAGCTGTGTAGTGCATTCCGAAACCAGGGACCTTTTAATCTTCAGTCTAACGGTCTCCCAGGTGAGCCATTTCAGCTTGGTTCCTGAGAAAGCATCGCCTGGTTGGAACGCCTTTAACTGACCTATAAACCCATGCTGAAACCAGGGATTGAACCAGAGATGGTGATGATAATAAATGAAGGTACGTGAAAAAAAATGAGACACTTGGCATAGAGGACGCGTATTTATTGCTGAAGTGGATGTTTTTGCCGATAAGAAATTGGACTGTGTCAAAGATGTTCCTAGAAAAACAGCTAATACAAGCCTGAGGAATGTAGAGAATGATCTCAAACCAACCAAGATTGTATTTCTCGCGAGGGACAGATGGAAGACACCATGTGTGAGTACGCTTTCTCGACTGCCAAAGTGATTGTCCCTGTCTGCTCTTTCTTTATTGCATTCTCAGGTCAAAGGGTTACATGGTTACACAGTGAAAATGCTGACACAGATGGCTACACCAACAACACATAAACACTAAGGTACATGTTTCTTCAAGGCTGCAAGAGTGTCCTGATAAACCCACAAGAGAAAAACCATGGCATTGTTTAAAGACATGTTTATGGCATTTGGGAGTATCCTCTTGCGGTAGAAGGATGTTATCTCCTCCCAGTGTTGAGGAGTATCTGCTTAAGGTCAGAAGGGAAACATGCTGAGGTCAGGATGGAGACATCGCTTCCCAGTGTTCAGGAGTATCAGCTTGAGGTCGGCAGGGGGGCATCGCCTCCCAGGTGTCACTGGGTCACACTTGAAGACACACACGCAGCTCACAGAGAACAATTCAAACTAAAACTAACAGAAACAAACACATGATAAAACAATCCTAACAGCAACTATAGTAGTAATGATATACTTTTATCATGATAACTAACATAGTAATAAATTCTTTATCAGACTGTTAATTCGCTTCCGCTTGTCTTGGACAACTGGATATATACATGTAGCTGGAGAGTAAGTCGTCAAGATTTACACAGAAAAGTTTGAAAGCCTATAAAAGTCTGGACGTATACAAATACTTCATTGGAATAAATCCGACATAGTGACGGGTTGACGGCTTGTGCACGCAAAAGCGTATTCAGCTACACGTGAACTTTTACTGCAATCCATCGATCTTTTCAGCTAGTATTCCATGCAAATACCAATATTTAAATAAATGACCCCTGGTTTTACACAAACTCTCATTCATTAACTATGATTGAAAAAAAAAAAGACGGAGTCATCTCCACAGAACGTACATGGAAGCGATTGGAGCCATACATTAACCTGTCTGCTGCGACAGATGGTTTATTTTCTTTTTTTAAATACACATTGTTCTCAAATGAGCCAACTTGGCATCATCAATACTTCTTTGTAATTTGAGATGATAAAAATAATTCCTACCTGCAATGAAGCGATGGCTACACTGGCATGTGTGTATTTTGGTTGGGCACCATCCATCACGTTTAATTTCCGAAATCTATCGATATTTTCTGGTCTTTTTAGCTAGTATTCCATATAATGGCCTCTTTGAATATCTGTCTCGCCTGTTGTGACAACCAACAGCACAACAGGTCTTGAGCAATTTGAAAAATCTGCTCTGGTTCAACGGCTCCCGCAGTGCAGAGGAGCTAGATTTGATCGGCAATATGGCGGTCCGTGCAAACTGTGACATCATGTGCAGGAGCTCTGTTGGGTTGCCAACCGTTCAGAGTGCACCCCGCCTCCTCCCTGCCCTCCCATGACCAGAGTGAGGATAAGTGAAGCGGAAGATCAATGAATACATGAATTATACAAACAGAACATTAGAGCAACAACTGCAATTATGCTTTCAAAAAAAGTCTTCAATACAGCGGGACCACGATAATTGATCCATTATATAGTTGGCTGTACTTGGTTACTTTCCACCATTGGGGTCAAATTTTCAGACTCAAGTCTGAATTCACATGGTATGAACAAATGCAACACAGTAAATAAGATAGCTAGGAGTCAAATATAGAATTCTTTGATCTATACTCAGATGTGTTATCCAATAGCCTCAGAATGGCTTCAACCCTTACCCAAGCCCATCTTGAGGATTGTCACGGTGCCATGCAAACTATAAACAGCAGCACTATAAAAATCAACTTGAGGGATTCATTCCCACCATGACCCAGGTTTGAACCGGGGTTGCTGCAGCCTCAACACTGTACTAGTCACTCTTTGATCACAGTGGGCCTAGGATGTTGACTTGGCAACAAGACTGAAGCCAGTTGAATCAGCACCAGTTAGACTGGGAAACCCTTGATAGGTATTAGAGTGTCGATCAAGTAAATCATAACATTTTACTGTATTGCTCAGAACATGAATAAACATTTTATACAGATTACCATTTCAAGTCCCTTTACGCTCAAATCTGTCACTCTACCCACTGGATCCTATATTTTTGTTTTATAAAATAAATATGGAAGCCATAATTGATTAACAATAACACAAAAATATGATTAGTTCATTTATTATGCATAATCATTTTCATCCAATTTCATAGAAGACTGAAATATCTATCCCACATAATGTTCTTGACCAGTCTGACCTCTTCACTGCCCCCACGGGGTCACCTAGGCCCTTAATGACCCTCCACAAGTGATCTCAATGCTTCTTGCTGTTGGTAATAACAATAATCATTGGAAGAGATATATTCTTAATACACAATGGCAATCCATGTAAGAAAATACCATAAATTTCAAACACACCCACCTGGGGGTTTCACGCTTCCTTTTATCAAAGAAATCATGCCCATTTGTATATTTCAATTGATGTATAAAGTGTAAATAACAGAGTCAGGCCACACACAGTAAACCCGGCAGAGATGTTTTCAATAGATAGGATCTGAAGTATTTCACAAGATTGCATTGCAAACTGTTCGGACAACAAATATATGGTTTGGTCGGTGCAATATTTTGCTATTTTCCCACTGAGCCCAACTGTAGTCGTGCTCCAAAGAAAAGATCTGACAATCCTTGCACATTATGGCCCACATCTGACGTTGGGACAGGCATTTATCACACAAAGTGTACACAAAACGTAATTTCTGACCCACAAAATGCTTATTGCTGAAATTCAAAATTAACATTTTTGCTCAGAATGCCACAGAGTGAAATTGTAAATCTGGAAATTATCAGTTAATTTGGTTAAAGTAGGGATTATATCTGTTGCTTATTAACCAATACAGAACAATGGAACCCTGATCAGTTAGCTGTCTGCAATTCAACTGGCTACAATTGACTGTCTGAAATTCACAATCTAAATTCAGTGTTCAGTATTAAGAGCACCTGAAGTAATTAACTGAATTTAGACGGTGGATTTCAGACAGCAAATTGTAGCCGGTTGAATCTCGGGAGACTGAAAATACTGTTTGTGTTTGAATTTTGATTGAAATTTTTTATATGGTATATTTAACATTGAAAAGTTAAACTGAAATATAGCTATTGAAAATATGATCACTTTGAAATATTGTGAATTTTACAACATAAAATTTTCAGTGGCATTTTTAATTCAAATCCCGGTGGCACATATTTTCTTACAAAGAAACAGCACCCTTTGCATCTCTTGTCATGAAACTGTCTGAGGTTTGCTGGCCTCATTAAGTCTCAAGAGGTAAAAGTATGATTTTTCCCAGCATGAGGTCTCAGATTATCCAAATACCAGCCATATGGCCACGTGGCAGCAGTGCCAAAAGAGAGACAGTTGTCCAAAATAAGGAGAAATGCGGTCATTGCAGAGATCAATAGGGTGACATTTGGGTTTGTACCCAAAAGACAGCAGCAGAAATAGTCTAGTTCAGGTGGTCAATTAAATCAGTGATGTTTTACACAATAACTCATAACTCAGTTCCTTCCAGAATCTTATTTAATGGCCAACTATTTAACACACAAGGAATTTGTCTCTGGCAGTCAGTGCCACCCTGGTCGGACATTGAGTACTGAGAAAAAAGAAAAAAACATGAATAGACAGTCAATTCTACAAGCTTAAAACAGTCCCATTAATTTTAATGTTCTGTAACTTAGATCCCCGTCCTTTGAGTTTAAGTTTAATATGGATACTATTGGAGAACCAAGGCAAAATATTCATTTCAGTCTAACCTTCAGGCTGAGAAAGTTGAATACTGAACTTTGACCAGGCCACCTAAAAATAAAATAGATTGGAACTCAAATTCAAAAAGGCACAACCCAACAAGTAAGAAAGCAAGGTACTTTTTTTTTTTTAATTAAAATCGTTCAAGCAATAATCACTTCAGCAGGAATAGCCAAATGTGGCAAATTGCATGGTCCGGGTTGTTCAGCCGTGCTCTGGACACACAAGCTTCTGGACTTTGGTGGAACAACGGCCTGCATACAGGTTCTGGCACATCAGCTGGGTAGAGGCCTGGATTCTGTGGAGAACAAAAGTTAACAATGAGGTGCTCTGTCTACAAGTAAAAGTAACACATTGGTAGACTTACTTTTGGGGAACAGAATTCACACTCAAGTTTTCCCCACTTGTCTGTGCAAGTTGTAATAGGTTAGACAAAAGGCATGATTCTTAAAAATTGACATGGAACCAGAGCCATTTATATATGGATCGGTTCATCTAGGATTAGTCATTAGCATGAAAGTAAACTCACAGCTCTGTCTGGACAGCGAGGCGTGCAGGGCACAAAAGAATTCCTAGCACCTATGGGACACGTGGTCTCAACCAGGGCAAACTTGAGCAATGTAACCGTGCCAATGGATGGAAAAACTGAGATGGGAACAGTTAAAAAGGATGTGACTGAGTAAGCAAAATGTGGGAGAAGAGGGGAAAAAAAATATTATCCCCCATTGTCACATGAGCCACTTCCATAAAGATGAAGTAGTTCTGGTGTTGACTTTCCCAGTTGAACTTGACCACAGAGTCATCCACAGCCTTCACAGCTGTTAGGTCATCCAGAGGTAACAACTTGGGGCAATACAGACAAACTGTCTCCAGCTCCTCGTTGGCAAGTTCTGCGCACAGGTGGCACGTTAAAGTAAAAAGCATGGATCTTAAAAAAAAAAAAAAAAAAAAAACAAAGTCAAGATCCGATACCAGTTTAGTGGTACGACAAAAAAAAGGTGCATGTGTTCAGGAGCTTGGAACAACAATCCAACATTTGTAACAGGAACTTCAAAATATTTCACGCTGTCTCCAGTATGGCTCCAAAATGAAATTTGCAACGTCAAAAATTTCTCTGGTCTAATCTAGTTATTGTTTTTTTAAGATAGAAATGTTACATTTATCCCAAACCTACGTTCCACGTTCATTTAGGTTTAATCAAGTCATTTAAAACAGTGAACTCTGCACCTCACTCAAGTTTCAACTAAGGTTTCTCTGAACCCGCCGACCCTCTAAAATATATCTGTTCATCCCGTCACCACAACTCGCATTGGTTATCAGGTTTGGGGTTGGTTGAAGTGACATTTGGTCTGCATGAGCTTCACATTCACATCTGTATGGCAACCTTCGGATACCTCGATGGAGGAACAGACATGATCCAAAATTGTTTATTGCCACAAACAGCCATCTCATAAGTCAACCCTTGTCGGACTTTCTGGTTAGGCTATTTGATTCTATGCACACCATTCTAGTCTGTTACATTTGATCAAAATGTTTTAAACTCAATATTAGCATTAAAATTACAACAGATTTGAATACTTTCCAAAGTGGGCATGCCACAGTGCATTGAGGAGAACCCACACACCACGTTGAGTGGAACCATCATGATTTGGCTACTAGTGATGTTACAAGCTGTGCCAGCGCTTAAAGACCTATATGCAAAAAACAGACTTGCTTCATCTGGGGGAGGGGCCAAAAATGATATCTGAAGCCTTGCTTTCCCAGCTGCACCACGTGAGAGAATTGGGACGTGGTTCACTGGTTACAGGCTTGATTTCAATGTTTTAATGCCATGTAGGACGTTTCTTTATTTTTGAAGAATCCATGAAAATTTCCCAGTTCTGTACATTATTGTCCATGTTACACAAGCATGCATCATCTAAATTCCACACCCACTGTAAATATAGGAAGTGACAATTTGGGGGAGAGGGGGAAAAAAAACTTTACAAGCTTTGAGGAACAAATTTAAGACCTTCAACTTGGGAAATAAAAATCTCCAAATATTATTTTTACTCAGAATGTGTGTATGTGGGGTTTAACCTTTTAACACTGGGCTGGAATCTTTTATAGATATAAGATGTTCATATTTTTGTTGTTGTTGAATTTATAGATTCTTACACTTTGTCAAGTCATCATTTTGTATTGAATGCTTTGGTTGGCAGATGTCATAATTGACCCCTCCGTAGAAATTGCGTAATCCGCGTCGGTGACCAATCAGAGGCCAGAAATCTGCATAAACCACGCCCCTTGTTGGCATCCGGCATTACCTCAGACAAAGTCGCATGGTCCAGTATAGCTTTTGTTAGCGTTTTATCACGTATTTGGGTTCCTTAACAATAGATATGGTTAATAGGTGTAGTCACGGACTTTGTAATAGTGACGACAGGTATCCTGATGGGCTAGTTGGCGGAGTTCAATTTGTACCCTTTCCAAAACCGAAGACCGGGTACGAAAAATGTCTTCGATGGATCAAACTTTGTGGAAGACCGCATGATCAACTGAATCCATCTAAAATGAACCGGAACAGATATGTTTGCACGAAGGTAAGCCCTAATTTTTTTTTTGATTTTCAATACATTTCTCATATAAATGAATTAGCGGTTCTTTGCTTGCATAACATAGCTACGTGTGAATGATTGACACACTTGATCTGTGTTGAGCGATACTTTGCGAGGACCTGACTGCACAAACGTGTCTCTTTGTTGGCGGCTAGCGAGCTAAGCTAAACCGGACTAGCGAGTCCTAAAAGCCTTCGACGTGCACAGAGACACCAAGACTGAAGGAAGGATGTTTGAGGACACTAAATTAGTGATTGTCGTACTCGGTCGGGACTTACGTAGGTTTGGCACTAATTCAAGAATAATTATTGAGGGGAGCGCGTGACGTTACACAAAGAAAACGAGAGAAACAACTCATAAATCAAGCCTCGCCTTCTTTTCCTTCATACGGCGTTTTAAAAACGGCTATACAGATACACATACAGATCCGCGTCACTGACCAATCAGAGGCCAGAGATCTGCATAAACCAAAGCCCGTTTTTGCTCCCGCCATTTTCTCTGACAACATCGAATGGTCCAGTATAGGTTTAGATAGCGTTTTATCGCTTATTTGGGTTATTTAACAAAAAATATGGTTAAGAGGTGTAGTCACGGACTTTGTAATAGTGACGACAGGTATCCTGAAAGGCTAGTTGGTGGAGTTCGATTCGTACCCTTTCCAAAACCGAAGACCCAGTTTGAAAAATGCCTTCGATGGATCAAACTTTGTGGAAGACCGCATCATCAACTAAATCCATCTAATATCAACCGGAACACATATGTTTGCACGAAGGTATGCCCTATATTTATTTTGATTTTCAGTAGATCTCCGCTGGCATAACACTGCTGCGTGTGAACGATTGACACACTTATTCTTTGTTGAGCGATATTTAGCGATGATCGGACTGCACAAACGTATTGATTTCTTGCTGGCTCGCGGCCAGAAGCTTAACCAGACTGTGTTTGCACGAAGATATGCCCTAAATTTGATTTTTAATACACGTCTCGTATAAATGAATGAGACGTTCTCCGCTGGCATAACACTGCTACGTGTGAACGATTGCCACACTTATTCTTTGTTGAGCGATATTTAGCGATGATCGGACTGCACAAACGTATTGATTTCTTGCTGGCTCGCGGCCGAAGCTTAACCAGACTGTGTTTGCACGAAGATACGCCCTAAATTTGATTTTTAATACACGTCTCGTATAAATGAATGAGACGTTCTCCGCTGGCATAACACTGCTACGTGTGAACGATTGCCACACTTATTCTTTGTTGAGCGATATTTAGCGATGATCGGACTGCACAAAAGTATTGATTTCTTGCTGGCTTGCGGCCAGAAGCTTAACCAGACTGTGTTTGCACGAAGATATGCCCTAAATTTGATTTTTAATACACGTCTCGTATAAATGAATGAGACGTTCTCCGCTGGCATAACACTGCTACGTGTGAACGATTGCCACACTTATTCTTTGTTGAGCGATATTTAGCGATGATCGGACTGCAAAAACGTATTGATTTCTTGCTGGCTCGCGGCCGAAGCTTAACCAGACTGTTTGCACGAAGATATGCCTTAAATTTGATTTTTAATACATGTCTCGTATAAATGAATGAGACGTTCTCCGCTGGCATAACACTGCTACGTGTGAACGATTGACACACTTATTCTTTGTTGAGCGATATTTAGCGATGATCGGACTGCACAAACGTATTGATTTCTTGCTGGCTCGCAGCCGAAGCTTAACCAGACGGTGTTTGCACGAAGATATGCCCTAAATTTGATTTTTAATAAACGTCTCGTATAAATGAATGAGACGTTCTGCGCTAGCATAACATTGCTACGTGTGAACAATTGACACACTTATTCTTTGTTGAGCGATATTTAGCGATGATCGGACTGCACAAACGTATTGATTTCTTGCTGGCTCGCGGCCGAAGCTTAACCAGACTGTGTTTGCACGAAGATATGCCCTGAATTTGATTTTTAATAAACGTCTCGTATAAATGAATGAGACGTTCTCTGCTAGCATAACACCGCTACGTGTGAACGATTGACACACTTATTCTTTGTTGAGCGATATTTAGCGATGATCGGACTGCACAAACATATTGATTTCTTGCTGGCTCGCGGCCGAAAGTTAACCAGACTGTGTTTGCACGAAGATATGCCCTAAATTTGATTTTTAATACACGTCTCGTATCAATGAATGAGACGTTCTCCGCTAGCATAACATTGCTACGTGTGAATGATTGAATGAAATCAGAAGCATGGCGTCTCTCTCAGTTAAGAATGTATTGTATTTAGAATCTATAATATATCATTGATTTCAATGAAATCAGAAGCATGGAGTCTGTCTCAGTTCAGAATGTATTGTATTGTATTTGCCATTTTTACTGTTTGGTCTTACGTCAGTGCACGTGGCGTGACGTCACTTCAGGGGGCGTGGTTAAGTGCCCTGAACGGAGGGGTGAATTCAATACATCACACATGAAGGGACAGCTGCCTGTCATTATACACACGGCCAGCAGGTGGTATCATGTCCAAATGAACCAAGTACCTTCTCAAACAAAGGCTGCAGGAAACTTCATTATCACCATCACTAGTTTGTATTTATTTAAAAGAAGGACGGGGATAACTATTATTAGCTTGTATGAATACATGAAAATGCCAACCACTTGATATTTGCTGCTCTGGACCTCCTGCAGCTTGAAACTGAATCCATGCTTGTGCTTTCCATTCATGTGTCAGACACCGTAACACGCAGCCGCCATCACGTTTTCCTTGTCACAGGTGACTGGGCGGCCGAGATGGCACCACAAGTAGACCAGAAAGCGCTGCAGCACGCCACAGCAGAACTACAAAGAGGTGAGTCCTCAGGATGAGGACAAAGAACATGAAACAGCATACATGACACGCGACCCAAATTTAACCAGGCTGAGGACCTCTGAGGACCAATCACAGTGGAGGACAAATGCCCAACACCTGTGTCCTAATTAGTGGTGGTTGTCATTTCAATCAATCACCTTCCTTCTCCTTAGCTGAGCACTTTTGGAAAGAAAACATTAACTGGAGTATCAGTTTTAAAAATACAACGTGTTCCAAAAAAAAATGTATACATTGAATAATGATATTTGTAAATTCTTGTTAAAAATTGTTTGAATTATAATAATTTTTAAAGTTTTTATCCATCCATCCATTTTCTTTTTGCCGCTTATCCTCACGAGGGTCGCGGGGAGTGCTGGAGCCCATCCCAGCTATCATCGGGCCTGAGGCCGGTACACCCTTAACCGGTTGCCAGCCAATCGCAGAGCAGATAGGGACAAACAGTTGCACTCACAATCACACCTAGGGGCAATTTAGAGTGTCCAATGAATGTTGCATGTTTTTGGGATGTGGGAGGAAACCAGAGTGCCCGGAAAAAACCCACGCGGGCACGGGGAGAACATGCAAACTCCACACAGATGGGTCCGGGATCGAACCCTTGACCTCAGAACTGTGAGGCCAACTCTTTCCAGCTGAGTCACCGTGCCGCCAAAAATATGAACATTTTTGGAAAAAAAACATGTACCTTATAAAAATTATATATTTTTAAAATTTACATTTTTCAGTTTAGAAAAATCACTGGTCATAGATTTATGTTGCAAGACAAAAAAAACAACACTTAAAGTATTTTTTCAAGAAAATATTTCAAAGAAAGTAGATAGTAGATGTATGATGTAGAAAAACTGTAATTTTATTATAATAGTTTTATGGATATGAGTATTTAAAATGGTAGATGTGGTTTATAAAGGAGTTCTTGTGTTATCAAGAAAATGTGTTATCTGGTTAGTATTTTAAAAAGAATTTTTTAAAATATTTTTTTCCACAAGAAATAAATGTTTTCAAGACCAGTTCCTCATTATGTCAGAATTAGTATTTTATTTTTTCAAGTGAAAGGTTGTACTCTTCTGACAATATGGTTTCAATAAAATCATCCACCCAATCATTGCTTATCCTCACAATGGTCGTGGGAGTGCTGGAGCCTATCCCAGCTATCTTCAGGCAGGAGGGGGGGGGATACACCCAGAACTGTTCACCAGCCAAGAGCAGGATACATACAAAGAAACAACCTTTCACACTCACACCTAATTTAGTCTTCAATCAACCAATCCACCAATCATCCATGTTTTTGGGATGTGGGAGGAAACTGGAGTACCAGGAGAAAACCCACGCAGGCAGAAAGAGAACATGCAAACTTCACATTGATAATTTGCCCATATGTATAGATATGTTACTGGTTGTTTGTTTATTTGTGCTCTGCGATTGGCTGGCCAACAATTCTGGGTGGACCCAACCTCTTACCTGGAGATAGCTAGGACAGGCTCCAGCACTCCCACGACCCTTGTGAGGATAAGCACCTGTGAAAATAGATGCATGCACAACACGGTGGGTGACTGGTGAGCACATCTTCTTCACAGCTGTGAGGGCCAGGGTTCCAATTCCAGCCTTCTTTTTGTGGCGTTTACATGTTCTTCTCATGCCTGAGTGTTTTTTTTTTCCCAGGTACTCTGGTTTCCTCTGGCCATAGAATTACTTTGAAGTGAACTTTAGATTTCCTTTGAAGTAAAATTACTCAGGGACGTTGTCTATCTTGTTTTCTAAGATCAGAGGTGAATTCTCATCACTCAGGTTTTATCTAATGCAATGCTAAAATACACTACATTTAAAAAAAAAAGCCCGCTGTATGGGGTGTTTTCGCTGATGTCACATTTGTTGCTGAATTACCCACACACCACTGCGCGCCGCCATTTCACCTCTCTACCTCACGCGTACCCAGTGGAGAAGTCTACGGAATACTCTCGGTTATTGTTTGTGTTTTTGTGTTTCACGGGCGTCTCGGGGATAAGAGAGGACTTGCTAACCATCAGAGAGCCTTCCTCTGACTTCTGACTATACTTCGACAACTCTCGCCAATTTTCTGAAGCTTTTTCCAGAGTTGCTAGTCGGCGCGCTCTTCAAAGTCTCGCAATCCGTTACACAAGTCCTGTTGCGTAGGTGGGGACATCGTCTAACATTTCTGACGAAAGACTTTGGACGTTCTGTGGCTCTATGCTTCACAGAGACTTGGCTTTGTGGACGATTACCCGACACTGCTATCACGCTGCCAGGTCTCAACCTCCATCATGCTGATGTGTCGCTAAGCTAACAAGCTTAATCGATACTCTTTTCGGAAGGCCAACATTACAGTTAAGATCGTTTTTTGTTAGTCACTTGAAAGATTTGAGAATTTTGTGAACTACTGGATTTGTACATTCTTTTGTCTTTCTGCCATTTTCATCAAATTTTAAACGAATAAACTTTTCACTTTGCTTGTGGTGAACTAACATACAGGTTTTACCTTTTGAAAAAAAAATGAATAAATGGAGTTTGCCTTGATATTAAAAAAATAATATTCCACCGCCTTTCGTTTTCCGTGTTACCATACAGGTAAGTGCCCGTATATATCAACGAGGAATGGTACACGGATGTTACATAGCTCAGCACACACTGCAGCAATTTTCATTAGCTACAACAACCTAAATATAAAAAAAAGACTGAACTAACCATTTACGAAGTGTCTTGAGCAGACAGGTGTCCATCCCACTGCTCCTCCTTTGTGATTTCTGTCACATAGAGTAAAAGATCAAGGGCACAATATTGTCCTGAGTCCCATGATGTGTGTATGCCAGTTTGCCTGGGAGTCAGTCTGGGCTTGATGTGCTGTCGGTCGTGTCTTTACTAAATGGAGTTAGAAACATAATGTCATCCATCTTGGGTATGTATGAGTAACGGGAGCTCGCCAATTGAAAATTGCCGCCGTTCAAGGCAACACAACAGGTGATGTCACGTGAAAAAACCCATTTAAGGGGCTATAAAGCTTGTGGACCTACGTCATAAAATCACGTGACTCGCCTTATTGCTGGTCAAAGAAAGTGTTGCAAGTTAATTCCGTTGAGACGAAACGAAAGTATGTCTTGTAGCACGACATCTAGAGTTTTGTCTGATACCGTTAAACATTTAGAAGGTGATAATAAAAAAAACAATAGAGAAACTTGGCATAAAGGACCCATATTTAATGCTGAAGTCAATGTTTTCGCCGATAAAGTGGACTGTTAATTCGCTTCCGCTTGTCTTGGACAACTGGATATGTATCTGGTGAATAAGCCATTGAGATTTACACAAAAAAAGTTTGAAAGCGTATACTTATACTTAGTTGCTGGATCTGTCCTCAATCAGGAATAAATCCCAATCAAATTTCTTCAATACAAATACCAATATTTAAATAAATGACCCCTGGATTTACACAAACTCGCATTCATTAACTATCCATCCATCCATTTTCTTCACCGCTTATCTTCCCAAGGGTCGCAGGGAGTGCTGGACCCTATCCCAGCTGTCAATGGGATAGGGTCCAGGAGGCGAGGCACACACTGAACTTGTTGGCAGCCAATCACAGGGCACATAGGGACAAACAGTTGCACTCACAATCACACCTGTTGCAATTTAGAGTGTCCAATTAATGTTGCATGTTTTTGGAATGTGGGAGGAATGCTCGGAGGAAACCCATGCAGGCATGGGGAGAACATGCAAACTCCACACAGGCGGGTCCAGGATTGAACCGGGGACCTCAGAACTGTGATGCCAACGCTTTACCAGCCGATCCACCGTGCCGCCCACATTCATTAACTATGATTGGAAAAGAGGACAGGAAGCGTATTGCTGCCACAGGTTAACTTCCGTAAAGCTCTCTGCGACAGACAGTTTTTTTTTTTTTTTTTTAAATACGCATTGTTCTCAAATGAGTCAATGAAAATATAAATACTTTTGGATAATTTGAGATTGGGAAGAACAATTCCTACCTGAAATTAAGTTATCGCTAAACAGACGTGTGTATTTGGTTGGGCACCATCCATCATGATTAATTGCTGAAATCCATTGATCTTTTCTCATCTTTTAAGATGGTATTCCATAGAATGATATCTTTGAATATCTGTCTCGTCTGTTGTGACAACCAACTGCACAACAGGTCTCTGGCATTGTGAATATTCTGCTCTCATTCAATGTCGACACAATGTCGAGCCGCTCAGGTTGACTAGCAATATGGCGCCGTGAAAATGGTGACATCACGTACATGAGCTCTATAGCGCTTCTGAGGACCATCCTCAGGTACGTCGAGTGACTCAACAACAGCACCAGCAATGCTATCTGAATTCCATTCAACTTGTTGTGTCCAAACCCAGATTTGCTGCTGAATAGCTTGGACTCTGTCAAGTAACTCTTGCATGCTTACTTCCTGTTTTCCCCCACAGGATATTTATTTTCAAGCACGGTAAGGCGTGTGTTGAAGTGCCGCTTATATTTGAGCTTTTACTCATTGCAATTTTATCATTACAAAGTCAACACACAGCAGAACTTTCTCTCTCCACAAAGCCTGTCCAGTTTGCCGAAAACCACAGTGCTCGTCTTTTTTTTTATTTGAGCAAATGTTATCAAAAGTGCCTGCACACATGTCATCTATGGCAACTCCACTAGGACAAACTGTCTCTGCCACGTATGTGTTGCTTACGGGACAGAAATGACATGTAGATTATGTCGTTATGAGGGCTGTGCGAGGCATATGCAACCATCAAAACAGCCTGATATGGCTGGTAGGTACAGAGGTTCCCGACCTTTGTGTTACAGGATGGTGTGTATTATACCACAAACCTACAGTGCAGTCTCCAAAGTCAAACATTTGGGTTCAAACTAGCATGGAATGTATTCATTGAATTGAGGTGGGTTTATACAATTAAATAAACCAGATGAGACTGAAAGTTTCTGATTGTGTAGTGGTACACACCTGACTTTGGTGTGGGCAGACCAGTTCTCAGTGTAGTTTGACTTTTGCCTGATGTTACCTGGGATATACTCCAGCACTCAAGCAACCATTGTGGGGATGAGTGACTTAGAAAATGAATGGATGGATTCGACTGAAACATACCAGGATAGATATGTGAAAGGAATAGATTTCAAGGACACATTTTCTTGGTTGCCTTGAGCCCTAGCAAGAGTTGGTCGTTTTTTTTTTTATCTCCACTGAGATAACCGGAGCTACTTTTATTTTCACACATGCACACTTTTACTTCCCATTCAGTGTACGTGCAGACACAAATCCTAACAATGACGACAGACTTCGGTATGAATAATAAACCCACAATCCATTGCATATTTAACTTGCCAGTAAACTGTATCCTTTTTCCGGCCAACAGAAACTGATATTCTCCCTGGGGGACCAGCGGTTCAGAACCACAGATGAAAAAGAGTTGGCACGATCTCCATGTGGGTTTTTTCCGGCCACTCCAATTTCCTTGCATACCATGAAAAAAAAATCAATGGGAGGTTGATTGAAGAGTCATCATCATCATCATCACCATCTCCTCTTCACTTTTTAAATATTCACTAATTTATAAATAACAGATTTAAACACTTTAACCTTAAATGAAAACTGTAAATGAAGTGTGCAGTGCTGTGCATGAATGGTTTAACGCTGAAACCGGAAATTAAAGATTATCTTGACAATATGGTGGTGAGTGAGGGGTGACTCATTTGAGTGCAAGAAGACCAAGAAACCCATGGAAGGAAAAGAAAAGCAAACTAAGCGTCCAGGCAGCTTTTTGCCACTAATATTTTGTTGTTTTTGTGTATCAACACTAATTCCACAACAGTGTTATTTTGATTTCTGCTTTTTTGCTTTAACTTAAAGGTCAAGTGTTGTCAAACGGATGATTTTTGGTATATTATTAATGAAAAACCCACACCCAATATGGTCCCATGTGTTTTTTCACCACAAAATATGATTTTGACGAATATAGCTTTTTGTAACTCTCGCAATGAAAATCCGCTCAGGGATTTGTTTTCGAGAAGAAGCAGGAAGTGACGTAAAGGACAGCAGCGCCCCCCTCGTGGACTCGTTTGTTTCCATTAGTTTTACCGCCGGGAAGGTAGCTCGTTTTCCTTCGTGTTAGCCAAAATGCCGGCTCATTGGCATTGGCTGGACATTGCTTGAACACTCGGGAGAATGGAATTACCCTTCATAAGTTTGAAAGAGACCCTGTTTGTTGGGAAAAATGGATTGCACGGGTGCAGAGAACGAGAGCTTCGTGGGTTCCAAATAACAGGTAGGTGTGTAAATAATAGTTTGGGGCGGACCACGTAATCGGTCTCTCTCATAACGTAGCAAAAGATCCGCGTATGAAATGTGTTGATGTGCCCATACAGCTACTAAAAAAACTAATAGTTTGGGGCGGACCACGTAATCGGTCTCTCTCATAACGTAACAAAAGATCTGCGTATGAAATATTTCGATGTGCACGTCGCCCAGCCAACAATGTCTCGATAGTGTTCATCAAGTACTGCGGCGACTTTGAACATACCCCTAAAAGCAACATAGCTTGGTTCCACCTCCTCCTTATATGCCACCACAGGCGCAGAAACTCAACCACACCGGCTGAGGCGCTGTGTTCGGAAGTCACAGCTTCTGCGAAAGCTGCGCGTCGGGCTTTGAGACGGGGACAGCTCTGAAGAACCCAGGCGAGAATGCGTTAGGGTTAGGGATAGCATAAATTGCCCCGGCTCGACTATGACTAAAGCAGCACCGCTCGGCTCTGTCATAAGCCACACCGGCCGGCTGAGATGAACCGCGATGGCTCATATCCGCCACGGGAGTGGATCGGACGGGATGGCGTGATCGGATATCATCTGAATATTGCTCAAAACAATAGTGTAATATTGCCCTGAGGGCTCAAAAACAATAGTGTAATATTGCCCCGGTAACTTCACTCAGTTGTGTTCTTGTTGTCCTTTTCGAAAAGAGCTTCGGTGTCAGAAGGGGCGTCGGAAAAATCCGAATATCTCTGTTGTTCGGCTTCCATAGTAGCAGGCACTGCCCGTTTTCAACGGCGGAAGTGACGATGATGTCAAGGATAGAGGACGCGACTAATATGGCGACTACTTGGATGTCGAGGGACACTCAATTGCGCAACTTTGTGCATGGATGACGCGCTCTCCGCTCACTTTTTTTGTGTGTAGACATTGAAGTGAATCCTGTTATATGTATTTTTCATTACAATATCTATTTTAGAATGTTTATAGGGATGTGAGTCCCAGTTTAAATTTGCAAGGAAAGTCAGGCTTGAAAACTTGTTTCTCCTGAATGAGAAGAAAAAGATTTTTATCTGAAATAGATGAAATGTTTTGTTTTGTTTTTTTGCAGTCAAACAACATGGTAGTTTCCAGTGTAGCGGTCCTTCCTTCCTTATTTTCTTTCTTCCTTCTGATGTTTTTTTTCCTTCCTTCCTTTTTGCCATCATTTTATCCTTATTTTTCTTACTCAATTCATTATTTGCTTCCTTCCTTGTTACCTTCCTTCCTTTCCTGTTTTTCCTCTCTTTGTCTTTTCCAGTTCCCCTCCTTCCTCATTTTGTTGTTTGTTCCTTCCTTCTTTTCTTACTTCCTACATCAGCTCTCTTACAAGCAAGTAACAGAACAATGAAGGTTTCCTCTTTCGTTCACTTTCACAAACATGATTTTTGTTTATGTCGCCATATTGCCGATGCATTGTTGCAAGTTAAAAGTTGAGACGAAATGAAAATATGTCTTATATATAAGCAGGGCTTATATAGCACAACACACAGAGTTTTGTCCAATACCGTTAAACATTTGAAAACTAATGGAAACAAACGAGTCCACAAACACGAACTTGGCCTGTGCCACTAGATGATCTGACTAGGCTTTATACAGCCAACTTTCGTGGCAGTTTCCACAAAGCTGTGATCGGGTAGTGGTTAATTCTCTGTGTTGTTGCCACAGCAATTCTTTTTCAATTCTGGGTCACAGCAGTAATAAAGCCCCTTAGTCACCTATTCTGATCCTGCTATTTGACAGTTTTGAGACAGTGAAAATTGTTTACCTGGGTTTTCAGAAGCTGCGTGTCTTCTTGAAGGGCTAGTAACCCAATGGATAATGTGTCTGCCTCCACATCAGAAGATTCTAGGTTCAATTCCTGGCTAGCTTGGCTGTGTTTTTTGCATGTGGTATTTAAGCCAATTCAGAATGATGTTTTAGGTGTGTTCACCTTAAATGTCTTCTGTGAAGATCAGATAAATATTTTTTTCTTGATTACACAAGAACTCCTTTATAAACCACATCTGCCATTTTAAAGTAATTATATAGCAGAGATGCATCAATTAAATCATGAAATATGATGCAGAATGCGCATTCTGCTTTTTGCACCCCGTGGCTGACAATCTTCGTCTATTTCCAGTGCTGAGACGTCACGCAAACCGAACGTCCTGTTTATTTGCTGTGTGCTATTGTTCATGCTGTTGTTTCTGTCCTTGTCCTTATTTGTTGTCGTATGATTTATAAAGATCATATACAGGTGTGTCAAACTCATTTTGTCACAGGGCACTCTGTAGTTATGGTTTCCCTCAGGGCTTTTATGAAACCATAAAAATCTTTAATCATATTTACAAATACAATTTATGAACTTGTTTTGGAATTAGATATCAAGGGTCATGGGATTTTCAACTATTGTTGATGTTTGATAACACAAAAATGCTTGTAACATTGAAATGTTGTCATTTATGATATGATCATTTGAAATTTTGATCCAGATTTTCCCAAGAATTATGGAATTTGGCACACCTACTTAACATTCGCAGGCCAAAACATAATCATGTGGTGGGCCGGATCTGCCCCCAGGGCCTTGAGTTTGACACCTGTGATTTATGGTGTGGCATTTGGTGTTACAAATGGTTCAGGCAGCGGCAAAAGTTGTATTTTTTTCTTTTGGCAGGCTTTCCAAGTGAAGAAGGAATAGTGAAAGTCATAGGGGAATAAACGTGCTCAGCTATGCGTGCCTGACAAGTATTCCAAACGCTGTTCCGATTACTTTGAACCGTTATGTTTTGCGACAGCATTGGATACACAAGTGTAGAAACCAGATGCGGTTAGTGCCAACTATTTTTTTCTTACGGCCATCAAAAACATTGGGACATGGCATGATTTCAAGCTATGACTGTGTAGAACGACATGCCTTTGACATAACGTCACTTGGAGCCAGTGGCCACTTTTTTGGTTTTACAGATACTATTTGGCTACTTTTCTTCATCACTGTCAGGTTTGGACAACTTTGGCTTCTCCCTTTACGTACTGCTGCTATGTGTCCATGTGGCTGACATTTGTATACCATCTGAGAGGTCGTACAAACCCTCACAATACGTTTGTCCCTGCCACATCCGACCGAAATATAAACCCTTTATCACATTTCCCTTAACTGGTTGACAGCCGATCGCAGGGAACATCGAGACAAACAGCTGCACTCACAATCACACCAAGGGGCAATATCAATCCCAGACCCATCTGTCTGGAGTTTGCATGTTCTCCCCGTGCCTGTGTGGGTTTCTTCCAGGTACTCCGGTTTCCTCTAACATCCCAAAAACATGCCACATTTGTTAGACACTCTAAATTGCCCCTTTAACTCCCCGTCGGGGAATCGAACCCCGGTCTTCTGCATGACAGGCGGAGATACTGTCCACAAATGAATATTGTAGAAAACTCACTTGATTTCAGGTCTCTCACACACACACATATATTTATGACACACTTGGAAATATACTTGTCAGAGCGGAAATTACTGGCTAAATTCTAGATTTAAAAAATGTATAGTATAATAATTACATGTTTCTTCATAGGTTGTTACATTTTTATTTCTAGAAGTGGTGCATTTGGAGCTCTCATTTGCTGTAAGCTACTGTATAATCATCAAAATTATACATGTATTTAAAAAAATGGTGCATCTCAATGAGTTTCACATTTTGCATTGAAATGAAACTTTGAGATCATTATCATTTATTGAGATGCACCATTATGGAAGCTTGTGGAATGTGTTTGTCAACTTTGGAAAACGTAATCAACCCTCGTTTATGTCCTGAAGAGGAGGAACTTAAGTGAACTGAGTGATTCATCACTAAACTTGTGTACTGAAGAACTTAAGACTGATTCGTTTGGTTGTGATCCACCAAGGCGTGATGTACTCATATTAGTATGAGTACGATGAGTGATTTGTTTCTCAGAGGAACGGCATACTCTGCAGTGACCGTATGCTTGAGAGTAATTGCTAAATTCTAACTGAATATTGGTGAGAGGTCATGATATTTTTGTGGAACTTGTGAGAGGTCTACTGGTGAGGCACCAGGTGACACGTTTTTTGGAGCAGCAGAAAGCAAGCAGTGGGAATGACAATGAGGACTCCATCCACTGGCAGTTCAATTAGTCCAAACTATTGTGGGCCTCTGAATTTGAAGCCACGGAATACCACGAACCACAGATATATCAGGGGAAGTAATGACAAAGACGGATATGGTTTCAGGGTGATTGCCGGAGATGAGGAGCATGATAGGCACTGTTTGGTGACAGAGGAGATGACCCAGCCATCCAGGGCCATGATGAGCCCAGCTATGCCATCTGTAGTGCTTCAGTATGCTGCAATAATACAAGTTGGTCATTTTCTCAAGGTGGTTCGAGTGCTTTTGCTAAATTAAGGTTCGGGTATTTTTGTTTCAGTTGTATCAAGTACTTTTCAGAAAAAAAGAGGATAGAGCACTTTTGCTAAATGAAGGTTCGAGTACTTTTGTTTGGATGTTATCATGTACTTTTGAAGAAAAAAAAAGGTTCAAGTGCTTTCGCTAAATGAAGCTTTGAGTACTTTTGTTTGAGTTGTATTAAATACTTTTGAGAAAAAAAAGAGGATCGAAGCACTTCTGCTAACTTAAGGTCCGAGTACTTTTGTTTGACTGTTTGTTATCAAGTACTTTGGAAGAAAAAAGATTTTTGTGTTTTTGCTAACTTAAGGTTCGAGTACTTTTGTTTGACTAGTATCAAGTACTTTTGAGAAAAAAAGAGGATTGAGCACTTTTGCTAAATTAAGGTTCGAGTACTTTTGTTCTACTGTTATCAAGTACTTTTGAAGAAAAAAGGTTCGAGTGTTTTTGCTAAATTAAGGTTCGAGTACTTTTGGTTGACTAGTATCAAGTACTTTTGAGAAAGAAAAATAAGAGAATCGAGCACTTCTGCTAAATTAAGGTTCGAGAACTTTTGTTTGACTAGTATCAAGTACTTTTGAGAAAATAAAGAGATTTGAGCGCTTTTGGGGAGCGTGTGTGTCTGTGCAAACGAAAAGGGACAATTTAACTTGAAAGGATTGGAAATTTGTTTAAGCACAAAGCCCAGATAAGCTAAAACATTTAGATATATGAATTACAATATACAACTGTGCTAGCCGGCTTAATTTGCAAAAATAATTCAGTTGAAAGATGACATGAATTGTAGAGATAAAGGTGACCTGAATAAAATGGTCCAAGATGGGTATGACAATACCCAATGGTAGTTTAAAAAAAAAAAGCGTCGTTCGGCATCTGCTGGTTCGCAGGTGAGTGTCTTGCGCGCACGCACACACGATTGTAGCATGGTGAGGCAGGCGTGCGTGTGTGTATGTGTGTGTGTCGGAGAGCGAGATCAACGGAGGCGACACTACTTGTACGTTTGCTGTTCTCATTCCTGTTTTTTCTTTTTTTCTTTTTTTTATATTTTTAAATACCAAACCATTTTGAACAAGTGTTGCTACATGAACAAGTGAAAAATGGGTGTGATGTGTGTGTGTTGGAAGGTTGCCTGGAAAAGAACGAGATAGTGAGAAAGAACAGTTGTTCCGAGCAGCCATTTTGAAGGGCGTTCCCAAGTCTGTGGCGCAGATTATGGAGGCATATCCGGACCTTTGTGCTGAGATTGACTGGTGATAAACATCATTTGAGGAGAGACGCAAAACAAAAAGAGTCTATGGTTGACAAACACAAAACTACAGAAACACAACTTGCCATGTTGCAGTAGCAAAATCTAAAAAAGAGGAAGAAGCCACTCTTGCTCTGATCTCATCTCCCTCTGTCGGTTCCGAGTGCATGATGTATCAAGCAGGTTCATTCATGGGTTGAGGTGCACCCTTGGTGGCCATAACGTGTACTTTAATTGTGGACAGCCTAGTCATTGGGCCCGCAAGTGCAGACAGCGACCTCAAGCGTCCGAATGGAGCACGTGGCTACAATCGAGGAGGTTACAACCAACCCCAAGAGAGCCAAACCAACAGTCACAGACTCTTTTGCATTCTTTTGTGTTCGCACCCAGTCAATCTTTTGGGCAGCGATCTCTTCATCGCCACATACCCTCTCATCAAATGGAGCCTTGATAGACTGATCCTGGAATTTCCAGATGGTAACACCTACTGCTGCTCTGCCTCCGGTGCTACCTCCCAGTTCCCGCTTGTTGAACAACGCTCTGTGGCATGCGCCACTGCCGACATCTACCAGGCAAGAGTGGATAATGACTCCAGTGGTTGGCTCGAAGCTGAACACTTTTGGACTCTCTGGTCACCTTGGGTTCGCAACTTCAGATCTTATGATATGGTAACTGATTGTATGCATTGCACTCTGGACTATGACAGATCAGGGGATGAGATGTATAATGAGGCATTTCAGGAAATTGAAAACAACATATGGAAATTGAACATGGGTGATTTGTTTGCAAGCAAACTAGGTGTCGTCTTTTCGGTGATCCCGACTCTTGAACAACTCAAATGGTACTTGGTGGTGGATCCCCCGGATCCTTCTATGCCTCCTTGTCACCCACATGCCTCCTTGATGGTCTCGCCTCAGCACACAGCAAAGGATCTCAGTCCATTTGTCCTGGCATGTACACAGGCCACTGATTGGCAAAATTCATTTCACTCTTATTTGCTCTATTCCCCGTCACTTGATGCTTATTGGATTCAATCTAACACATTTTTACCCACTTCTCTTTTGGAACACAATCTTCTGGATAGGCACCATGGACGTGAAACAACGGACAGCGATTTTGCTAGTCAACTTCGTGATTCCCTTTCCTACATCACTGTGGTCCATGAATCCCACTGATGTTTGTGTCTGCAGCGTATCACTCGTGATGTTTCAGATGAAACCGGGACAAGTTTAACATATATTTTTCCCCAATACTCGATAAAAGAGGCTCGGATGATTGGGATTTCAAAAAACAATTGACGGCAGGGGTGTTGTGTGAAATTCCTGGCTCTGATTTTAACACCCCCATCTTGCCTGTTGAAAAGAAAAACACTGGAAAGTTTTGCATGGTCCATGACCTGCGTGCAATTAATGCGGCCATTTAACCCTCACTTTGCCCGTCCCGGACCCGCACTCGGCATTGTCCCAAATTACATCGACCCACACTCATTTCACTTGCAATGACTTGGCTAATGCTTTCTTTTGCATTCTGCTTCATCGTTCAATGAAGCAATTTTTTTGCTTTCAATTGGAATGGTGTTTTCCATTCCTACAACCGCCTGTCTCAAGGCTTTGTCCTTTCCCTGGACTCTTCAACAACTGTCTTCGTAAGTTGCTGTCTCCACTTGAATTGCCTCATGGAGTTCTCCTGGTATACTATGTGGATGAGCTCTTGCTGGCGGCTCCATCTGAAACTTCTTGTCTTGAAGCCATTAGGTCCTTGCTTTCTCATTTGGCCTCTGTTGGACTGAAGTGTTGCAAGTCCAAACTCCAGATTGCAACTACTCCAGGCATTTCCCAAACTTTGTTGACCTCAATCACCCTTTCCGACAGTAACATGGCTGAAAGTGTTCTCAGAGGACAACCACATTGTCGAGTACAAAAAAATAAGGAAGAAAACTCACTCTGCACTGAACTTTACAAGACACCTCTTGACAACCCGGACTTGAATCTTTGAAGACAGATGTTGCTTCAAAGGCAACAATGGCCTACAATCTGGATTTGCAGTAACCCAACCTACAGAAACAGGTTTGAAGAAATGCAAGCAGAAAGAATTCCAGGCTCCCAGTCAGCACAAAAAGCAGAAAATTTGGCACTAACGGCAGCTCTCAAGTTGGCAAAAAATCAGTCAGTTAACATTTACACAGATTCGGCGTATGCCCACAGTTCATGTTGCATTAAAAGAATGGCAGCAAAACAATTTCCAAACTGCAACCGGTACAGCCATTAGACATCAGGACGACATTCTCGAATTGCGAGATGCATTAATGCTCCTGACAGCGATGGCAGTACTTAAATGCAAAGGTCACTCTCGAACTAATGATTTTGTATCAGCAGGAAACTAATCAGCAGATCGAGGCGCAGAAAAGGTTGCGGAGTACTGACAACACTCCAACTAACTGTAAGTGAGTCTGAATGTGACAGTCAACAGGAGGTGAGAGTAGAAACAGTTAGGTTGTGGCAGGAAAAAGCGAGTTTAGAAGAAAAAAGTGTGTGGTCGAAAGTCGAAAGGGGGTGTCAAAGATGAGGATGACATATGGCGAAAAGAGGGTAAGTGCATTCCATCTCAGAAACAATTGAAAAATCTAATTTTTGAAGCCCATGGAACATGCCATCTAGGTGTGCATGAAACACTGAAACGACTCCACACCTGGTGGCATCCTTTCATGACACAAATTGTTAAAGGTAAACTGCAGGACTGCAGCGTTTGCAGTCGGTGTAACAGTATGCCTACAACGAAACCACCACAAGGAGTCCACATGGACGCTCCTGGTCAGGTGATTTCAATAGGATTTCACTTACATGATTGAAACAGTGTAAGGTTACTGGTATTTACTAGTCATTTCCTTTTTGGAATGGCCAGAGCCATATCCATGCAAATCGGAAACAGCAACCATCGTGTTAAAACATTTGGTTAATCACTACATTTCAACGCATGGGTTTCCTAGAAAAATCAGATCAGACAATGGAACTTATTTCAAAAACCAACATCTCCAGGCTGTAGAAAGAATGTTAGGGTTGAAACATCATTTTGGGTCTGTGTATCATCCACAATCACAAGGACAGGTTGAGCGTATGAACAGCAACATCAAGGAAAAGATAGCTAAGCCTTTAGCTTCATCCCCACTCAATTGGTTGGAAGCTCTTCCATTGGCATTAATGAACGTTTGAATGTCATTAAATTCTTCTAAAGGTTGGACTCTATTCGAGTGTCACACTAACAGACCGCTTCCTGCACCCACGGCTCTATTGGCTGCGACTGAATGTCCAGGCCCACCTGGGCTCAAACAACTAACCATCAATTTTTCTCAAAGACAACCAAACAGCTCCCCTCGAAATGATTACTTGTGAATCTGTGTGGTTAAAAGTAATTAAACGTAAATAGTTTTAACCAAGGTGTACAGGTCCCTTTCAGGTCACGAAACAGACTCCCAGAGTAGTACGTCCTGCGGGAAAGGGGGACACGTGGTTCTACATCTCGTCTACACGACCCGCCAGATCCGCCTCGTGCTCAGCGATCCCTCCACCTGATGATAACCGGAAAACCACATCTTCGCCAGTGCCGGCTGGCACCTGATGATAACATCATTTGACAAGGAAGCTGACTGCGACCCAGCTCAACTCATCCCACAGGAAAAGGTCCCATGCCTGATGCACCACCCTCTCCGGATGATGACGATGCTGGCACCTTTCTTTAATTTTGTTCATTTCAAGTGTTGGACTCGAAAGAGTCCGAAAGGGGGATTGAAGTATGTCTTATGCCCATATTTAGTCATGACTACATAATTTTCTCTTGTCCTCAGCTGTCGCCAGATGTGTCCTTGAGCACATCTCTGCAGGCTAACCTTGATGAACTGCATACTGGACACTTTGTAATAATCCATTGCCAGCTACAACCAGTTGAGACAGAAACCTTTTGTCTAAGTGGAAAGCCCCGATGTCATGTCACAGGTTTGATACCACCCATGGTCCGCCCTTCTGACAATATAAAGGATGTGTGCTTTCTCTATACCTTCACACTTGTGATCTGCTCTCTACAGCCATTGCCTGTAACTCATAAGTGCCCAGGATATTCTTTCAATCAATTTTTCGAAGAAACTGTTCATCGTCTCCAGCCTTTATTTGGATAAGCAACACTCTCACCACCCGAAATTAAACGAACACGCGGAGGGAAAAAAAAAAGCGTCCTCCAACAAAACCAAATAAAACAGCTTCTTGTCAAGCAAGCGAGAAAATAAAGGTTGTTTCGACAAGGTCTCAAACTGGGGCCCTCCCGCGTATGAGGTGAACATACTATGGAAACTGGCACCTTGCGTGTGAAAGACACCCATGGAATCCTCTTTCAGATTTTTTTCCCCCTTTGATTCTTCTTCAGGAGAAACAAGTTTTCAGGTCTGACTAAACTTACATTTAAACTTAGTGTATGTCAGCACCCAATGCACCTATTTGGTCATATACAGTTTTTTATTCAGAATTCGAATTTGAAATCCGTTATGAAGGAAACTATTGTATTTTTCAAATATCAGAAACAAATGATTGTACATTGAATGATCCGCCGGAAAAACACGACAGCACAGTGGAAATAGACGATGACACGATACGTCACTAAAGATGACAACATGCCAACCGTTGGAGTACATTGTGAAAACAACGATGAATTTTCTGATATTTTGAACAATGAACACTATTCTGAAGGGTCCCACAAAGACAATGAAGAATACGAGCTTCATAAAGGCGTTCAAGGTTATAAAATTGAGCCAGTTAGACAGCAGACACGTTTGAATGGGGACGAAATGGCTGGCCAAGAAGAAGCAGTTTGAAGCAGGGAGCACCATATGACTCGTATTGGAAACAACGATTGATAAGCATTTGTGAAGTTCTTGTTTGGTTTAATTAGTCATAAACTGATAAATAGTAAAGGCTTCTATATCCTGAATGTATATACGAAGTTTTCGGTCTTGGTTTAAAAATATGCAAACGCCGTATTCTGAGCAGTGACGCGACATCCCGGCCATCCATTGTCCAGCATGATGGATCTGCCTGTGCTTGTATGAGAAACTATCAGCAGTACGATGTGTGTCACTATTTTGCGTGTACAAGGCTCGTTTATTATTGCACCAAAACAAACGATGATAGATAAAAGATGATAACGTAGTCCACAGTCTGTTGGTATATTTTCACAAACAAGGATTTCAATGAACGAAATCCGTTTAAAATGGCGTCATTTCATTTGAGAGCAACAGTTGGTCTTAACTTGCTTCACCATCAATGGAATTTCACGTGCGAGGCAGTATCCAGACCCATCCAAACCCCATTTTACTCACAATTTTTCCAAGATGTCATGAGCAAAACCACAAAATTAAAATGGCAGATAGATACCTTTCACGTGACGTCTTGAATCACATGACTTTTGTTTATGACGCCTACTGGACGGCAAAACTACAACACAACTCATGTTTTTTAGTGATCTTTTTGTTAATATTGGCTTGCTTATAAGCGTCTTACGGCCTTTTCATCATGGTATTTCATTGTGTGACTTATGGTTGTGATAATGGACAGAAAAAGGGACACTTCAGGCATTGTTTACCTTTTGCGGGGCATTCTACTAATTTACTGTGGCATTCTCCACACTTTTTACATATCTTTACGGAGGTCTTAGGGCTGTACATATGGCCACTAGCACCCGCAGTGAAACTTTGCTTTCCAGGTTTGCGTTGGATAATGTGAACCTGCTAGCCATAGCATTTAGCTGCACTTTTGCTAACTCATGGGAGCGGGGTATGCCGATCACTTTTTTTGAGCGTGCGCCCTGGCCCTTGGCTGAGTAACTTTTCGCGCACACTCAGTGAGTGGGTAACAAAAAATATGCAGTCTCTGACCAACTCATCGCTGTTTGCATAATTAGTCTTTAACCAACAGCGTGCGTTCTGTCACAAAGTGCTCACGTGACTCACAGTTACCTTGTGCCTTCTCGTGAAACCTATATCTAGCAAATACGGGGTTTGCTTTCGGAGACAGGTAATCAAATAATTTTTTGTCATAGGTTTTTCGCAACTTATCTTCGTCTCTGGTCAGTGTCGACGTATTGCTGACATCCCGTCCTTTATCGCTGATCCACTGCAAGAGGAAACTGCACTTTTCTTCTTAAGCTCTGTTTTTGAGCGGCCCCGTGAACATGAGTTTGGTGTGTTGCTTGAATCTCCGCCACGCATCTGGTGTCATGCTCCTGCCGGTCCCAGCCCTGGCGGTGCAGGTCCCTTGCACACCTGCGTCTCATCACTGATAATGAACCTATAAGACCCACTGGACGGTTTGGGTTTGCCAGATCGTTGCCATCCATACCTCGTTCCCCCACTTCCGCATTCCTGATCCTGAACCCCTGTGTACCGACCTCCACCTGTCCTCCGACCAACCCCGTAAGCTTGACGCTCCTGATACTGCTGCCTGCTCTGACTGACTCTCCGGCATTCGACCATGGAACCAATAAAGATCTTCCTTGAACTGCCTTCCTGTCTACCGAGTGGTACATTTGGGTCCGTCCTAGCGTTCTGGTTATGACAGAAGGATCTGGCCATGACATTGACCGAGCCGACTCAGAAGCCATCTCATTACAGATCCAAGGCAGACGGCTGGCCGAGCAGGAGACTGCTCTTTAGGTGACTAACCTTCACGAGAGACTTTACGAGATCTGTGCCCTATTAGAGCAATGGCTAGCTTCCCAGTCTACGTCGACAGCGTCCGCCACGGTTCCTACCCCAGTCCAGGTTGCTCCAACTGCCCCGCCAGTCGCTGAGTTTCAGCGGTTCGGGGCCACACGCTTCTTCCGCACCGAATGGTTTTCCGGCGACTTGGGGAATGTCAAACCCTTTCTCGCCCAGTGCGATCTTCACTTCGAGCTACAGGCCTTTGTCATATCCCACACGACGGGAAGAGTAGAGGCGTGAGCCACGGCAGAGTGGAGTCACAACTCCGGAACATGCCACTCCTGGACGTCGTTTGTATGCGCGATGATGCAGGTCTGCCAGTATGCCTCGCTGGAAAGCGAAGCAGCAGCGACGTTGATCGTGTTATGACAGGGACAGCATCGCTTGCCTGATTACGCTATCGAGTTTCGCATCAGAGCAGCTGAGAGTCGATGGAATGAAGATGTTCTTCTCGACGCCTTGTTCCAAGGGCTTTCACCGCAAATCCACAGTCACCTAATTGCCGTGGATCAGCCTACCTCCCTGGATTCACTCATCTCCCGAGATTTCAAGATCGACCAGAAGTGTGATCCAGCTACTTGAAGGAGAGTAGGGTGTGTCCACCCTGCCGGTTTCCCTGCTGCCGACGGCCATATCCACGACAGAGCCGATGCAGGTTGTGGGACTTGATGGTCCAGCAGAAGAACGACTCCGACATTGGCGAGAGGGCCGATGCTTCTACTGTGGACGCCTGGGTCACTTAGTAGCCCACTGTCCGATCAGGCCCAAACATTCCGCCCTCAAGATCACGACTCCGGTGAGGGTGAATTAAACTTTGGTGGGATTGAGTTGAGCACTGCTTTGAGTCACCTTGAGCACAGGGGGCCGTACTTATTCTGCTACAGCCTTTATTGACTGGGATTGGATGCGAACCTGATAAATCCATGGGTAGTTGAAGCCTTGGGGGCTGTGATTTTTCAGACACAGCAGTTCCGCGACTCATTCGCGGCCAATGGTAAATTCCTTTGCCAAGTAACTCACCGTACACAATCTCTGAGGATGCCATTTCCGGACGCTCACACCGAGAAAATAAGTTTCTATGTATTCAACTCGCGGAGCAGCGATGTCATGTTGGGCACTCCCTGGCTTAAAATACACAACCCACACATTGACTAGACCACCGGTCAAATCAGGGTATGGGGTAAATTAAGGTGTGTTTTGGGGCTCTAGAAGAGAGGAGTTTACAGATCGCACGAGTCGACTTACAGGAATTGAAGTCCGTACCGGAATTACCAGCAGTGCCGTCCTGTTATCAGGACCTCAAGGAAGTCAGGTTTCCTTAAGGAAACAGGATTGGAGGAACCCAGATGAACAGTAAATATGAGAGACACAAAGTTAAAGTTCAAATAGTAGAATATTATATTTTAATTTGTTTGTAACACAATTCAAGATAATAGTTATTTATTCTAAATGGTAAACATGTATTACTGGAGGCTGAATAACCCAATTCTTTGTAATTGTCTGTAGTTTGACTGAAAACCAGTCTGGTTTCACACTGCATAATAAAGGTTTCAATCTATAATGGTTTAATGGCTCAATTTCCATGTAGCATGGCAACGTTGTTTCTATGTTCTAAGGCAACGTTGATTGTATGTGAGATTTTCACGTTAATGCAGTTTACGAATGGCATGATGAAGCAATGTTGTTTCAGTTCTTTAGAACAGTTCTGTAGAACTTCCTCCAGAACACAGTTCTATAGAACTGTTTTTAAAAACAAGTTCTTCAGAACAGTTCTATAGAACTTGGGTCCTAAAGTTCTGTAGCATTTCTATAAAATATTTCTATAGAATTTCTTTAGAACAGTTCGATAGAACTTAGGTCGCCCCCAGTCAAACCTGAGGTCTTAGGCCGCCCTCGACATCGCTAACCTGCAGGGCATCGGTGGAAATTCGGCTACTGTGGGTCAAAGACAAAGTAGAGGAGGAAAGCAGCTTCGTTGGCAGAAGAAGAAGAGGAAGGCACTTAGCCTACAACTGAATGTAAGGACTTTTAAAGTTGGGACTATGACAGGAAAAGGTCAGCAGTTGGTTGACATGATGATTAGGAGAAAGGTTGATATATTGTGCATTCAAGAGACCAGGTGGAAAGGTAGTAAGCCTTGAAGTTTAGGAGCAGGGTTTAAATTATTTTACATGGAGGAGATGGGAAGAGAAATGGAGTAGGGGTCATTTTAAAGGAAGAGCTGCTTAAGAATGTGAAAAGAGGATTAGATAGAGTGATGGGCCTGAAATTTTAAATACGGAGCGGCTGAGCCAGGAGCTCGCTCGGCAGGGGAGCGAGTTCACTGCTCTGCCGCTTGGCGGAGCGATCTCGTCAGACTCCGCGTCATTTCGCCCAAAAAAACATCTGAATATTTAACATTATTTACAGCCAAGCTCCTCCGCAAGCGGCATTATTTACAGCCACAGGTTCAAATCTGTATGGAAGTATTCCTCCATCTTCCCGATCAACCATGTGGCCGAGCAGCTCAAGGCTGAAAATTCGTAATTGTTGATAAAAATCTCCTCAAAACACTATTAAATGAGAAATTATTTAACATCACATTGTCAAGATAGAGTACATATTACATGATACATTGGATACATTATTAATGCAAACCACTGGATTTCCCCTTCAAATATGGGTCCTCTATACCAAGTGTCTCTCATTTTCACTGTACCTTCGTTTATTATCACTTTCTAAATGTTTAACCGTATCTGATAAAACTCTGGGTGTCGTGGTCTAAGACATATTTTCGTTTCGTCTCAATGGAATTAACTTGCAACAACGCTTTCTCTGACCGCCAATATGGTGAGTCACGTGATTTTCTGACGCAAGTGCACGAGCTCTAGACAACAAAAATGATATACAGTACTGTAAATTGGTCATTCTTTCCCTATGGTCAGGTTATACCAGAGGTCAATGTAATTATTTTAAACCCAGAGGATTGATGTCACTGTCGGCCGAAGATTTGCTTTCATTTTGAAGGGATGGCTGGCTTGCTTCAGTGACTCGAGTCTGGTCTGTCGCAGAAATATTTTCGGTGTAAGTGATCCTGGCTAATTTTTTTCCTTCTCGCCATGCAAGAGTAGGCTCAATCAACTTCAGGTAGTCTTCCCAAATTTGGAGAAAATGATGTGAATCGTCGATATGGGATACCTGTGATCTCTCCTTTAGTAGACTAAAACATCACCTGTGCAATCTTCGTGACCGGTTGGAGTTGTTACGTGCACGTTGAAGCTTTTCGGTCTAGTTTAGCCTAGTTTGCAAACAAAGAGAGAGACGATCAACATTACGCGAAGCAGAGACACTTGCCTGCAGTTAAAAAACACACACGCACACAAAAAAACGCACATAGATAATACACATTATTAAAGGTTAAGTGTCATCCCTATAAACATTCTAAAATAGATATTTTAATGAAAAATACATATAATTCACTTCAATGTCTATACGAAAAAATAAATATGAGTAGAGAGCACGTAATCCATGCGCAAAGTTGCAGAAGTGTCATTCTACAACATCCAAGTGGTCGCCATATTGGCTGCATCCCCTGTCCGTGACGTCACCTGGACATTCGCCAATGAAAACAAGTGGTGGACCTTACTATGGGAGACGAACACGCCCCTACTAACAGAGAAGCTCTTTTCGAAAAGGAGAACGTCACACAACCGAGTGAAGTTAACGGAGCAATATTACATTATTGTTTCGAGCCATATTCAGATGATGTGCGATCACGGCCAAACCGCCTCCCCGTCCGATCCACTTCCACGGTGGAGATGAGCCATCGTGGATCGTCGCAGCCCGGCGGTGTGGCTCCTTTTCGTTGCCGAGGTGGCTTATCACGGACCCGATTTGGGCTGCTTTAGTGTGTTGTTCATAGCCGCCGCCGTCCGCAATGAACAACACCGTCGAGCCGGGGCGCTTTACGGCGTTGTCGTCGCACGCGGCTGAGTTCGGCATTGTCTGCAGCGTTGTTCAGAGCCGCCACCGTCCGCGAGCCCGACGCGCAGCCTTCGCTTTGCGAAGCGACGCAGCAGCCTTCGCCAGCAAGCCCGACGCCATCCGACGCACACATCCACACATTTAGCACGCCTGTCATACATACGCAGATATTTTGTTACGTTATGAGAGACCAATTACGTGGTCCGCCCCAAACTATTATTTTTTTTTAGTAGCTGTATACACATACCTATCTGTCATTTGGAACCCACGAAGCTCTCGTCCTCTGCACTTGTGCAATCCATTTTTCACGACGAACCGGGTCTCTTGCAAACTTATGAAGGGTAAATCCATCCTCCCGAGTGTTCAAGCAATGTCCAGCAATACAACGAGCCGGCATTTTGGCTAACACGAAGGAACAACGAGCTCCCTTCCTGGAGGTAAAACTAATAGAAACAAACGAGTCAACTTGAGGGTGGTCCTGCCATGTTCCTACTTCTTCTTGAAAACAAATCCCTCAAGAGGATTTTCATGGCAGGAGTTACAAAAAGCAGCAAACGTCAAAATCATGTTTTGTGGTGAAAAAACAGATGGGTCTATGTCGGCTGCTGTTTTTTCATTAATAACATACTAAAAATCATGCATTTCATGACAGTGGCCCTTTAAGTAACTTCCCCACACTGAAACTTAAATGAGTTTGTCAGCTGCCTCATCTTTCCCATGTCGCTGACACTTCTTTTTTTCAACAACCGTCAGATATTTATCGTACATCATCAAAAGACACGAAATAAAACCTGTGAAATATGAGCCCTTACGATTTTATTGGTTATGACCACATAATTTGATGACATTGACGAAAAAATCCTCTGCTTTGCCATCGTGCTGTATATATCAGCTTCTGAAATTATTTTTATATTGTAGTATTTAGTTTTTTTTCCCTTGTCTTTTGACGCAGTACTTTCAATATCTGATGGCCAATAAAGTCGGCCGAATGGGTGAGACGAGGCGGCAAAAAGACAACATGGAATGTATAGATCAGAATGCAAGACAAATTTGCTCTTTATTCATTGCACTGTAAGACTACTGCAATAAAATATTGCATTCCGTTTCCTCTGCATCCTTTTTTTTTTTTTAACCTGGAGTGGGCTTTTATCTGGTCACGTGAAATGTGACTTGTTACAGTCGTTAACTTGGCGAGAACAGGAAGTGTGGATCGCCCCAATTGTAAAGCCAAATAAATTCTCCTATATGAAAATAAACTACGTTTAAGATCCAGATATACTGTCCAAGACTGCAATGAGGTGTAAATGTCTTTTGTAGAGCCGATCAATCATGTCATTGTTAAAACCGGCAAATTATGAAATAAAAACTGATCGGCAGAAAATCGGCCAATTCTGATCAGGTCGATTCAGTTGGGATAAAGTCTACTTAAAACATTTATGGTAGGTTAATTGAAGACTCTAACTTTCCCATAAGTGTGAATGTGACTGCGAATGGTTGTTTATATGTGACCTGCGATTTTGCAAGCATTTCAGGGTGTACACTCCCCCCTGCCCGAAGTTAGCTGGGATAGGCTCCAGTACTTCCATGACCCTTGGGAGGATAAGCGAGTCAGGAAATGAATGGATGTACTGTTTCATCCATACAAATCTGAATCTTGATATAATTAAGATGTCCAATTTTCACTTGGTTTTCTCATCCCTCTTATGTATCACAGACAGTGTTGTGATCAGCATGTGAAAATGTATGAAAGAACGACAGGACAGTACAAGGAAGAAGTTCGTGGACCAAAAAAGGAGGAGGAGCCACAACGTCAGCTACTTGACGCTGTGTTCAATCTGCAGCCTCGAATTGTCCTACGCAGAGCAGGTTGGTTCATTTTTTGCATGTATTTTAATTTGAATGAGATTCTTTACGGGCTCCATTTAATGATGCAGTTTATCAATCAAAAGTGTTTAAGGTCATTATATCCTGTGCATACAACGAAATGATGAGTGCTTCTCCACAAGCTGCAATAAAATGGAATAAAAATCGAAGAACATCTTGGACAAAAACAAAAGATAAAACATCAAGGCACAGTTATTGCTAAAATAACTAAATAAATAAATGCACTAAAGTGCCATTGCATAATATTCCATTACAGTACCGTTATGTTCAGTGGTTTTGAGTTCAAGGAGTTGATGGCTCTGGGGAAAAAGCTGTCCTTGAATCTGGTTGTCCATGTTTTGTGGGACCTGTACCGCCTGCCTGGGGGCAGCAGGTTAAAGAGGTAATGACCAGGATGTGAAGAGTCCTTTACAATATTAGTGGCTCTGCTGTGATAGTTGGAAATCTAGGGAGGCCAGAGAGCAGCCACTGATCTTCTGAGCACTGTTGACCAATATTTGCAGAGGTTTTCTGTCTGACGCTGTGCATCCAGCATACCACACTGTGATGCAGTATGTGAAGAGGTTCTCCACAATGGTTCTGTAGAAGCCCTGTGGCAGCTTAGTGTAGGGATTTGCGAGTTTGGACCCTACACGTGTTTATGGATCGAGGATGAGATGACCAATGATTAGACGAGTAAATGGATTTATTACAAATGAATGTGCAATACAGACGTGCGCGTCTTATCTCAGTATCTGCCCCACACAAGACGTGTGTCTTCTGGCAGGATAGCCCAAGACAAGAGCTGCCTGGTAACACAAGATTTTTATATGTATGGGTCCATGGTAAAAGTGGTTGACCCCCCGCAGTCTGGTCCCGGGCCGGAATAGTAACTTTCCACTCCTTATCTGGTGTCGTTTGTCTCCACGGCAGCGCCTGGGCGAGGAGGATGCCACCAGCCGTTTTTCTGCCTACAAAGATCAACGACAGCCACCACGCTCCACAACACATCCTTGTCTGATTGGCAAATGGACAACACTTTATCTTTTGGTTAAATGTATAAGGTCATATTTAAGCAAATAATGAAAGTACAATAAAAGTAAAATAGTCTTCATTAGCTTCCAAGTTGTTCTTCCTGAGGACTCTCAGAAGTGGAGTTGCTGCTGAGCCTTTTTCACCACCGCGGTAGCATTTACAGTCCTAGTGAGTTTGTCCGTGACGTAGACTCACAGAAATTTGAAGGAGTGGACCCTTTCCACACACTCCCCATTGATGAACAGTGGGACCAGGTCGACGCCGCACTTCCGGAAGTCAAGGATGATTTCCTTCGTCTTTGTGGTGTTCAGCGTAAGGTTGTTTGCAGAACACCACTTTGACAATTTTCCAATCCCGTCTCTGTGGCAGACTCATCGCCTTCTTAGATGAGCCCGATCACAGTGGCATCATCAACAGCATCAGGGCAGGTATGCAGTCATATGTGTACAGACAGTATAGCAAAGGGCTAAGTACACAGCCTTGGGGGGACCCGGTTCACAGGGTGATTGAGCAAGAGAGGTGTGGGCCAAGTCTGACCGATTGTGGATGGTTTATGAGGAAGTCTGTAATCCAGCAGCAGATGGGAGGAGATAGTCCAAGGAGGGAGAGTTCGTCAACCAAAATACCTGGGAAGATGGTATTAAAGGCTGAGCTAAAGTCTATGAAAAGCATCCTGACGTAGTTCCCATGGCGTTCCAGGTGGCTCAGTGCAGTGTGGAGAGCTATTGGGATAGCGTCCTCGGTGGACCGGTTTCCGTTATCGGCAAACTGTTAGGGGTCGAGTGAGGGAGGGAGTGAGCCCCTTATGTGGTGTGCAACCAGTCTCTCAAAGCACTTCATGATCACAGGTGTGAGTGCAATAGGCCTGTAATCATTTAGAATGTTAATGGTCTCTTTCTTTGGGATGGGGATGATTGTTGCAGATTTCAGACAGGAGGGAATGGTTGATTGTTGCATGGATCTGTTGAAGATTTTTGTGAAAACACCTGTCAGCTGATTTTACATATCGTTATGAACATTCCACCCTGCGATTGACTGCCAACCAGTTCAGGGTGTAGTTCGCCATTCACCCGAAGTCATCTGGGATCGGCTCCGGCACTCCCACGACCCTTCTGAAGATTAGCAGCTGCCGCCCCCCCTGTGTGGCAATCTAATACGTAGAGCGGGTCCCTTAGCCAATCAGGATGCCCCACGCGATGCACGGCTTCTCTTAGCGAATTAAGATACAGAACACATTCACCATTCATACACTGAAAAAAAAAAACACTACACTGTAAAAAATTACACACACATACTTAATAAAAAAATAATAGCAAGGCCGCATTAAATGAACTGGGTTGTAGCGAGGGAACACTGTAAGTCTGGAGGCTTTTTGAAAAGTTGTACAAATCTTGAATCAAAATAGGTTACTATATCTACTTAATGTACATTCCGCCGAGAAGCAGTCGCCTACACTAGGCATCCCGCGCAGTTCTAAAACATAATCGCATGTCTGTTTCTCGGCCTGAAGAAAACAAAGTTCGCCAACAACGACCCATAGCTGTTTTTCACTTGCAAACACACACCTGCAACAAGGTGCTTCAGCGGTAAAAGACACTACAACAGAGCCACACAGGAGGAAAAGGATGGCCTGTCACTATTAATAATTTGTGTCCAACCTCATAGTCATTAAAATAAGATTAATTTCCAAACATTTTAATATTTTTCTTTTTCCCTTATTCATGGTCCTAGATAAAGCGGAAATAAATGGATGGAGGGGCGTTTATATATTTATTTCTCACGAATGTTTTGGCCTCAAACAAGTTTTTGATCTTTGGTTTCATTTTGGAAATGTGAGAAAAGGTCAGTGCCTGTCTCAGAAAAGTTTACAGTCTGTGGTTAGAGGTTGCACAGCCTTAAAACATATAAAAGAAATGAAAAATAAAACTGTAAATAAAAAAGCATTTCCTACAAATGAAAAAAAAATATAAAATGAATGAAAAAACAGACAGTGAGTCCTTGGGTTACAACGTTCTTGACCTTCAACATTTTGACTTTACAGTGCCAGTGTCTCATCCACCATTTTGTCCCAGCACCATAGTTTTTCTGCTTCACTCATGCATACAGAGCTCGTGCACGTGACATCACCATTTTCATGGCGCCATATTGCTGGTCAAAAAGACCTGCTTGGCAGTGTGGGGGACATCGAACTGGAGCAGAATATTCACAGTGCTGAGACTTGTTGTGCTGTTGGTTGTTACAACAGAAGAGACAGATATTTAAACAGGTTGGTGATGCATGGTGCCCAACCAAATACACACGACTGTGTAGCGATCGCTTCATTTCAGGTAGGACTTATTCTTTTCAATCTCAAATTCTTAAGAACTATTTATAATGCCAAGTTGGCTCATTTGAGAATAATGTGTTTAAAAAAAAAAAAAAACGGAGTCATCTCCAACGTACACGGAAGTGTGTTGTGGCCAAACGTTAAACTTCGGTAAACCTCTCCCCGACAGACTTTTTTTTTTTAATATGCATTGTTCTAAAATGAGTAATGCATATTGGGGAAAAAAGAAAATTAACCGTCGGTCACAGACAGGTTTTCATAGGTTAACGTGTGGCCGGCCACAACACGCTTCCGTGTATGGGGGCTGAAGCCTATCCCAATACGCAAATGCAGCCCTATGGGGGCACAAACCAGTGCAATCTGTAGGCCCGTCCCAAGCCCGGATAAATGCAGAGGGTTGCGTCAGGAAGGGCATCCGGCGTAAAAACTGCGCCAAACAAATATGAGCGTTCATCTAAAGAATCCCATACCAGATCGGCCGTGGCCCGGGTTAACACCGCACTGCTAACCTGCAGGGCATCGGTGGAAATTCATCTTCTGTGGGTCGAAGACAAAGCAAAGAAGGACAGATGCAGGTGGACTTTGCAAAAAGTATGTAGATGGCTGTAGTGAACACTTATTTCCAGAAGAGGGAGGAACATATAGTGACCTACAAGAGCGAAGGTAGAAGCACGCAGGTGGATTATATTTTGTGCAGACGATGTAATCTGATGGAGGTTACAGACTGTAAAGTAGTGGTTGGGGAGAGTGTAGCTCGACAGCATAGGATGGTGGTGTGTAGGATGACTCTGGTGGTGGGTAGGAAGTTTAAGAAGACAAAGGTAGAGCAAGGAACCATGTGGTGGAAGCTGAGAAAGGAAGAATATTGTATTTCAGAAAGAGGTGAGACAGGCTCTCGATGGACAGCAGAAGCTCCTGGAAGACCGGACTACGACAGCCAAGATGATCAGAGAGACAGGCAGAAGAGCACTTGGTGTGTCTTCTGTAAGGAAAGGGGAGAAGGAGACTTGGTGGTGGAACCCCAAAATACAGGGAGTCCTACAAGGAAAGAGATGAGCAAAGAAGTGGGACACTGAGAAGACTGAGGAGACACGAAAGGAGTACATTGAGATACGACACAGGGGAAAGGTAGAGGTAGCAAAGGCTAAACAAGAGGCATATGATGACAGGTACACCAGGTTAGACGCAAAAGAAGGAGAAAAGGATCTCGACTGGTTGGCCAGACGAAAGTATAGAGATGAGAATGATATGCAACAGGTAAGGGTGATTAAGGATTAGATGGAAATGTGTTGACTGATGCCAGTAGTGTGCTAAATAGATGGAGAGAATGGAGTTGATGAATGAAGAAAATGAGAGAGAAGGAGGAGTTGAAGAGGCAAGTGTGAAGGACCAAAAAGTAGCAATGATTAGTAAGGGGGAAGTTAGAAATGCACTACAAAGGATGAAAAATGGAAAGGCAGTTGGTCCTGATGACATACCGGTGGAGGTATGGAAGCAATTTGGAGAGATGGCTGTGGAGTTTTTGACCAACTTATTCAACAGAATACTAGCGGGTGAAAAGATGCCTGAAGAATGGAGGAAAAGTGTACTAGTTCCCATTTTTAAGAACAAAGGTGATGTTCAGTGCTGTGGGAATTATAGAGGAATAAAGTTGATGGGCCACACAATGAAGTTATGGGAAAGCGTACTGGAGGCTAGACTCAGGACAGAAGTAAGTATCTGCGAGCAATAGTATGGTTTCATGCCTAGAAAGAGTACCACAGATGCATTATTTGCCTTGAGGATGCTCGTGGAAAAGTACAGAGAAGGTCAGAATGAGCTACATCGTGCTTTTGTGGCTCTAGAGAAAGCCTATGACAGAGTACCAAGAGAGGAACTGTGGTCCTGCATGCGTAAGTCTGGTGTGGCAGAGAAATATGTTAGAATAGTACAGGACATGTATGATGGCAGAAGAACAATGGTTAGTTGTGGCGTTTGTGTGTCAGAAGAATTTAAGGTGGAGGTGGGACTGCATCAGGGATCAGCTCTGAGCCCCTTCCTGTTTGCAGTAGTAATGGATAGGCTGACAGACAATGTTTGACTGGAATCCCCTTGGACCATGATTTTCGAAGTTGATATTGTGATATGCAGTGAAAGTAGGGAGTAGGCAGAGGAATAATTTGAAAGACGGAGACATGCACTGGAAAGGAGAGGAATGAAGATTAGCCGAAGTAAAACAGAATATATGTACGTGAATGATAAAGGTGGAGGGGGAAGAGTGAGGCTACAGGGAGAAGCGATAGTGAGGGTGGACGACTTCAAATACTTGGGGTGAACAATACAGAGCAATGGAGAGTGTGGTAAGGAAGTGAAGAAACGGGTCCAAGCAGGTTGGAACAGCTGCCAGAAGGTGTCTGGTGTATTTGTGACAGAAGAGTCTCTGCTCGGATGAAGGGCAAAGTTCATAAAACAGTGAAGAGGCCGGCCATGATGTACAGATTAGAGCTGGTGGCACTGAAGAAACAACAGGAAGCAGAACTGGAGGTAGCAGAAATGAAGATGTTGAGGTTCTCGGTCGGAGTGAGCAGGTTGGATAGGATTAGAAATGAACTCATTAGAGGGACAGCCAAAGTTGAATGTTTTGGAAACAAGGTTCGAGAGAGCAGACTTCGATGGCTTGGACATGTTCAGAGGCGAGAGAGTGAGTATATTGGTGGAAGGGTGCTGAGGATGGAGCTGCCAGGCAAAAGAGCGAGAGGAAGACTAAAGAGAACGTTGATGGATGTTGTGAGGGAAGACATGATGGCAGTTGGAGTTAGAGAAGAAGATGCAGGAGATAGGCTACAATGGAAAAAGATGTGGCAACCGCTAACGGGACAAGCTGAAAGGAAAAGAAGAAGGAGAATAGGACTCATTTGATAATAGAGCATATGAAAAAAAAAGTCTGTCACGGAGAAGTTTATCAAAGTTTAACTTGTGGCCGTAACACGCTTCCGCGTCCACGAGCCGTCAACCCGTCGTCTTTTTTTTTCCAATTATAGTTAACGAATGCAAGTTTGTGTAAAACCAGGGGTCATTTATTTATATAGTTATTTGTATTGAAAACATCTGACTGACTCCATCACTATGCAGGATTTATTCTTGATTGAGAACAGATCCAACAACGAAGTATTTGTATGAATCCAGACTTTTCTATGCTTTCAAACTGTAAATCTCGACAACTTACTCACCAGATACATGTGTAAATCCAGTTGTCAAAGACAAGTGGAAGCGGGTTGACAGTTCACTTTCGTATTGGCGAAAACATCGATTTCGGCATTAAATGTTGGTTCTCTATGCCAAGTTTCTCTCATTTTTCCACATACCTTCGTTTACATCACCTTTTAAATATTTAACTATATCGGACAAAACTCTGGGTGTTGTGCTATAAGACACAGTTTCGTGTCATCTTCAATCGACTTAGCATTGAACAATGGTTTGCTTGTCCGGCAATATGGCCAATCAAGTGATTTTGTTGACGTAGGTGCACAAGTTCTATTGCCTATCTGTGTTTGTGCACTGGGAGTGTATTTGCCTTTTTCTCCCAGCTTTTTACACATTATGGCCCACAAGAAGAAAGCTGTTCTTTTTTTTTTTTTTTTAAGCAACACTGATACAGCCTCAACAAAACTGTGATGATCATTTTTGAGGACAAAGACCATATTTTAGCGCATGTGTAGGGGTTCTCCCCTATTGCAGTAATCACGAAGTAACTTTTTTCATGAAGAAAAATAAACAAAAAGATGTCCTTTGATCGTTGCCAAGATGGAAAGATTACTTATGTTATGAATCGAGGATCAGAATCAACGTAGGCTTAATATCAGCCGAATGTTCATTTGGGGATGGCTATCTACACATGGTTCCTTAAAGGTCAAGTGTTATATCTAAACAAAATAGATATTGTCATGAAAAATACATATGACATTATTCACTTCAATGTCAATACGAAAAAATAAATATGAGCGGAGAGCGCGCCATCCATGTGAAAAGTTGTGGAAGTCTCATTTGACATCCAAGTGGTAGCCATATTGCCTGCAACGTCATCAGCAGAAGTTACACAGAGACAGTCACCATTGAAAACACGCTGTGCCACCTACTATGGGACACGGAAGCTCTATTCAAAGAAGGCAACATCTCACTGTCGAGTGCAGTGACCGGAGCAATATTACCGTTTTGTTTCGTTTCGAGCCATATTTAGATGATATGCGGATCACTTCTAACTAACAACAGACTCCCAGACCGTACGTATGAGCCAGCGCGGCCGAAGCCGTGCCCCTCGTCCGTGCTCGGTGCCAACGGGTACATCAACACATTTAGCACCCCTGACTTATGTGCGCGGATCTTTTGTTACATCCTGAGAGGATTACATCTCATAAAAAAAATTATAATTTTATATATATATATATATCAGACCTAAATGTGATACAAGGAATTATATTTTTATTGGTCACTGAATCTAATAAACATTAAAAATGACAGGGAGGTGTCATAAAATTAAAAAGTTTCTCAATCCTCTTCTGTACTCCTGACTGTAGAAAATAACATCACAAGTTTCTGCATGATTCCTGCCATAAAGATTCTCCTCTTTTTACTGCTCACCCATTTACATAAACTTTTATCAAAATCAAAAATTCTTCTTCAATTTTAACAATTAACAGTTCACTTACAATTTCTGTTTTGAGAGAGTTCCTTAAGTATGTCTTTACAATTTTATGCCTGCTGAAGCCACGCTCGACGTCACCTGTCTTTGCAGTTGCAGCAAACTTGTGATCAGGTGTCTCCTGATGCTTAACCAACTCATCCAACTTCGGCGCCACCCGTGATTTTCAGCATGTCAGAACATTTTTTTCTTCCACTCTCAATACACTATTGGCATAAAAAAATTGAGTCCCTCAATTTGAGTCACTTGAATTTAGAAAACCATTCCTGGTAAATTTTTCGCCTCTGCCCTGCACGGCGAGTAGATTTTCCGACAGAAGACAGAAGATGACGTAATGGGCATCAGTCAAAATTGGAAGCTGAAAGCTGCCCTTATACCACTGCCATCCTTTGTTTTTTGGAAGATAACTCCGAAGGCTTATAACTTTTCCGTAGCATGAACCGATGGCGAGAAAGCATGTTTGACGCAGAACCTGGATGCAGTTGTCTCCGATGTAAACAATTATTCTCTCAACTTCCGGTATAGTTTCCGACGCAACTTTCGTCATGCTAAAGCCAGGAATCAAATACGAATTCTTATGGAATCGTATGCTAGGATAAACAGCCAATTTACACGTTCACTAATTTTTTTTCCACCATTTAAAACTTTACTCTCCAGACTAAGTATGTCTTTGCATATGGCGAGGGGCCTGTAACTTCCAAACATGCCCAGTACGCTTAATTTGCATTTCCTGTTTTCGAGTGAATACTGACTGTTTAGGAGCAGTCTTGTTTAGTTAACGTTTATGAAATCAAAATGTAAATTATTGTCAAGAATACACAAAATAAGCGACGTCTTTCAATATCCATTTTTTTCTGCTGGTAACAAATTTTACACGTGCTCGACTGTGCAGATTTGCGCCCACGATCGCGCTCGCAAACGTGAGTGGCTGATTTTATATATATATATCCAAATCATTATTTGGATGGTCTGGTGCCTTCGTACGCACAGCTGTGAGACAAGAGAAATGTGCGGTGTCACCATTGGATAGCTGCGACTCCCACAGTGAGAGTTTCATCTTGAACGCGCTTATACTGTTGTAATATTGAGTGACAACTGTTACGGCCCTGCAATGATGTGTGGCACCGAGGCTTGCCGACAAAGGCTGCCGCGTCGGGCTTCGCGGACGAGCACGGCTTCGGCCAGGCTGGCTCATACATACTGTCTGGGAGTCTGTTGTTAGAGGTAATCCACGTATCATCTAAATATGGCTCAAAAAATAGGGTAATATAGCCCCGGACGCTTAACTCGATTGTGAGATGTTATCTTCGAAAAGACCTTCTGTGTCTGAAGGGGCGTGTCCCATAGTTGGTGCCACAGTGTGTTTTCAATAGTGAATTTCTGGGGTGATATCACAGACATTAGATACAGGCAATATGGCGACCACTTGTATGTCGAATGACGCATGGATGACGCACTTTCCACTCATATTTATTTTTGGACATTGAAGTGAACAATGTTATATGTATTTTTCTTTTCAGTATCTATTTTAGAATGTTTATAGGGATGACACTTGACCTTTAAGTTAAACAGTGTGTCGGAATAATTGTGAATATAATTATCATACGTCTGCTTCCAATAAAGAAATGCTTTGCTGTGCTCTAGATAACGTGACAGCCGCTGAATAGGAGGTAGCACAAGAACAAGAACATCTAATAATCAGAACTATTAGAACGAGGAGCACCTGCTGCCTATGAAAGAAATGATGACCACACATGTACTCAGCAATCTTCCACACACATGTACACACACATGAACAAACAAGTACACATTGTTTCCAACTATGTTTTGCTTGCCGTCTGCTTTTTGTAGTATCCATGGAAATAAGGGGCGTCTTGAAACTAAATAAATAGAGGAGCTGAGGAGAGGATAATCAGAGAGTGCAGTGGTGAATTGTATGAGACAGTTCCTCCCCTCTCTCCTAGCGAGACTTGAACTGGTGTCTTTGCTTCCTTTTTGTCCCGTTTACTGAATGTCTAATTAGTAAACCTGACATTTACTTGGTACTTCGAGCCAGATCTCAAGATACCAGAGGTTTCCAGGGACTGAGTCGACGTCCAGGCAAAGACCGTGGCCACAGCACTTGAGACCCTTTGCAGGACTGGGCCTCAACTTTGGGTCTGGAGGCTGAAGGTTGACGAGAAGCCGAAGGAAGTAAAGGCATCTCTGGTGAGTAGGAAACTGTCACACTCATGAGGAATGAGTGAATGTGCGTCTGAGTGACTGCGGCAGAGCCAAACCTTGAGAATACTAGTCCCTGTCGAGTAGACAAAATAATCTATAAAACTGAAAAAAGGGCAACGTGTGTCCTGTATGCACTTGAGCTCCGTGAAACGTGTGCACGTGCAAAAGTGTGAGTGGAGGTTCGCTACCTCATTTGAACAGGAAATTGAGTGACAACTGTTTGCGGATGCAGAGGTAAGAATTCTCTGCCACTTGTGGTAGAAGCTTGAGAATTACCTCAAACAGAAAGTAATTGTTGCCCTGTTCAGAGGGAAGTCAGTATAGTCACCATAGGTGAACCACTAACTCCAACAGGGGAAATACAAAAACCAAAATAGTTGATAAATAGCAGAATAGTAATACTGAACATCCATCCATCCATTTTCTTTGCCGCTTATCCTCACGAGAGTCGCAGGGAATGCTGGAGCCTATCCCAGCTGTCAACGGGCAGGACGCAGGGTACACCCTGAACTGGTTGCCAGCCAATCGCAGGCCACATAGAGAGAAACAGCCACACTCACAAGCACACCTAGGGGCAATTTAGAGTGTCCAATTTATGTTGCATGTTTTTGGAATGTGGGAGGAAACACACAAAACATATATAGTTAACCTGCAGGATAAAACAAGAGAGAAACACACACACACACACACACACAGAAAAAAAAATGGACTCAAGATGATGTGAAACCTGTCATAAAAGGTATCACATCTCATAAAGTTGATGTAACATAATTTGTCCAGGAAACCGAAGACTTGAGAAAATCTTAAATGGTGTGGAAGTACAACAAATTTGGATGACAGCAATGTACTTTTTCACAGCAGCAGGGAGTTCTAGGGTTAATATAGTGCACTTCTGCTAGATTTAGACAAAAAGCAAAATTTTCTGCCATTGGAAGTGCAAAATAAAACAACAATGAACCATTTGCAGAATATAGAATTGGAATGACTGCATGTTTTAAAGCAAACAGTGGCATTCCTGAAGATCACACTCCAGTGAGTGTGTATCAATTACAAAATGCTCTACATGCGAATTCAAATAATCCTACAAAACAATGGATTGAAAAACATTGGGTTGACAAACCGACTGGCAGCCTGTAACAATACGTTAACCAAGCACTACACGCAGAAAGAGTGCTACAAAATAAGAAAAAGAAAGTTGAGACATTTCTGACAGAGGTAGGAAAAATTTGTGGAGCTCTATGCGAAACATTTAGTAATTGTGGCCGCAGATGAGGAAGAGGCAGGGGAAGAGTTAAGGTATAGGGGATGCAAGTTTGATCAAAAATAAATTATTTGCTGGGGTTGTGGAGAAGAAGGTCACATTTTACGTGACTGACCTAAATACAATACACCCACCACTGCATAACTCGAGCAGCCATCAAAAATGTCACAACTAATGCTCCCAAAATGCAACTTTTTAATTTGCCCCATACGTTTGTTGGGAAGAGATGGCTTGCTGAAACGAGGACTGGGCTTAATTCCCTCTCTGACAGAAAATATAGAAGTAAAAAGAAAAAAGGAAATACTGGGAGCACAGTTGAATATCTTACAAAATAGAAACCCAGCACTCTATTATTACACCTTAGATATTCTAAATAAACCTCCCACGAGAACAGGAGATCTCTTGCTGGAAACAGCTCAAGACATGATTGAACAACCACAAAATGACATGGGAAGTGATTTATTGCATGTGACTGGTAAACTTACAACACCCCACTCCAGCCAAAATCATGATTGATGAACTGTACTCAGATGGTATATGAGTGATGGTGGCAGGAACAAGACCTACTCACAAACTAAATGCATTACACAAGGAATGGACACCACTACACACGTCATTGTACAAACAAACGGGACAGGAGTGGAAGAGTTCGGGACAATTTGTATAGGTAGCACGTAATGTTTCTGATTGGACAGAAAAAGAACCAGATTTGGATTGGGATGACTGAGCTGTCCAGAAAATTACCTTTTTGGACAGTATTAAACAATCTGAGACCAGATGATACTGTATTCACAGTGGTATCAAGATCTACAAAGACAATCCTGGAAAAATAGAGGAATAGTGACAACCACAAGGAAACCAGTGACACATGCAGAACTACTGTAAAGTTTGCTCATAGCAGTTCAATTACCAAAAGAAATAGCCATACGTAAATGTGCAGCACACACATTAAATACAGACAAAGTATCATTAGGAAATACATTTGCAGATAAAACAGCAAAAGAAGTAGCAGCCAAAACCTTTATGGGATTAGCTGACCATGTAACAAATGAAGACATACTTTCAGATAATGTGTTAAATGAAAGGCAACAACAAAACTTACCAGCAGAACTAAAAATGTTTAAAAATATAGGTGCTAAATTACAAAATGGGAATTATGTCAGCACAGATACAAAACACATTCTAGCAAAAAAATATTTTTAAGTGAGCAGCAATCTTGAGACACGGGAAGTCTCAGGTCTCAACAGGGGGAATGGTAGCCATGGTACAAAGGCATTACATGACCCATGGATTTAACTTGTATGCAATTTTTTTTTGTAGGGCTTGTTTGACCTGTGCGTGACATAATCCACAAGGAAATGTGCATCCCAAATGTGGTCAGTTTCTTCAGACTACACATCCATCCATTCCTCCATCCATTTTCTTAGCTGCTTAACCTCGCAAGGGTCGCGGGGAGTGCTCGAGCATATCCCAGCTGTCAACGGGCAGGAGGCAGGGTACACCCTGAACTGGTTGCCAGCGAATTGCAGGGCACATAGAGACAAACAGCCGCACTCAAAATCACACCTAGGGGCAATTTAGAGTGTCCAATTAATGTTGCATTTTTCTGGAATGTGGGAGGAAACCGGAGTGCCCAGAGAAAACCCTCGCAGGCACGGGGAGAACATGCAAACTCCACACAGGCAGGGCCGCGATCAAACCCAGGTCCTCAGAACTGTGAGGCCAAGGCTTTACCAGCCGAACCACCGTGGTGCCCAGGCTAAAATTTTCTGCCCGTACCTGTGGAAACCACCCAAGGTCCCAGAAAAACAAATTGGATAACTGTCATAACCGGAATGCTTCTGTGGACCCAAATGTATGACTCGGTAGACAGGGAAGCAGTTAAAGGAAGATTTATATTCATTCCAAGGTCGTAAATCGGAGAGTCAGTCAGAGTGAGCAGCAATATCGAGAGCATCAAGCTTACGGGGTTGGTCGGAGGACAGGCGGAGGTCGGTACACGGGGGTTCAGGATCAGGAACGAGGAAGTGTGGGAACGAGGCATGGATGGCAATGCTCGGGCAAAGCCAGACCATCCGCTAGGTCCTATATATACTGGGGTTAATTATTCCTGATGAGGCGCAGGTGTGCAGGGGAACTGCACCGCCAGGCTGACTGGGGTCCACAATTAAATGGGATGGGATCCAGGAACGTTCCTCTGGGCCATACCTTTCCCAATCCACAAGGTATTGAACCCCCCTCCTTCTACGACGGGATGATAGAAGCCACCGTAGCGTGTACACCGGACCTCCATCGATGCAAGTTGCTCGAAGCCGGCTTACATGGAACGTGGGATGAACCCTCATCGATCTGGGAAGCTTTAAGGAAACAGCGACAGGGTTAACGACCTTGGTGATAGTAAAGGGACCCACGAGACTGGGAGCGAGCTTGCGTGACTATCCGCAACGCAAGATCCTTTGTGGACAGCCATATGCGTTGTCCCACTTTGAACTGTGGTGCCCTTCTTCTCTTGAGGTCTGCCACGGATTTGTTGGAGCTGCCCATGCGTAGTCGCGTCTTTCTGCCTAGTTCCCAGGTCCACTTGCAGCGTCTCACCACTGCCAACGCGGATGGCACCGCGGAGTCGGCGGCCACAGATGGAAACAGAGAGGGAGGGTAACTATGAACGATGTGGAACGGAGTCATACCTGTGGAAGAGGAAGGCAGAGAGTTGTGTTCATATTCCACCCATCTTAGGTGCTGGCTCCAAGTGTTGTGATCATGTGATGCTAGACAGCGTAGACCGTTCTCCAGATCCTGATTTATTCTTTCCGTGGGCCATTGGACTCCGGGTGATGGCCTGAAGTGAGGCTTATTTTTGCCCCGATGAGGGTGCAGAACTCCTTCCAGAATCGAGACACGAATTGCGGTCCTCTGTCCGATACTACATCCACTAGCAGGCCATGATAACGGACGACATTGTCTAGCAGTAGCTGCGCAGTCTGCTTGGCGGACAGAATCTTAGGACCTGGTGCGAAGTGGACCATCTTGGAAAACCGATCGATGACTGAGAGTACCACTATGTTCCCCTGGGAGTAGGGTAGACCTGTAAAAAAGTCCAGAGAAATGTGTGACCAGGGGCGAGAGGGAATTGGTAGCAGCGGTAACTCATCCATAGGTCGCAGGCGAGAGGTCTTATTGGCCATACAGATCAGGCACGTGTTGACATGCTCCCTCATGTCCCTTCCCAGGTTTCACCACCAAAACCGTTGTTCAACTACTGAGTGGGTCTTCACCATGCCAGGGTGACAGACGGTCTTGTTCGTGTGAGACCAATCGATGACATCTCCTCGTAGCGAGGGTACCACGAACAGACGACCGGAAGGACATTCGGCTGGGCCTGGAGAGTCCCTTAGAGCCTCCTTTACCTGTGTCCCGATCTCCCAGGTGAACCCAGACACGAAGCAGGCCTCCGGAACTATAGGAACACTCACGGCCTCCGTTTGCTCTCCTTCAAGGATCCGGAATAGTGCGTCCGGTTTACCATTCTTCGGACCAAATCCCATCACAAGGTACTCATAGTGGCCTGTTGATGTATTAAAGGCAATCGTCCACTCGTTCCCTTATCTGATGCGTACCAGACGGTATGCCTTTCGTAAATCCAATTTGGCGAAGATCCGGGCCCCTTGTAGCAGCTCGAATGCGATGGCGATTAGGGGAAGAGGGATGGTGATGTCGTTACATCCCCGGCAATCAATACAGGGCCATAACGAGGTGTCCTTCTTTTTGACGAAGAAGAATCCTGCTCCAGCCTGTGATGATGATGGTTGGATGAGTCCTGCTGCCAGCGACTCCTCCGCGTACTCTTTCATGGCTTGGTGTTCTGGTCCTGTTAATGAAAAGAGCCTCCCTCGAGGGAGTGAGGGGCCTGGCAACAACTCGATACCACAATTGTACGGGCGGTGCGGCAGAAGGGATTTAGTCTTTGCCTCTGAAAATACTTCCTTCAGGTCCCGATAACAAGACGGCACAGCTGATAGTTCCGGCACAGACTTCAATTCCTCTAAGCCGACTGGTGCGATCTGTAAATTCCTCTCTTTTAGAGCCCCAAGACACGCCTTCCTGCATTCATCGCCTCAAGCCCTGATTTGACCGGTTTTCCAGTCAATGTGTGGGTTGTGTCTTTTAAGACAGGGTCTGCCCAGGATGACATAGCTGCTCCATGAGATAAATACTCATAATATTAATAATACAATACAAACTTATCATCTCGGTGTGAGCGTCTGGAAATGTCATCATCAGAGATTGTGTACAGTGAGTTATTCTGCATAGGAATTTACCATTGGAACTGTTGCATCTGAAAGGTCACTGCGCTCAAGGCCTCGACTACCCATGGATTAATCAAGTTGGCGTCCGATCCCGAGTCAATAAAGGCCGTAGCGGAATAAGTACGACCCCCGTGCTCAAGGTGGCTTGAAGCAGTGCTCGACTCGATCCCGCCGCGGTGTACTCCACACTCACCGGAGTCGTGATCTTGAGAGCGGAACCCTTAAGCATGACCGGACAGTGGGCTATTCAGTGGCCCAGGTGTCCACAGTAGAAGCATCGGCCCTCTCGCCAGCGTCGCAGTCGTTCCTCTGCCGGACCATCGAGCCCCACAACTAACTTGCATCGGCTCCATCGCGGTTATGGGCGTCAGCAGAAGGGGAACCAGTGGGGCAGACACGCCCTGCTCTCCTTCTAGTAGCGCGTCCACTTGTCCCTGGATCATTGGCCTCTGGTCGATCCTGAGAGATAGGGCGATGAGTGAATCCATGGAGGTAGGCAAATTTCACTACAATGAGGTGACTGCGGATCTGTGGTGAAAGCCCTTGGAAAAAGGCGTCGAGAAGAACATCCTCATTCCATCGACTCTCAGCTGCACTGATGCGAAACTCGATAGTGTACGACGCTGCCCCTGTCATACCGTAATCAACGTCGCTGCTGCTTCATGTTCCGGCAAGGCATACTGTAAAACCTACATCATGGCACATACAAAGGAGGTCCAGGAGTGGAAGGTTTCGGAGTTACAACTCCACTCTGCTGTGGCCCACGCCTCTGCTCTTCCCGTCAGGTGGGATATGACAAAGGCAATTCATGTGCGGTCCGTCGGGAATACGGAAGCCTGTAGCTCGAAGTGGAGGTCGCTCTGTGCGAGGAAGGGTTTGACGTTCTCCCCGTGTCGCCGGAAAAGCGTTCAGGCCGGGAGAGAGGTATGGCCCCGAACCTCTGAAACTTCGCGACTGGCGGGGTAGTCGGAGGGACCTGGACTGAGGTAGGAACTGTGGCAGGGGCCGTCGATGTGACGTTAGCGGTGCTAGCCTGAGATGCTAGCCATTGCTCTAATCGGGCACAGATCTCAAGAAGTCTCTAGTTGGTCACCTGAAGAGCAGTCTCCTGCTCAGCTAGGCGTCTGCCCTGGATCTGTAGAGAGTGGCGGATGGCTTCTGAGTCGGCTGGGTCCATGTTGTGGCCAGATCATTCTGTCATAACCATGGGTCCTTATAGTAAAACAAGCAGCAAAAAACGTGTTAAAAAATGGTGTTGTTTGTACCCGTCCACAGATAATACGAGTCCTATTACCTGATAACGAATGCAAAAAAAAAAAGGGGGGGGGGGTTCTGTGTATCCATTAACTTCTTTTGAAAAACAAAATACATTGTTTTCTAATGACATGTCACCAGGAAATTTGACATGCATCAAATGATAGGAACTGGAAACAAATTAGGGAATTTATCAGCACTGATGTGGAAAACCATTTTTGTGCCATTGTCATGTTGGTGGGGCGGTAACAGTCTTTTTGATTTTTCTTTTTTTTTTTTACGCCGGATGCCCTTCCTGAGGCAACACTTCTGCATTTATTCAGAGAGAGAGAGAGCTGGAGTCTATCCCAGCTAACTTCGGGCGGAGGCAGCATACTCCCTGAACTGGTCGCCAGCCAGTCGCAGTGCAGATATCAACACCATCACTGAGCAGGAATCAAGCCAATGCTGCCGGCACTCAAAACGCCGCTCTGAGGGGAAACTCAAACTACAACGTCGCCCGCAAGAGAAATGAGTTTGAAACCCCTGCACTACATCATCAGGTTGAAAAAAAAAACATGTAACAAGTTACTGTGCTTTAATAACTTTATTATTTCCATTTGTCTATTCATCCTTTGTCTATTTATGAATTAACATCTACTGTACATGCAGTTTTATCCAAACACTGGCATAGATTGAGGAAGAGCTGAATGACATGGAGAAAATAGAAGAAACACGTGGATACACCTTCACACTGTAAAAGGTCATCTCAGCTGAGTCACCCAAAGGGAAAATTGAGTAAAGTCCAGCATAAGGTGGGTGTAGATTTATAGTACCTGAACATACTTGAAGGCTGCTGAAGATTTAAAAGACACTTAACTCATTTAGGGGTGACTTGGTCAACATGACTTCAAAATAGCTCAATAATATGATAGCATGTTGGGCTGTAACGTTGAGAGATGGAATGATATGTTTGCTCATATGGTACCTTTGGGAACCTGTAAAGGTGACAAAAAACACATAACAACAGAACCAATAATCATACCCAGTCAACTATGCCTACCACACATAAGATAAAGAGGCGCAACCTCATTTCAAATAACATTGATAAACAACTATGCGGCAGTTGCCGAGGCATGAGGGGAGGACTCTATGTGTGCCTCCCAATGAATCAGTTAAGGACGATTTTAATTCCTTGGCAGAGTCTAATTGCTGGGGATTCCATGTACGGGGTTATGTGAAAGGAAACCCCTATTTTCTTCTCACCATTTGCCAATTTAATGCTACCTCTAACCTGAAACCATACAAAAGAGTCTCTAAACTATGGAGGGAGTTGAAGTATTTTAACCAAAAAGCGTTAGGAACATTTTTTTACAAATAGGAAACAACTGGTTGTTATTCATCTCGAATGCAGCTAACAGGGTAAACTATAGTTGCATCACGTGCATGGGCCCTCGGCCACTACTATGTGTCATTCCAGGAGAAATCTCAACACAGTGTACCCTGGAGGTAATGACTAAAACAACTCCTAACATCACTTGTCAGAAATGGAACAGTTTATCCAACAACTAAGGCAGTAAATGATAAACTATTTTCTACTAATGTTGCATGAGCTAACTTTTCCTGTGTTAGATTTACAAGGACATGTGTTAAGGTGGGAAGTCTCAACAAAACATGGTGTCATGATATCCATCGGCAAACTTCCCCACTGCTCCCACACAGTGTTGTGTGGTGTTGGTGGTGTGTTGGTCAAAAGTTGTATGACACACTGATAAATGCACCAGGAACGTGTGCACTGGTACCACTGCTTTTATCTTTTACTGTGTTTCCATCCAGAAGATATACAATTAGCCGCATCCATCTTTGGACCTTCCCTCGGTTTCTCCCGAAGGCAAAGGTCCTCTTGGAAAGATGAAGATCTAACATACATTGATGCAATTAGCATCCCACAAGGCGTACCAGATGAGTATTAGTTGGCTAACCAGATTGCTGCAGTATGGATAACCCCGGATAAAAACATTGACAGAATCAACTACATACATTACAATGTCCAGAAACGAGGTCACTATACGGAAGCAGGGTTTATTGCCATGAGGGGACAACCAGCTGCAACCTCACTCATGGCGTTCCAGAACCGCATAGCAGTCGACATCCTTCTGGCTGAGAAGGGTGGCGTCTGCTCAATGTTTAGTGACCAGTGTTGTTTATTCCAAATAACACAGCACCTGATGGGTCACTCACAAGGGCCATTCAAGGCCTCCACACCCTGAACCACAAGATGAAGGAGCACTCTGGTGTGAACACCTCAGCCTGGTCTGATTGGTGGGGAAAAAAGGTTTGGCAAATCTAAAAACTTGGTGTTCTCTGTCCTAGTTTTAAAAGCTGTTTGCAGCGATTCTTGCATTTGTGGATGTTGTTGTATTCCCTGCATAGAGGCATCACTTAACTAACTTATAACCACTGCTATTGCCCCGACAAATTCCAAATTGGCAGAAATATATCCACTATTGGCACAAGAGGGTAATGACAGTGATATTGTTGACCACGATGATGATGTTATGAATTCTCTTCCAGACGTGTTCTCTGATCCATAAGATTACAAATAATTATAATAAAAATGTTTTGTTTTCATTAATATGATTCTATAAAATAAAGTTGAAAGGGTGATCTATTAGATAATGTGAGGATTTGAGCAAATGTAGGATAAACAGGAGGATAATGTAGAAATAATTTTAAATATAATTCAGCAACAGCTTCTGTCTGCAATGAAGAAATGCTTTGCTCTGCTCCAATTCAGTTACTGTTCCTGCCTGCAATGAAGAATGCTTTGCTCTGCCTGCAATGAATAATCCTTTGCTTTGCTCTAGTAAATGTGATAGCAAATGTAGGATAAACGGGGCAAATGTAGGAATAATTGTGAATATAATTATCATACATTTGCTTCCAATAAAGAAATGCTTTGCTCTGCTCAAGATAACGTGTCAGCCGCCGACCATGAGATAGCAAGAACAAAAACATCTAATCATCAGAACTGTTAGAAACAGGAGCACCTGCTGCCAGTTAAAGAAATGATGACTATAATGCTCCAGCCCGGGCTGTGCGGGTGCCCGCGCGGTCGCGCTAATTGGGAGGCACACACCTGCGCCTCATGTGGGCTGATTGGACCCGGTGTATATGGGACCATGGGGTCGACTGGTCTGGCGCCAGATCGTTGTCATGTCCCGTTCCAGTACTCTCATATCTCTGATCGTATTCCTGTGTGTACCGACCTCCGCCTGTTCTCCGACCGACCCTGTAAGCCTGACTCCTTTGACACTCCTGCCTGCTTTGATCGATCTCCCGTGTACCGACTCCTGCCTGCCCCCGTACCTGCTCTCCACGCCCGACGTCCTGACTACCGCTGCTGCACCTGACTGCCTGCCTGATCCCCGACCGTGGAACACTAAACGTTTTTCCCGAATTACCTCTGTGTCTCCCGTTGTCCTTCTGCATTTGGGTCTCACCCTCCGTTCCGATGGGTCGTGACAATGACCACACATATATTCAGCAATCTTCTAAATTTGGATCCTCTATGCCAAGTGTCTCTAGTTTTTCCACGTATTTCCATTTATTATCACCTTCTAAATGTCGAACGGTATCGGACAAAACTCTGAGTGTCATGGTATAAGAGAAGTGGGACACGAAGAGGACCGAGGAGAGGCGTAAGAAATACATTGAGATGCTTCGTAGGTCAAAGTAGAGGTGGCGAAGGCTAAACCAGAGGCATATGATGACATATACGCCAGGTTGGATATGAAAGAAGGAGAAAAGGAGCTCTACAGGTTGGCCAGAGAGACAGAGATGGGAAGGATGTGCAGCAAGTAAAGGTGATTGAGGCTAGATAGATTGAGGGAAATATGTTGACTGGTGCCAGTAGTGTGCTAAAGAGTACTTTGAGAAGTTAATGAATGAAGAAAATGGGAGAGAAGGTAGAGTAGAAGAGGCAAGCGTAAATATCTGGGAGATAGCACTGTAGGAGAAGTTAGAAAAGGCACTGAACAGAATGGAAAATGGAAAGACAGTTGGTCCCGATGACATACCAGTGGAGGTATAGAAGCAATTTGGTGAGGTGGCTGTGGAGTGTTTGACCAACTTATTCAACAGAATACTAGTGGTAGAGAAGATGCCAGGAGAATGGAGGAAAAGTGTGTTATTCCCCATTTTTAAGAACAAATGCGATGTTGTTGAGACAGCTGTGGAAACTACAGAGGAATAAAGATGATGAGCCGCTCAATGAAGTTATGGGAAAGAGTAGTGGAGGCTAGACTCAGGACAGAAGTAAGTATCTGCAAGCGACAAAATGGTTTCATGCCTTGAAGGAGTACCACAGATGCATTATTTGCCTTGAGGATGCTCGTGAAAAAGTACAGAGAAGGTCAGAAGGAGCTACATTGTATCTTTGTGGATCTAGAGAAAGCCTATGACAGAATACAAAGAGAGAAACTGTAGTACTGCATGCGTAAATCTAATGTGGCGGAGAAATATGTTAGAATAGTACAGGACAAGATTAGCTGATGTAAAACAGAATATATGTGCATGAATGTGAGGGGCGGAGGAAGAAGAGGGAAGCTCCAGGAGGAAGAGATTGCGAGGGTGGACGATTTTAAAGGATGGATAGGTTTAGAAATGAGCTCATTAGAGGCACAGCCAAAGTTGGATGTTTTGGAGACAAGGTTAACGAGAGCAGACTTAGTTGGTTTGGACAAGTTCAGAGACAAGAGAGTGAGTATATTGGTAGAAGGGTGCTGAGGATGGAGCTGCCAGGCAAAAGAGCGAGAGGAAGACCAAAGAAAAGGTTGATGGATGTTGTGAGGGAAGACACAAGGACAGTGGGTGTTAAGAGAGGAGGCTGCACATAATAGGCTTGGATGGAAAAAGATCACACGCTGTGGCGACCCCTAATGGGACAAGCCAAAAGAAAAAGAAGAAGAAGATTGATGGTGTTGAAAATGATTGACAATTTCATTGTATTGAGGAAAAAATAAAAATTTGGAAATAAATAATGAAACATAATAAACTCCTTCCCCATTTCAGTTCTGGATTTTTTTTTTATTGGTGGCTAAAACTGAGCCCATTAGTCCTTTATCACTACAAAAAGAATTTTATCAGTGTATTTATCTGCCCCAATTGTGAGTTACTTAGTAATAATATTTCTACTCATACAGTGTGCACTTACATTTGGAGTTCAATCTTGCAAATAAACTAGATCTGACCCCATTGTGTTTGTCATTTGTTTTGCAGATGTCACTGAAAATGTTCGAAAGTGGCAGCAGTCAGTGTCCCGTCACATCAAAAAGGAAGCGGAGGGTGAAGAGGTGCAACGCATCAAAGAGGAGGAGGAAGAGCTTGTACACTTGAAAGAGGAAGACAGGAGGAAATCATCCAGGTTCCATCCAGTGGTGTCCATTTGAAGGGTATACATGTAGGTCAAAGTGAATAGAGACGAGGGGCAGAGCTTCCAAGCTGGAACAGCTCAAGTGATGGAGACCTTTGTGAAAGATCACAAACATCTAATGAGCTCAATTCTAATCCTATCCAACCTGTTCACTCCAAGCGAGAACTTCAGCATCTTCATTTCTGCTACCTCCAGTTCTGCTTCCTGTTGTTTCTTCAGAGCCACCGTCTCTAATTCGTACATCACGGCCGGCCTCACTACTGTTTAATAACCTTTGCCCATCACATAGAACACCAGACACCTTCCACCAACTGTTCCATCCTGCTTGGACCCATTTCTTCACTTTCTTACCACACTCACCAAACTGCTTCCATACCTCCAATGGTATGCCATCAGGTCCAACTGTCTTTCTATTTTTCATTCTGTTCAGTGCCTTTTCAACTTCCCCCTTATTAATCATTGCCACTTCTCGGTCATTCACGCTTGCCTCTTCCACTCGACCTTCTCTCCCATTTTTTCATTCATTAACTTCTCAAAGTATTCTTTCCATCTATTTAGCACACTACTGGCACCAGTCAACACATTTCCATCTCTATCCTTAATCACCCTTAACTGCTGCACATCCTTCCCATCTCTATCCCTCTGTCTGGCCAACCTGTAGAGATCCTTTTCTCCTTCTTTCGTGTCCAACCTGGTGTACATGTCTTCATATGCCTCTTGTTTGGCCTTTGCCACCTCTACCTTTGCCCTACATTGCATCTCGATGTACTCCTTTCGCCTCTCCTCAGTCCTCTCAGTGTCCCACTTCTTCTTTGCTAATCTCTTTCCTTGTATGACTCCCTGTATTTTGCGGTTCCACCACCAAGTCTCCTTCTCCCCTTTCTTACCAGAAGACACCCTTCCTACCAGAGGACACTCCAAGTACTCTCCTACCTGCCTGTCTGAATACCTTGGCAGTTATATTCCAGTCTTCTGGGAGCTCTTCCTGACCATCTAGTGCAGTGATTCCCCCAACAGTGGTTCGGGGTACATGAGTGTGCCGTGAGCGCTCTTCAGGTGTGCCATGGGAAGTTATCCAGTTTTATGTAATTGCTAAAAAAAAACATTTCCAAGAAATAATGTATCTTTATTCATCTATTTATGCCAGTGAGGCACAATGACAGACAGAAGAAAAAAATCCTCTTCTATTAGATGGCAGGAAGTACATACAGTAATTAATCGATCCATTTTTGGTGACATTTACTTTTGTTGGTGTGCCGTGGGGTTTTTCAATTGTAAAATATGTGCCTTGGCTCTATTGAGTTTGGAAATCACTGATCTAGAGCCTGTCTCACCTCTTTTCGAAAGGCCACAAAACATTCTTCCTTTCTCAACTTCCACCACCTGACTCTCTGCTCTACCTTTGTCTTCTTAATCTTCCTACCCGCCACCAGAGTCATCCTACACACTACCATCCTATGCTGTCGAGCTACACTCTCCCCGACCACCACTTTACAGTCGGTAACCTTCTTCAGGTTACATTGTCAGCACAAAATATAATCCACCTGCGTGACTCTACCTCCGCTCTTGTAGGTCGCTCTATGTTCCTGTCTCTTCCTTTAAAATAACCCCAACTCAATTTTTCTTCCCATCTACTCCATGATAAAATAAGTTGAACCCTGCACCTAAACCTCTTGTCTTGCTCCCTTTCCACTTGCTCTCTTGGATGCACAATATGTCAACCTTTCTCCTAATCATCATGTCAACTAACTCCTGAGATTTTCTTGCCATAGTGCTCACAGTCAAAGTGCCTACACTCAGATATATGGTCTGTACCTTTCTCCTCTTCTTCTGCCGACTAAGCCGCTTTTCTCTTTGTCTTTGACCTACAGTATCACGATCTACGGCTTGCACATTAACATTTAAGGGGGCGGGTGTAGGATGCCCGGGCCACGACCTAACCATTAAGGAATTCATATGATGAACGCTCGTATATGTTTTGTACAGTTTTACGCCAGATGCCCTTCCTGACGCAACCATCTGCATTTATCCGTTAAACCATAAATAACCGTTTACTTGCCATTTTGATAGCAGACTCACTCCCCTAAACAGCATTTGTTTGTAGTGTGACATGTCATATCCCCTTCCGATTGTTCATCATCATCATCGTCGTCTGTTTGTGATCCTCCACAGTGGTCTCCATCACTTGAGCTGTTCCTGGTTGTACTAAATGTCGTACCAGGATAGCACCGACTGCCAGAGAAAATTTCCTTGTGTGTTTTTACACACTTGGCCAATAAAACTGATTCTGAAGGCTCAGCCCCTCGTCTCTCCCCACTTTGACCTTCATCTTCTCTCGTCCAATGGACACCAGTGACTGGAACCTGTATGCGTTCCTCCTGCTCTTCCTCTTTCATGTGTACGACCTCTTCCTTCTCCTCTTTGATACACTGAACCTCTTCACCTTCTTCTTCCTCTTTGAAATGACCAGTCATTGACTGCTGCCACTCTGGATGAAGATAATCACTGACATCTGCAAGACAAAAGACAAAGTGGTTAAAATAATTTGTTCACAGTATTTAACTGCAACTGCACTATGTAGAAGAGGAAATGCGGTATTATCACTCAGTAACTCACAATTGCAGCAGATCACCACTGAATGAATGACTTTTGTTGTGACGGAGAACAAACATTCAGTATGGAAGCTACCAGTAAAAAAAGCCAGAACTGAAATGGCGAAATAATTTACATGGTCCATAATCCCCTAACATGTTATCTGTATTATGTATTGTTGTATTTTTAAACCAATAGACTGAAATTGTCAGTCATTTACATCATCTTATTTTCCTTTTGGCTTGTCCCATTAACGGAAGCCACAGCGTGTCATCTTAGATTAATGCATTTTTTTTTGGCACAGTTTTACACTGGTTTCCCTTCCTGATGCAACCTCTCTGCATTTAACCGGGTATAGAGCTCGTGCACGTTACATCACAGTTTGCGCGGCGCCATATTGCCGGTCAAACCTCGCTGCTCGGCAGTGCTGGAGTCGTTGAACTGGAGTAGATTTTTCAAATTGCCCAAGACCTGTTGTCCTGTTGGTTGTCACAATAGAGGAGACAATTCTTCAAAGAGATCATTCATGGGATACCAGCTGAAAAGACGAGAAAAGATTGATGGATTTCGGCAATTAAACGGGATGGACGGTGCCCAATGAAATACACACACCTGTGTCGCAATCACTTCATTTCAGGTAGGAGTTATTCTTCTCAATCTCAAATAAACAAGAAGTATTTACAATGCCAAGCTGACTCATTTAAGAGCAATGTGTATTTAAAAAAAAAAAAACCCTGTCACAGAGGAATTTACGGAGGTTAAAGTGTGGCTGCAATTCACTTCCATGTACGGAGGACACGACTCCTTGTTCTATTTTTTTCATAGTTAATGAATGCAAGTTTGTTTAAAACCAGGGGTCATTTATGTAAACTTTGGTATTCATATTGAAAAAAATGAGAAGTGTATAGAGATCGTGCACGTGATGGTGATCAACAAAATACACACCTGTGTAGTGATCATTTCAGGTAAGAATTATTCTTGTCAATCTCAAATTATCAAGAAGTATTTATAACACTGTTAGGTTTATCACCTAACTTGCCGGAATAGTTGCACAAATAACAGACAAGAAGTTGTCTTTCTTCTGATCAGGAGGACGTGAGAGATGGGCCAGTTACAGTCTCCAAACACATTCTGAACCAGCCTCTCACGTACTTTTTTTTTTTTTTTTTTTTAAATTAGAAAACACATGAGGTCAAAAAGATGGGTGAGCAGATGAAATGAACAAAGGTACAGTTTTTGGAGATGATGTGGCACATTCTTTGGTTATGATGGAGTTGTCCTTGGCCACTTGTAGGAAGATACTGTTGCATCTGTGTGTAGGAGCTCATCCTGTGAACAAGACTCTTCGAAGCAAGGATAATACTTTGGCTTTGTTGCAAGTCCATAATAAATATATTAACGATAACTAACATTTCCCCTCTGTTTATTATGTATTTGCACAAATTCTTATATCATCTTACAACTTCTTCTAATGAATATTTTTTTATGAAAATGAATACACGCACATGAAGAATAGAAAATCATCATCGTCGTCATGGTCATTCTTCACCATTCAAGGATACATCTCCACCACCTGTTCGTTTGTGGGTGAAATAACAGTGTTAATAAGTTTCACAATGAGAGCATGCAGACAAGGAATTCAACATCCACACAAGGTAAAAATTGCTGGAAAAAACAGCAATAACAGGGCTGTGCATCTTCCAAAGGCATTCATCCAGGTCTCTCACATGGAGGTGTCAATACCAGAACAAGCTGTTCAAGGTTCAAACCCCCTCGGTGGCATGACTCCATAGCTGTGTTGGCCTTCAGTGCGCAACATTGTTCTCTGAACATCGCACAGATTTCTCCTCTGTCAGCCAACCTGTGAAAAGAAACTCCGCTTCAAATGCCATAAATGAGCAGTTAACTATTCATGCAGTTGCAAACCCTCTCTGTGTCCAATTGCCCAATTCATGTACGTTGTGATGAATGGAGTTGATTCTGGTTATGTTTTTGTTGGTTGTACGCCAACAACCTGCGGACTCAAATCCTGCTGCCAAATTAATCAGCCAATTTATACCCATTTGGAACATCAGTGGCGTCGATGTATGTTAAAACACTTGTCGTTCCCATACCGTTTCTCTTCCGACCAAGGGTAAAACTGCATGTACAGTAGATGTAAATGGATGAACAGACAAATGGCAATAATCAAGTTATTGAAGCACAGTAACCTGTTGCATTTTTTTTATTATTTTTACCCCCACATCACCATCAGATGTCTGTATGTGGCAATGACTTAAATTAATTCTCAATCACAAAAATGGTTGTACACATCATTGCTGATAAATTTCCCAATTTGTTTGCGGTTCCAATAAATTTGATGTACATCATTAGAAAACAATGTTTTGTTTTTCAAAAGAAGTTACTGTATACACAGAATCCCATTTTTTTTCTTCATTATCAGGTACCGTTACTCTCATAAGTTCTCTTTTCTTAGCTGCTTACCCTCATAAGGGTCACGGGAGTGCTGGAGCCAATCCCAGCTGTCGTCGGGCAGGAGGCAGGGTGCACCGTGAACTGGCCGCCAGCCAATCGCAGGGCACATCGAGACCGATGGCAGTCACACTCACAATCACACCTAGGGACACTACAGAGTGTCCAATCAATACTGCACGCTCCTGGGATGCGGGAGGAAACTGGAGCGCTCGAAGGAAACCTACATAGGCATTGGGGAAACATGCAATTCCAGACAGGAGGAGCTCGGACTAAACCCCAGTCCTCAGAACTGTGAGGCCAAAGCCTCACAGCTGCGTCACTGTGATACCTTTTTTCTACCATGAGAACCCAATTATTATTTTGAAATGCCTGTTGCAATTTGAAACCATTTTTCTACATCTAACTTAGTGTTTATTTCAATCAACTCAAATTCCCTTTTTTTCTATGCGGTTATCAAATTTGTTTTCTAGGACCTCGGGTAGTTCCCTTAGGTACCACTCGAGCAGAAAAAATAAAATCCAACACCCAACAAAAAAATGTAACTGTTTAGTTGCCATTATGATAGCAGACTCAATCCCCTAAATGCCTCGGTCGGGGTGTTTTCTTCACAGGAGTGAGACGGAAGGGTTCTAAATAGCATGACCCCCTTTGTAACAGGACTACAGCGACTTTGGCAGTGGGAATGAGAACAGCTATCTTACCAATAGCCAATAAAACACATTAGTATTAACAATGGTTTCAAAATCAATAACCTTCTTACAATGAGACAAATGAACTCGAGTATTCCACTCTGCTATTTTTAAAGCTGTTGGCATGTTTGGTTGGAAAGAGTTTTATTCATTTTGAAAAAGCATCTATAATCACCAAACCCTTTTTTTTGCTTCACTTTTAATTCAATAGACTCATATGGATAGTTTTAAAACAGATATTGTGGCGTAATGAACCGTCCTTTACATTGGCTCAAATTACCTTGGGGATTATGTCTTGCACATGTCAAACCTGTCCTACATTTTTTTTAACAGAAATTTCTGCCATAAATTGTATAATGTTGATTGTATAGACTCATATCCCTCCTGTTTGAGATTTGACAAAATCATACCTCAAAATGGTCAACTATAAAACAGGTTTGTTGTTTGGACACACATCGTTTTTACAATGTTGTGCATATCTTTTTAATGTGTCTTTTATCAAAATTTTGTCATTTATCTTTTTTTTTAATGCAGCTTCCTTTAGTATTCTATCAGCAAAAGCATTTCCTAATGAAATCATATCTTTGTTTTATCTATGTGTGAGGCATTTGTATACAGTAACAGTTTTTAGGCATTTGCATTGCATTAAGTAAATCAACTAACAATTTTGCATGTGTTACTTTGGCCGTGGATTAATTCATCCCCTATTTATTTATTTATTTTCCCAGTGCTGTACAAAAACATGCACTGTTGCAAATGCACATTGGCTGTCTAAACCATGCATTTTCGAAGATGATCCATCTACAAATAGCGCTTCTCTTCTTTCTAAAAGCTGATCTTTCAGGCCACTGCTACTTTTGGCTCATATTTCTGCTAACTTTTGCTTGTTTTGCACCATCCTCATGACTTTCTCATGACGTGATAAAAATTGTTGCTGGGTTCGACGTCGCTTTTTTGTCTCAGTACGCAGTGCACTGACTGCATGTGGTACTCTTTAGAATCAGAGGATGGAACAAAACTATGGCTGAATTTGTTTCTACAGCAATAGATGTCACAATAACTGCTCTTACATACTGGGGTAATGCACATGCTCCGCTGAGTCTCTATGTTGCACTAAAACTGAGGTCATAAAATGACCTTTACAATCTCTGATCTACATAAAGGATTTGGGATAATCTGACACTAATTCTTCCTTCATCTCACAGAAAGCTTTTTCTGATTTTTCTGTCCATTTTAACAATGATGTCATTTTGAGGTCTTCCTCATACATTAATTTGGACAATGATGCAGTTATTGCTGCATAGTTTGTTTGTGGTTTTGGTACATTAACTACAACTTTTTTTTTTTAATCATCTAAAATTGTTCTTGCTCCGCTAAGGAGTGTCCTAAGATCTTATCTTGTTGTTAACTTGTTCTTGCTAACCTTGTGTCCCTCCTGTGCTAAATGTTTTAACAATGCTATTGTATCACTTTGCAAGTTTCCTTGTGGAGTGATGCAAGCAAAATACCATCTTCATGAAGTAGAATTTGATTGCCACTTGATAGTTCAAATGTGGACATACTAGCTGTCATAACTTGTGAATAAATTGTTGCCCTTTCACAGTATACTTGAGATAACCTGATAAATGTGTATTTTTGCCTTCAAATGCAAATGCAACAGCAACTCAACCCACTACTGTAAAAAACTTTGCATCTGGATTTAATTAATTCAGCAATGTGTATGTTTGTCTGGGACACAAGGTGCTTGCTGTGTTAACAGCAGCATTTACTGCTTGGAGGTCTTGAACGGTTCTCCAACCTCCTGATGGGCGTGCTTTTTTTTTTCTTGAAAAAAAATAAGTGTGTTGCAGGGAGAGTCTTGACATTCAATTATTACCCCTGCAGTAACTAATAACTCAGGGAGGCCGCGTAGCTCAGTGGTTAAGCACTGGTTTGGTAAACCAGGGGTTGTAGGTTCGTATCGCACTGGGACCTCCACTCCCTGAGAAGGGTTGTGTCAGGAAGGGCATCCAGTGTAAAAATTGTGCCAAACATATATGTGCGTTCATTTGAGATGACACGCTGTGGAGACCCCGAAAGGGACAAGCCGAAAGAAACAGACAGTAACTAATAACTCAATAACTGACTTTTTGCCGTCTAAGGCCTCTGGTTGTAATGGATATTGTCTCATCTGTTTTTGGTCTAATTTGTACAGGTTGTGCTCCTCTAATGAGTCCTACATCTGATAGTCCTATTGACCACATGCATTCTCTGACTTTTTAAAAATGTTTTTTCTTCCTATGTTAAGAGGTATGAGTCAATACTGTGTCACTTTTGATGAAGGTGACGGCCTGCACTAACCTGTACTTTTTAAATGTTCCTCGTCTAGTTTCCAATAAGTTGCTGTTTGGTCTCTTTTGACGAAACCACACAACCACTCTGACTGTGTGTCATATGGTTTAACAGTGACACATGTGGCAACATTAACTGTCTGTCCTTCAAGGCCTGTGGGAATCTGACCCTTGTGGCTGCCGTCCCCAGATTATCTGTGTGCAGATAATCAACTGTTATTTATTTATTTTTTCTCTTCTTTTTTCTGGAGTGTGTTTGTTGAGTTTGTTTTAATAATGAAAATCTGGGCCTGGAGGCTTTTTTTGTACCACATTGTTACATTAAGAAAGTCTTCATTTATCTTATCCTGTTGTTCTGTTGGGAAATGTTCTGCTTGCTGTAGCAGTGTCTTTCCCATAAAAGTTGTAGCTCATCTGTTTCTTTTTATCTTTCAGAATGTTCTCCACATGGAGGGCATGATTAAGATATTCCTCCTATGTGTCAGTAATGAGGCCAATGTAATGTTTGTTAACCCAGCTGTAATTTGTGTCTTTTAAACCTGCATGAGCATGTCAACAGCTGTTGAAATGCCCTATTCTCCATCTTCCTGCAGGCCACTGTAAATCTTGAATATAGTTGTCATTCTCACTCTGTATTCCTCAAAGGGCTCATCATCTTTTGTTTTTCTCATCCTATTTTAGTGTAATTTGCTCTGTGTCTAAAATGCTGAGTTGCTCTCTGAATTTTCAAATTTTCCATATCTTTCCAAGGATATATCTTTGTGTGAAGTGTTATCTTCCACAACCTTTTTTAACAACACCCATAGTTCAAGTCCTATACACTAAATAGTCAGGTTGGCGCCATTTTGTGTGTCGGGGTTGGTTACTTAGATCCTTGGTTACAAGTCGCCTAACTTGGTGATAAGTTGGTCATTTGTGCAGCAGTCTGTGCTGGAGATAGTAGTCTTTGTAATCTTTGACCATTTCAAGTCAGTTCTGTCTGATCAAGTCATTCTGCGTGGTGGTGTATGTCAGGGAAGGGAGTGTGGTTGGTTTTCTCTATTCAATATCATGTTCTTTCCTTAATCTGCCTCCTTCCTCTCTTGTAACCACCATTAGGTATCGTCAGACCTATCTTAGGTCATTTTAGTAAGTCACCTTTATTTCTACAATCTGTCATTTTTCAGGTAAATTATTTTTTGCGAATTAAGATGTCCAGCAGAATTGTATTTTGTTTTCTATTTAGTGTGTACTACGGTTGGCGTTTTTGTATTAGACAGGGTGACTGTTAAATACTTTTGGTTGGTATTCCTCAGGCTTCTACCGAGAAGGGCAGAGGAATCTTGCCATTGCATCCAAACAAGTCGTCACTTCCTATCTTGTCTCTGAAACACTTGTTTACACAATCACACACGGTTTATACTGCAGTTTTATTAGATTTTATACAGACTGTATTTTATTTTCCACAGAATTTGAGTACGTACACGAGTCCGGCCTCGTTACACGGAATTTAACTGTAACCTATAGAGACGAGTCCGCCCTTGTTACGGTCCACGGAATTTAAGTGCACACGAGTCCGCCCTCATTACGCAGAATTTAACTGTGACCGATACAGACGAGTCCCCCCTCGTTACATGGAATTTAACTAAGGTATACAGACAAGTCCGCCCTCATTACGCAAAAGTTAACTGTACTTCCTACACCTTACCTCCGTGTAGACTGCGATGCACCTTCGCGCAGACTTCCCGTCGACAATCACTCCTCATAAGAAAATTGTTCTTACCAGTTCTTGTCAGTTGTATTTCCGTCAACCCTCAGATCCCAGTTAGAGAGTTCGAGGACCAGTCCCTTAACGGGACTGTGTTGCCGTGGCCACGGTCTTCCTGGAAATCGACTCTGAAGCTGGGATCCTTTTTTAAATTAGAAAACACCCAAGGTCAAAAGGAGGGGTGATCAGATGAAATGAACAAAGGTACAGTTTTTGGTGATGATGTGGCACATTCTTTGGTTATGATGGAGTTGTCCTTGGCCACCTCTAGGAAGATACTGTTGCATCTGTGTGTAGGAGCTCATCCTGTGAACAAGACTGTTCGAACCAAGGATGATACTTTGGCTTTGTTGCAAATCCACAATAAATATATTAACGATAACGCTAACAAACACCAAACTGACTCATTTGAGAACAATGCATATTTCAAAAAAATACACCGTCTGTCACAGACATTTGCGGAGGTAAGCGTGTGGCAGCAATTCGGAGGAGACAACTCCCTGTCCTAAATTTTTTCCCGTCATAGTTAATGAATGTGAGTTAGTGTAAGACCAGTTGTCCAAGACAAGGAAGCGATTTAAGTCAAATTTCTTATCAGTGAAAACATCGACTTCGGCATTAAATATGGATCCTCTATGCCAACTGTCTATAATTTTTCCATGTACGTTTGTTTATCACCACCTTCTAAATGTTTAACAGTATCAGACAAAATTCTGGGTGTCATGCTACAAGACATTTTTGTTTTATCTCAACGGAATTAACTCGCAAAAATGCTTTGTTTGAATGGTAATGTGCAATGTCACTGTACTTTTATGAAGTCTGTGGACAAGCTCTATTCCCAGGCAGTCTCACATCCAAGTGCTAACAGGATTCCCACTCTTTTCTTTAAATTATTTTCCAGGACATTTTCAACTGCTAGAGTGCGAGTCAAGTTATCACAGCATCCACTAGTAACCGGCCCCCCTCCATCAAGCTTAGGAGAAGTGTTATTTTCTACAATTCGACCTTATATTTTGTACATTTAACCAGTGCTTCAATGTTTATTCCTCTACCTCTCTTGTACTTTCTCCACACGATATTTTCATATGTTCAATAAATGACCAAAACTATTTCCTTTAGTTAATCTGTTTACTTACTGTATTTAGTTCTCAGCGCAGTTTACTTTGTGGATGCAACACCTGCATTCTTAAAGTAAAAATCAAAATCACTGCAAAAATAAATAAAAATACAAACATCAAAATGAAGTTGTATCTTGCATTGCAAAAAGGTCAATATAAAACAAAGCAATGTAATTTCAATTAAAAAGTTCGTCTAAAAATAAAATCTCAGTTACTGTAGCTTCTTGACATTCTCCTGCAGATCTTTCACCATTTTGGCTATAGCTTGTAGCTCTTCCTTTTTCTCAGCCACACTTTTGAAATAAGCATTGGATTTGGACAGTAATGTGAAGTCCTGTTTTTTTTTTCCTGCATTCACTACCATTTCGTCTGCCTCCTTCTGTATCATCTCACTGCTTTTCATTATTCTTCTCTGTTTTGCTTTGACATTTTTTATGTCTTGCTGGAGTTCTGTTCTTTTCGTCTCATTTGCAGTTGGTCTTTTTTCTTATCTTCAAGGTTATAACTTGAGGTATAAAATACCTGCAGTATTACATATTATTATTAGGTAGTATTACGTATTATTATTAGTATTACTAGTAAGTGTGAAAAATCCTTGCTCAGTATAAAACATTCTCAGTGCGTACAAGTGCAAACCTCGAGGCAGAATTCAAGAAGTTTTCATACAGTTGCAGACTTGAAGAATTTTTTTGTCAGTTTAGTCAGTGGTAGAGCAGGATATGCAGCACTGTGGTACATGATGAAATGTCTCTTCACTCTGTCTCATGGACAAGCAGCAGTGGAGCGAGGGTACTCCATCAACAAGGAAATGCTAGGAGAAGAGAGAAGAGAGAATTGCACATGGTCCAGGATGCAATGGCTGAGCGTCCAGTTGATGAAGCCCTGGCAAAAGACTTAATCCAACACTGCAAAAGAGCAAGAATGAGGTATATTGGGTGTCACGTCCCATTGGAACGAGAGTAAGACCCAAATGCAGGACTCGGAAGGTGCAAGGTAGTTCAAGGAGACACGTTTATTATATGCAGAGGTAGGGGATCGAGCAGGCAGTCCGATGCAGCAGCGGTAGTTGGGACGTCGGGCGAAGAGAGCAGGTGAGCGGGCAGACAGGAGTCGGTACACAGGAGAACAATCAAAGCAGGCAGAAGTAACGAAGGAGTCAGGCTTACAAGGTTGGTCGGAGAACGGACGAAGGTCGGTACACACAGGTTCAATCAGGGATACCGGAGCACACGAACAGGACATGAAGATCAAACGAACTGGCGCCGGCCAGTTGTCATCGCGATCATATAAATCTACAGGATAATCAGGCTGCATGAGGCGCAGGTGTGCACCTCCCAATCAGCGCACCCGCGCGGCCACCCGCACAGCTCGTGCTGGAGTGGCAGGATCATGACATTTGGTTTAATATGGGTATCAATAAATGCATTTTTAAAAAATGTAACCACAACTTGCGTTTGGTTTCACTCGAGTTTTGAGCAATAGCATACATGTATCAACATTCTTGTGAATACAATTCTCATGCATTCTCAGACTTGTTTTAGTTGGTTGCTCATCATGTGTTGCCTTGTCTGAGAGAGACAGCCATACACAGGTTATATTCTTTTCACAAAGTCGTTTCAAAGCATCTTATTTTCTGCTAAAAGTTTAATGGAAAAATAGTTGAAATCTATTTCTGCTTGCAGACATCCTGCGTGGTGATTCCAGTGTGACGGGCTTCCTGTTCAGTAACTCGACGCTGCAACCGTCTTGAAAAAACGTTGGGTGTGACCCGACAGCTGCATCCTGTTGCTGTCTTTATGTCAAAAATAAGATGTGTCAGATAGGTTGCCATACCACAAATAGCAATGGAGCGAATTGATAACAATTGGGGTGTATGGCTTAAGGTTCATGTTTTGAGCTAAGCCACCAACTCAAATTGGACAACAGATGTCGCCAAACAAAATTACACTTGATTGGGTCACCAGCACGGCAAAGATCTCTCTGATAAAAGTAGCCTACCCACTTAACTTCTCATTGCATTGCATACGTATACCAAAGTCAGTAACCTTATATAAACCTGATTATTTTTCATATCTTTGTATTACATACATATATCGGGGTTAGCAACCTTAAGAACCCAATTATTGTTATATCTTTGTATTCACATCTTATTTCTGATATAAAGACAGTGACAGGATGTAGCTGTTAATCCACACCTAACATTTTTCAAGATGGTTGCAGGGTCATGTTACTGAACAGGAAGCCCGTCACACTCGAATAAACATGCAGGAAGTCGGCAAACAGAAATAGATTTTCAACTATTTTTCCACTGGACTAGCAGAAAATAAGATGCTTTGAAACAGCGTTGTGAAAAGAATATAACCTGTGTATGGCTGTCTCTCTCAGACAAGGCAACACATGATGAGCAACCAACTAAAACAAGCCTGAGAATCCATGAGAGAATTGTATTCACAAGAATGTTGATACATTTATGCTATTGTTCAAAATTAGGGTGAAACCGAACACGAGTTGTGGTTGTATTTTTTAAAAGATGCATTTATTAATTAAAGGAAGAATGACAAAATTGAGTGAAGCTAAAGAAGGGCGTGACAAGTCAAGCCAGGAATGGCAAATGGGGCCCAATAGGATGAACCAAAGGAGCCCCTTCCCACTAGGCGTAGATTCAGCCAATATTTTCCAGAATGTTCCACCAAAAAGCTATAAAAACCTTGGATACGGAAGTTGGGGGCTTTTTGTTCAGTTTTCGCTGACAAAGAGACAAGGTCTTTCTATAGGTGTAATAGTCGTGTGGAAAGCTGGCGGGGAGAAGGAATTGGCAACTTGGAGTGGCTAAATTGACGACTCTTTTTGAGATTGGGCGAAGGTAAAACTACTATAATAAGGTAATGGCAGGATAATACCAGCGATATTACGTGGTTACCTATGAAGGGCAAATTGGCTTGACAATTTATCCGTAATCCCGAAAAACCTTATTATTAAATTAGGCTTTGAGCTATATAGGACTTGATCAACCCTAACAGGCTCACTCAAAAATGTCTATTATCCCTAATTTCTGATGCTTTTAGACGCTTTAAATCTCACTTCACTTACGATGCTTTTTGCTATTTTTTTCATTTATCTTATCCTTCTTACCATCAGTTTTATCATTTTAACCATTTTTACTTTTATTGATTTATGTTCAATTAACATAGAATTTTGCCTTAACATCGCAACCTTACCTCGCTTCTGGCGGGGATAACTGTATAATGAATGTTATCTGAACAATTTTTTCATTTTAACCATTTTTACTTTTATTGATTTATGTTCAATTAACATTGAATTTTGCCTTAACATCGCAACCTTACTTCACGTCTGGCGGGGATAATTGTGGAATGAATGTTATCTGAACAATCTTTATCATTGTATTTAGTTCTTAAAATTTCCATCTTCATCTATCGTTGTCATTACATTATATTGAGTTATCTCATTATTACCATTCTACCTCATTAAAGATCGAACGTCATCGATATTAACATCAATTAGTCGTAAAAATTCCATTTTAATCAGTCACTCATTGATAATCTCCGTCTTAAGATAGAACAAATCCGTACGATCCTAATAAGGATTGTTAAATTTTCTCGGTCAATGACAAGTGGAATCGATTCATAAGAGATGGAGGTGCTGTAAAAGCAGAGCGAACACTTTGTCACCTTGTTACTCAGAAAGGTTACTCGACAAGGCAGACGAGTGGAGGCAGACTGGATTGGCTCTGCAAAACTAAAGGCAGTTAGTACACCTAGGCAAATTCATCTCGACACCGACTTAAGAAGCTCCCGTCCTCCTGCACGCACGGCGTTAGAGTCGGCTGGGGTAAAGCGGTAGCTTAACCCCTTAACTGGAGAGTCGGTCAGGACATTTCTCCCGATTAGTCCTGCGGATAAGCGGAATCTGACAGATGTGAATACAAAGATATAACAATAATTGGGTTCTTAAGATTGCTAACCCCGATATATGTATGTAATACAAAGAGATGAAAAATAATCAGGTTTATATAAGGTTACTGACTTTGGTATACATATGCAATGCAATGAGAAGCTAAGTGGGTAGGCTACATTTATCAGAGAGACCTTTGCACTACTGGTGACCCAATCAAGTATAATTTTGTTTGGAAACATCTGGTGTTCAATTTGAGAGTTGGTGTTAGGGCTGAGCTCAACACATGAACACAAGCCATACACCCCAAATGTTATCAATTCGCTCCATTGCTATTTGTGGTATGGCAACCTATCTGACAAGAGCAATGGAGAGTGTGGTAAGGAAGTGAAGAAATGGGTGCAAGAGGGTTGGAACAGTTGGCGGAAGGTGTCTGGTGTTCTATGTGACAGAAGAGTCTCCCCTAGGATGAAGGGCAAAGTTTATAAAACAGTGGTGAGGCCGACCATGATGTACGGATGAGAGACTGTGGCCGTGAAGAAACAATAGGAAGCAAAACAGGAGGTGTCATGATCCTGCCGCTTCAGCACGAGCTGTGCGGGTGTCCGCGCAGGTGCGCTGATTGGAAGGTGCACACCTGCGCCTCATGCAGCCTGATTATGCTGTGGATTTATATGACCGCGATGACAACTGCCCGGCGCCAGTTCGAATGATCTTCATGTCCCGTTCGTGTGCTCCGGTATCCCTGATTGAACCTGTGTGTACCGACCTTCGTCCGTTCTCCGACCAACCTTGTAAGACTGACTCCTTCGTTACTTCTGCCTGCTTTGATTGTTCTCCTGTGTACCGACTCCTGCCTGTCCGCTCATCTGCTCTCTTCGCCCGACGTCCCAACTACCGCTGCTGCACCGGACTACCTGCTCGATCCCCTACCTCTGCATATAATAAACGTGTCTCTTCTTGAACTACCTTGCGTCTTCAGAGTTCCTGCATTTGGGTCCTACCCCCGATCCGATGGGACGTGACAGAAGGAAGAAACTGGCCATCACAGGACCCAGCAGGAAAGACCCGGCGTCGCCGGGACCGACGCAAGGTAGACAATCTGCCGGAGGACCAAGCCTGTCCGATCCGGGTAGGCTCCCTGATGTCCTCCGCTTCCGTGTCTTACGCTCCGCCAGCGAGGTATGAATACGTCCCGAACACGACGCGTCCGGCTCCTCATATTCTTCTGGACTCTGACTTTTCGGAATATGAGGAGGACGGTGATTTGTATGACCGGCTGCCTGAGTACGACTCCGATGACTTTGATTTTGAATCTCTTTGCCCGGCTTTTCATCCCAGTCAGTTTGTTTCACCTCCCCGCGTTTCCAGCACCCGAGTGACTTCGCCCTGTAGGTCCAAGTACACCAATCTGTACGAGGGAACCCGGTTGGCCATCTACCCGGGACCTCCGCATGGCGGCCAGAAGAGACGCCCCGGCCAGGCGCTCCCTTGTGCCTCCCGCTGCGCGGCAACTAAGACATCGTCCTCCCACTCCTTGCCGGCAACGGCGAAACCGGCAGACCCGCAGCTGGTGGCGAAGCTTCCAGCCCAGAGGGAGGAGGAGTCTCCAAATCACGAGGTGTTCTACCGTGAAATGCGGGCGGAGATAGACCGGCACAGGGCGGAATTGGCGGCTCTCAGGGCCCAGGTCCGGCAAGGATTGGCGAACCCAGCTGAGCTACGCTGACGTCACAACTGCGACGGACTTGCTGCTGACGCAGGTTCACGTTGCCGTGGAAACCGACCCGCCCCCTTGCCAAGTGCACGCCGCAGTGGGAACGGACTCGCCACCTCGCCAAGCGCATGTAGCTGTGGAAACTGACCCGCCTCCTCGCCATTCCCACGTCGAGGTTTTGGCTGTTCCGAGCAGAGTTCACGCAGCAGTCGGAACTGACCCGGTCCCGAGACATGCCCACGTGTCAGTTTCGACTGACTCTCTGCCGACTCTCGTTCACGTTGCCCTGGAAACGGATTCGCCACTGCGCCACGCCCACGTTGCTGTTTCAACGGATGCACTGCAAGCTCACGTGGCAGTGGGGACCGACCCGATGCCGCCTCACGTTGCTGTCCAGGAGGTGGCGACGTCTCCACAGCCGCTTCTCGTCCGTGCTCTGGAGTACCAGGGGCGACCAGCCCGCGGACGCTCCACACTCCTGCTTCGTCGGCGACCGTCCCGCGGACGCTCCACACTCCTGCTCTGTCGGCGACGAGCACGCCCATACGTTCCCATCCAGGAGGTGGCGACGGTGACACTGACGCTGCCTTCTCACGTTGCTGTCTAGGAGGTGGCGATGGCGATGGGGTCGCCGCCTTCTCACGTTGCTGTCCAGGAGGTGGCGATGGCGATGGGGTCGCCGCCTTCTCACGTTGCTGTCCAGGAGGTGGCGATGGCGATGAGGTCGCCGCCTTCTCATGTTGTTGCCGGGGAGGGGGCGTTGGCGTCGCCGCCTTCTCACGTCGCTGTCCGGGAGGGGGCGATGGCATCGCCGCCTTCTCACGTTGCTGTCCGGGAGGGGGCGATGGCGTCGCCGCCTTCTCACGTTGCTCTCCGGGAGGGGGCGATGGCGTCGCCACCTTCTCACGTTGCTGTCCAGGAGGGGGCGAAAGGAGTCGCCGCTTTCTCACGTTGCTGTCCAGGAGGAGCTGGGGAGTTCTGTGGAGGCACCCTGGAGCTGGAGAGACTTCGGGATGGTGGCGGTCATTGCTCTGGTCCTTCTCTCCATCATCCTATTCGCTCCAGATGGCTCCCAGCCGCTTCATGACCTGGCCTCGTTGGTGACCAATCCGCGGCTGCCTACTGACCAAGCCTCAGTGGCGACCAATCCCTGGTCGTCTTGCAACGACGGCGTGGGAGGTTCTCGTCCGGAGCAGTGGCCTGCCTCGTTCTGGTTCCTGCTTCGCCGTTCCTCACAGAGGTCGTCCGCCCGAATCGCCCCTTGGGGACCCTGGTGCTTGGCGTCCGGGTCGTCCTCCTGACCTGTCCACCCGGACACCTTGTGTTTGGTGGCCTGGATGGCCACCAGACTGGGGTTCGAGGGGGGGGGGCATGCCCTCCTCCGGACACCCCTTCTGCCCACCCCTGCCTGTGTTAATTATTGTCTGTTTTTTCGTTTAGGCACGTCTGGGAGCCGTGCCTTTGGGGGGGGGGTACTGTCATGATCCTGCCGCTTCAGCACGAGCTGTGCGGGTGTCCGCGCAGGTGCGCTGATTGGAAGGTGCACACCTGCGCCTCATGCAGCCTGATTATGCTGTGGATTTATATGACCGCGATGACAACTGACCGGCGCCAGTTCGAATGATCTTCATGTCCCGTTCGTGTGCTCCGGTATCCCTGATTGAACCTGTGTGTACCGACCTTCGTCCGTTCTCCGACCAACCTTGTAAGCCTGACTCCTTCGTTACTTCTGCCTGCTTTGATTGTTCTCCTGTGTACCGACACCTGCCTGTCCGCTCATCTGCTCTCTTCGCCTGACGTGCCAACTACCGCTGCTGCACCGGACTGCCTGCTCTGTCCCCTACCTCTGCATATAGTAAACGTGTCTCTTCTTGAACTACCTTGCGTCTTCCGAGTTCCTGCATTTGGGTCCTACCCCCGATCCAATGGGACGTGACAGGAGGTAGCAGAAAGGAAGATGGTGAGGTTCTCTCTTGGAGTGAACAGGTTGGATAGGATTATATATGAGCTCATTAAAGAGACAGCCAAAGTTGGATGTTTTGGAGACAGGGTTAGAGAGAGCAGACTTCGATGGTTTGGACATGTTCAGAGGCAAGAGAGTGAGTATATTGGTATTAGAGTGCTGAGGGTGGAAATTCCAGGCAAAAGAGCGAGAGGAAGACCAAAGAAAACGTTGATGGATGTTGTGAGGGAGGACATGAGGACAGTGGGGGTTAGAGAAGATGCACTAGATGGGCTTAGATGGAAAAAGATGACGCGCTGTGCCGACCCCTAACGGGACAAGCCAAAAGGAAAGATAAAGGATGTGTGTTTTTTTCTGTACCTTGGCACTTGTGATCTGCTCTCTACAGCCATTGTCTGTAACTGATTAGTGCCCGGAATATTCTGTAAGTAAATCCTTCGAAGAAACTGTTCATCGTTTCCAGCCTTTATTTGGATAACCAACTTTCTCACTACCCAAAATTAAATGAACACGCAGAGGAAAAAAGCATCATCCAACAAAGACCACCCATCATAATCAATTGCCGAAATCCATTGATATTTCTGGGCTTTTCAGCTGGTATGCTACAGAATGATTTCTTTGAATATCCGTCTCGTCTGTTGTGACAACCAACAGCACAATTTGAAAAATCTGCTCTTGTTCAACGGTTTTCGCATTGCTGAGCAGCTCGGTTTGATGTTACGTGCACAAGCTCTATAGGGTGGGGTTACTAATTTGTCTCACAGTTTATAGTATATCTTCTTCTTTTCCTTTCGGCTTGTCCCGTTAGGGGTCGCCACAGCGTGTCATCTTTTGCCATCTTAGCCTATCTCCTGCATCTTCCTCTCTAACCCCAACTGCCCTCATGTCTTCCCTCACCACATCCATAAACCTTCTCTTTGGTCTTCCTCTCGCTCTTTTGCCTGGGAGCTCCATCCTCAGCATCCTTCTACCAATATACTCACTCTCACGCCTCTGAACATGTCCAAACCATCGAAGTCTGCTCTCTCGAATCTTGTCTCCAAAACATCCAGCTTTGGCTGTCCCTCTAATGAGCTCATTTCTAATCCTATCCAACCTGGTCACTCCGAGCGAGAACCTCAACATCTTCATTTCTGCCACCTCCAGTTCAGCTTTTAGTTTATAGTATATGTTACGTGTGAATTTAGAATAAACCTCCTTGGTCATGCATCCATTTTTTTAGCCATTTCTCCTCGCAAGGGCCGCGGGAGTGCTGGAGCCTATTCCAGGAGGCAGGGTACACCCTGAACTAGTTGCCAGCCGATCACAGGGCACATAGAGACAAACACCCAATTTAGAGTCTCCAATTAATGATGCATGTTTTTATGATGTGGGCGCAAACCAGAGTGCCCAGAGGAAACCCACGCAGGCATGGGGAGAACATACAAACTCCACACAGGGAGGGCTGGGATTGAACCCAAGTCCTCAGAACTGTGAGGCCAACGCTTTCCAGCTGGACCACCGTGCTGCCTCCCTTTGGTCAAACCAGCAAAATATAATAAAGCACTTGTCTTGCGTTTAAGACAATTTAATCACACACAATACAATACAAAACAAAACAATAACAAAATAGAAGCCCTAATCATAATAACCTCTAACAAGCTCAAAATAATAGCCCTTTACAGCCATGTGGAGTTGTACAATTTTGTCTCTGGTGTCTTTGGACAGCTCTTTGGCCTTGGCCATGTCACAAGTTTGAGTCTTACTGACTGTATGGGGTGGACAGTTGTCTTTAAGCAGCTAACGACCTCACACAGGGGCATCTGATTCAGGCTAATACATGGAGTGGAGGTGGACCTTTAAAGACAGACTAACAGGTCTTTGAGGGTCAGAATTCTAGCCGATAAGATAGGTGTTCAAATACTTATTTGCAGGCGTATCACACAGAAATCATTAAAAAATATCACACATTGAGATTTCTGGATTTTTCTTTTTAGATTATCTCTCTCACAGTGGACAGTGGACTGACGTTAAAAATTTCAGACCCCTCCATGATTTCTAAGTGGGAGAACTTGCAATATAGCAGGGTGTTGAAATACTTATTTTCTTCATGGTATCGCTTCCTAGCCATGATATGTAGACGCGATCTTGCTGTCCAAAATGACGTTGTAAACAAAAAACACGTGGTTGGCGTGAAAAGTATCCATAGGTAAATATTCTGGAAATGTCCAAAAGACAGAAGGCAGTTTGGCATTTGTGTAGTTTTGTACTTGTCCAAAAGCAGCAGTATTAATAAAAAGCTCCGTCATTAGCCATCTTCGTCCTTATAGGAACATTCTAGAAATCCACGTCTGACAACGTAATGGTGTAATCCTCTCAGAACGTAACAAAAGACCTGCATCATAATAACTGAATAAAGTATGTAAGTCAGGGTTGCTCAATGTGTCAATGCGTGCGACTCTCCGTAAGTGGTGGCGCGGGCCATCGTTTCCCCCAATGCAGAGGTGGGTCGGGCGGAGAGGCCGGCAGCCCGTACAGTCACACCGGAGCAGGGAGGAGAAAGGAGCCCCCTCCCCCACTGACCACTGGTTTCTGGGCACCCCTGACGTATGTAATAAAGTACTTAAGAAAGGAAAAGAAAAAGAAGAGGAAAGAATGAATGATTAAAATTACATTATAAACACACATAACATAGCTCTCGATTAATTTTGATAACATCCATGATATTTACTTCATCTTGCATGGGTTCCTCCTGAGTACCCTACATACACAAGACTTGTAAAAGGGTTAGGGAATCGAACAATTATGGACCAGTAATTTAGAGTATTTCATCGAGTCCCTTGTCCTCCTCGTTTGTTGTCAGTGGAGAAGTGATACACATATCTTCTGAATATGGCTCAAAACGATATGGTAAAATGGCCCCTGTCGCTTCACTCACCTCCGAGATGTTTTCTTCTTCAAAAAGAGCTCCAGTCTCTCAAGGGAGGTCAGGAAAATCCCAAAATCACTCTCGTTCATCATTCGGCACAGCGTGTTTTCAATGGCCAAGGTTCCAGTGTGATGTCTTCTCATGACGTCACAGACAAATATGGCCACCAGTGGGATGCGCATTGTATTGAGTCCGACTTACGTAACTTTGCGCTTTTATAAAACGCTACCAGCTCACTTTTTCCAAATGGTATTATCATCAAAGTGATTTATATTATTTGCAGTTTTAATAGCAATATCCATTTTAAAATGTAATTTCTGGTGTCAGTAGCACTTTAATGACCTCCTGAAAAAGGATTGCGGCAAGGGAATTTCGGAGCAAGAGCCACACCCGGAGTTTAGGACATCGCTTGGGTGTTTTGGAAAAATTCAAGAGGAGGACTAAAATTTTCTCTGTTGTTCTGCGTGGCGAGGCATCGCGTGCAGACCAGAAGGAGGCGAGAGAATTTGTTTGGACATTTGGAAAGTTGTGTGTGCCTCCTCCGTCCCCCATGATGCCTTTTTCTTGTCTCTCACTTTTCTTTGTATCGTTCCTCAACGGCAAATGTAAATGAAGATCATTTTTTATTATGCTTTACGTTATGTACACTTTGAATGCTTATTTTTGGCAGGGGGAGGGGGCGTTGGAGGGCATGGAACGGATTTGACTATGTACATGTAAAATGTGTTTCTACTAATGAAAAATTCACGTTACGAAATGACTTCAGGAACGGATTAATTTTAATAAGTCGTAGTAATAGAAGTACAACTGTAATTATTAAATTTTTCAGCATATTAACCCTGGACCAAATAACATTTTGCAGAGAGAAAAATGTGATACTTTCAGAAAATGATACTCTGGACTTGAAATTTTCGACTATATTAAACCTGTTGCAAATTTGCAACCCCTGCCTGGAAATTGATCATTATTTCTGTGGTAATGTAAGTGTGCAACAATATATGACAGCAATGTAAAGTATCATATCAATTTGAACTAAGTTGATGAAACTCATGCAAGATTTTTTTTTTTCATTCCCCTGAAAACTGGTCAAATTGGAGGTGGTGAAATTTCGCTCGACACTGACTTTATCGGAAATATGAGTTCATACTGCCACTTGAGTAAATTCCTTTTTCCACCCCGGCGAGTCAGTGAATTTGGTCTCCACTTCTGCCACTGATGTTACACCAAGACTGCTCGACTTTGGCAATTGAAAAGGGGGCAAGGTTTCAAGTGCATTCATTCATTCATTTTCTTTGCCGCTTATCCTCACGAGGGTCGCAGGGAGTGCTGGAGCCTATCCCAGCTTTCAACGGGCAGGAGGTGGGGTACACCCTTAACTGCTTGCCAACCAATCGCAGGGCACATAGAGACAAACATTTGCACTCACAATCACACCTAGGGGCAATTTAGTGTGTCCAATTAATGTTGGTTGCTTTTGGGATGTGGAAGGAAACTGGAGTGTTGTTTTGAGCAACAACAACAAAAAGACCATTTGTAAATGAATTATGGAGCATGTAAACTTCCCAATTTATGTTGTTGTTAACCCAAAACCCACTTGAACTTTCTTCCATCCTGAACGTTGGTCCTCCATCACAACATAACTCATTTTGTCAGTGGCTATCTGCTGCAATTGTGAGTTACTTAGTAATAATAAGAGCCCATTTCTACTCCGACAGTTTGTCCGACATTTGCAGTTATATACTGTGAACAAATTAGATTTAACCACTTTGTCTTTTGTCTTGCAGAATGCAGCCCTATGGGGGCACAAACCAGTGCAATCTGTAGGCCGGTCCCAAGCCCGGACAAATGCAGAGGGTTGCATCAATCATCAAAAAACTGTGCCAAACAAATATGAGCATTCATCTAAAGAATCCCATACCAGATCAGTCGTGGCCCGGGTTAACAACGCCCGCCCCCGGCGCTGCTAACCTGGAGGGCGTCGGTGGAAATTCAGTTACTGTGGGTCGAAGACAAAGTAGAGGAGGAAACCGGATCCATCGTCAGAAGAAAAAGAGGAATGCACAGAGCCTACAACTGAGTGTAGGGACTTTGAATGTTGGGACTATGACAGGAAAAGCTCAGGAGTTGGTTGACATGATGATTAGGAGAAAGGTTGATATTCTGTGCATCCAAGAGACCAGGTGGAAAGGTAGTAAGGCTAGAAGTTTAGGAGCAGGGTTTAAATTATTCTACCACGGAGAAGATGGGAAGAGAAATGGAGTAGGGGTTATTTTAAAGGAAGAGCTGGCTAAGAATGTCTTGGAGGTGAAAAGAGTATCAGATCGAGTGATGAGACTAAAATTTGAAATTGAGGGTGTTATGTATAATCTGGTTAGCGGCTATGCCCCACAGGTCGGATGTGACCTAGAGTTGAAAGAGAAATTCTGGAAGAAACTAAATGAAGTAGTTCAGAGCATCCCAGACAGCGAGAGAGTTGTGACATATTGGTAAAGGAAACAGGGGCGATGAAGAAGTGATGGGTAAGTACGGCATCCAGGAAAGGAACTTTGAAGGACAGATGGTGGTGGACTTTGCAAAAAGGATGGACAGGCTGTAGTGAACACTTATTTCCAGAAGAGGGAGGAACATATAGTGACCTACAAGAGCGGAGGTAGAAGCACACAGGTGGATTATATTTTGTGCAGGCGATGTAATCTAAAGGAGGTTACTGACTGTAAAGTAGTGGTAGGGGAGAGTGTAGCTCGACAGCATAGGATGGTAGTGTGTAGGATGACTCTGGTGGTGGGTAGGAAGATTAAGAAGACAAAGGTAGAGCAGAGAACCATGTGGTGGAAGCTGAGAAAGGAAGAATGTTGTGCAGCCTTTCGGAAAGAGGTAAGACAGGCTCTCGATGGACAGCAGAAGCTCCCGGAAGACTGGACAACGACAGCCAAGGTAATCAGAGAGATAGGCAGGAGAGTACTTGGTGTGTCTTTTGGTAGGATAGGGGAGAAGGAGACTTGGTGGTGTAACCCCAAAATACAGGGAGTCATACAAGGAAAGAGATTAGCAAAAAAGAAGTGGGACACAGAGGACTGAGGAGAGGCGAAAGGAGTACATCGAGATGCAACGTAGGGAAAAGGTAGAGGTGGCAAAGGCTAAACAAGAGGCATATGAAGACATGTACACCAGGTTGGACACGAAAGAAGGAGAAAAGGATCTCTACAGGTTGGCCAGACAGAGGGATATAGATGGGAAGGATGTGCAGCAGGTAAGGGTGATTAAGGATAGAGATGGAAATGTGTTGACTGGTGCCAGTAGTGTGCTAAATAGATGGAAGGAATACTTTGAGAAGTTGATAAATGAAGAAAATGAGACAGAAGGAAGAGTTGAAGAGGCAAGTGTGAAGGACCAGGAAGTGGCAATGATTACTAAGGGGGAAGTCAGAAAGGCACTACAAAGGATGAAAAATGGAAAGGCAGTTGGTCCTGATGACATACCGGTAGAGGTATGGAAGCAATCTGGAGAGATGGCTGTGGAGGTTTTGACCAACTTATTCAACAGAATACTAGCGGGCGAAAAGATGCCTGAAGAATGGAGGAAAAGTGTTCTACTTCCCATTTTTAAGAACAAAGGGGATGTTCAAAGCTGTGGGAACTATAGAGGAATAAAGTTGATGAGCCACACAATGAAGTTATGGGAAAGAGTAGTGGAGGCTAGACTCAGGACAGAAGTAAGTATCTGCGAGCAACAGTATGGTTTCATGCCTAGAAAGAGTACCACAGATGCATTATTTGCCTTGAGGATGCTCGTGGAAAAGTACAGAGAAGGTCAGAAGGAGCTACATTGTGTCTTTGTGGATCTAGAGAAAGCCTACGACAGAGTACCAAGAGAAGAACTGTGGTACTGCATGCGTAAGTCTGGTGTGGCAGAGAAGTATGTTAAAATAGAACAGGACATGTATGATGGCAGCAGAACAATGGTGAGGTGTGCCTTAGGTGTGACAGAGGAATTTAAGGTGGAGGTGGGACTGCATCAGGGATCAGCTCTGAGCCCCTTCCTGTTTGCAGTGGTAATGGATAGGCTGACAGATGAGGTTAGACTGGAATCCCCTTGGACCATGATGTTCGCAGATGATATTGTGATATGCAGTGAAAGCAGGGAGCATGCAGAGGAACAATTAGAAAGATGGAGACATGCACTGGAAAGGAGAGGAATGAAGATTAGCCGAAGTAAAACAGAATATATGTGCGTGAATGAGAAAAGTGGAGGGGGAAGAGTGAGGCTACAGGGAGAAGAGATAGCGATAGCCAGAGCAATGGTGAGTGTGGTAGGGAAGTGAAGAAATGGGTCCAAGCAGGTTGGAACAGCTGGCGAAAGGTATCTGGTGTGTTATGTGACAGAAGAGTCTCTGCTCGGATGAAGGGCAAAGTTTACAAAACAGTGGTGAGGCCGGCCATGATGTACGGGTTAGAGACGGTGGCACTGAAGAAACAACAGGAAGCAGACCTGGAGGTGGCAGATATGAAGATGTTGGGGTTCTCGCTCGGAGTGACCAGGTTGGATAGGATTAGAAATGAGCTCATTAGAGGGACAGCCAAAGTTAGATGTTTTGGAGACAAGATTCGAGAGAGCAGACTTCAATGGTTTGGACATGTTCAGAGGCGAGAGAGTGAGTATATTGGTAGAAGGATGCTGAGGATGGAGCTCCCAGGCAAAAGAGCGAGAGGAACACCAAAGATAAGTTTTATGGATGTGGTGAGAGAAGACATGGGGGCAGTTGGGGTTAGAGAGGAAGATGCATGAGATAGGCTAAGATGGCAAAAGATGACACGCTGTGGCGACCCCTCACGGGACAAGCCGAAAGGAAAAGAAGAAGAAGAAGAGTCTTTTGTCTTGCAGATGTCAGTGAAAATCTTCATCCAGAGAGGCACCAGTCAGTGTCTCGTCATGTCAAAGAGGAAGGAGGAGGGTGAAGAGGTTCAACACATCAAAGAGGAAGGAGGAAGAGTTCTTACACATCAAAGAGGAAGAGCAGGAGGAAATCATCCAGCCAAAGATTTAAGATGAAGGTCAAAGTGAGGAGAGCCAAGCAGCGGAGCTTCCAAGCAGGAACCGATGAAGGGATGGAAAGTGCAACAGTGGGATTACAAACAGACGGTGATAATGATGATGATGTTGCCCAGTCTGAAGGTTACCTGACATGTCACACTGCCAATGAATGCTGGAAATGTTCTCAGTGTGGGAAAGCTTTGAGCAATTTCAGACAACACATGAAAAGACACACAGGTAAGAAGTCTTTTACAAGTTCAATTTGTGGTAAAAGATTCGCTCAGGAGGGACAATTAAAAATACACACAAAAACACAGAGTGATGAGAAATTTTTTCCTGTTCAGTTTGTGGTCAAAGATTCTCTCGGAAGGATAGTTTAAAAATACACACAAGAACACACACTGGTGACCCTATCCCAGCGTTTATTTGTTTTTTTTTTTAATACGCAGTGGACTCATTTGAGAACAATGCATATTAAAAAAAAAAAAAAATTAACGTGGCTGCAACACGCTTTGTGTACGGAAGAGCCGACTTGCTCTGGGTTTTCTTCCTATCATAGTTAATGAATGCAAGATTGTGTAAAACCAGGGGTCATTTATTTAAATATTGGTATCTGTATTGAAAAAAATCTGAGTGGTTCCATCACTATGTGGGATTGATCCTTGATTGAGAACAGATCCAGCAACAAAGTATTTGTTTGTGTCCAGACTCTTCTACGAGAAGGGAACGAGAAGGGAAAGAGAAAGGAAAAAAGCAGAGAGAAAAAGAGGAGGATGATGGGTTTGATGAATACAGTGATACAGCAGCAAAGCTTTTGTCACCCAAGGTTACAAGAGGAGGTACTGAACATGGAAGAAGTGACATTTATCCATGTTTGATGGAACACGAAAGGAGATATGGAATAAAAGGGCCAGAAGTTGAATCACCTACTGTACAAATGTATTCCCTACTTGAGGTAGACAGACAGGTGAGGGACTCATATGACCTTAATGGATTACAAATTGAAACCATGATCAGGAAGTGGCTCACCTATGATTGGGCAAAAGTTAGAGGAGATTATACAAGCAGAAATGTTCAAGGAGGAGTTCTACCACATACAGATGATGCCCTGCGAGGACAAATAGATGCAATCTACCAAAGGATAACAACACTGTTCAGACCAACCCTGATTTCAATAAGATAGCGCAGTGTAAATAGAAGGAAGAAGATGTCTTTGAGTATAGGTGTAGATTAGAAGAGACCTTTAAGAAACACAGCGGAATGACAAGATGGGGACGATAACAGCCCCTGTCAGAGACAGCTCAAACAAGCCCTTATGTCAGACCTTCAACCAAAGTTGTCAGATTTCATCAGAAAACATAACGTTAATCATGGAACATGCCCACTAACTGAGTGTATGAACTGGGCTCAGCATGCTCAGACAGTAACTAAGAAAAAGAAGAAAACTACTGTACCAGTAAATACATTCTTCTTAGATGAACCATCAGAAACTGGAGTACTCTACAAAGGCCCTTCTGGGCATGGAGGAAGGGATAGAGGACATGGACACATGCAAGGATGTGGGCGGGGTCAGCCAAACACTAGAAGGGACACAGAATGTTGGGAGTGCGGCAAAGTGGGACACATAGCTTGAGATTGCAAAACAGGCAGAGGCTCCCCAGCTGAATACGAACCCCCCCCCCCACCACCCCCTGCGCACAACCCCACACAAGGATAACGCCAGAAAGTGCAGAAGCCACGTGCAGCAGAGGTTCTCTGCACAATAGACACAACGAATGCAGAAATATCGTTCAACGATTCATCTACTCAGCTAAAGCCAATGCTTACTCTACTGGTAAATGGCCAATCTGTTTCATTTTTATGCAATACAGGAGTAGATAAATCTGTACTAAAAGTGAAGGTCCCTGGACTAACCTGATCATCTGAGAAAGTTTTTGTAAAATCAGCTCATGGACAGATAAATGCACAGCCCATGACAACACCATTATGGTTCAAAGCTCAGGAACGCTCCAGGGGAGTTGAATGTAGTCGTGTACATTGTACATACCCCATATCCCCATAAATCTGCAAGCAAAAGATCTGATGCAATTACTTAATGTATCTGTGATTTCCACCAGCAACAGAATGGTGGCTACTCCAGATCAACAAATTCTCGTCCAGGAGTTGTGGATTCTTTCCCCACTACTAGACCTTAGACCTGCCCCAAAATGAAGTAAGTGAAGTCTCAACTGAAGTACTAAATCTAGTCCCGGTTCATCTAAATGCTCCCTACAATATACATGATCCTAAAGATCTTCATGTTACACTCCGGTATAAAATGTTTCCTGGACCAGCAAGTACACAAACTCGGACCGCAAAGAGTAACTCTAAAAATGCTCTATGTAGATAAATATGGCAATTCTGGGTGCAGTGTCTTTCTAACAAGTCCAATTACTCTTTCTACATGAATTTGTGTACGAGCTATCTTTCTAGTAGTTTCAATTTCAACAGGAGAGAGTTGGGTCTTCCCTCGAGTAAATGCTGGGATTTTTTTCTCTCTGACATAATATGTTTGACCAAAAAAATTTAAGGGCTTTTTAGGGGCATTCTTGGGGGCGACACGAAAAATTTAGGGCCATCGTGGCAAATCAAGAGTAATGAAAAAAGACTCACCCAATGGTGCCATCAACCATTATTGGTTCATCAAAGGTTCCAGTACCTCTGTACTTGTCACAGTGATCACCTGTCGCCCCTTGTGGTAGTTCTCATTGATATGACCATTGTCAATATCTCCACATAATTAATTCACATAACAGTCAAAAGAAAAATAGATTCTAACTACAATTGCAGCTATATACACATATTTACAAATGTCTTCTACTGACGTCTGTCTCAGCACTCCTACTCGAGCTCCTTGAGCCTACCCAGTGCCTCCCCTATTTGTTGCTGCAGAGGTGCCAAGGTGGCTCTCTTGTTCTTTGCTCTGCCTCTAAGTGCATTAGCCTCGGTGATAAACCTCTGATTACTCTTTTATTCTGCCTCCTCACACAGCCTGTCAGCCTTCTCAATAAGTGTAGATATGTCAGTCTCTACTTTGGCTTTTTTGGCTTTGAGGCTGTCTATCTCTACCTTAGCTGTCTTTTTCTTCTTTTGATACATCCTTCTTCTTCTTTTCTTCCTCTAGATGCTGGACGTAACTACTTCTGGCAGAAGACGCAGCGACCAACAGCTCCTTTGAGATGGGCACCATGTCAGGCCCTCCATATTGCTGGACCACCTCCACTATTTGCCTCCGAGCAATCAGTGACTCCTTGCTTAGGTTGTCCTCGGTGACCTCCTTGTTTGTGGAGAAGAACTCTTTCCACAGATGCCTGTGCATGGGACAGGAGCAGCAGCTTCTTTATGACACCCCATAGCTCCTGGAACTGCTGGCTTTCCTGCTGATGCAGAGTGGAGTGGAAAAGAGTGTCCAGCCTGTCCTTAGAGATGTTGAAATCAGAGAAAGCGACCCTAATCTCACTCAGTCTGGAATACTGGAACAGAATCCTGTTGCAATTAGTTTCCTCCACCCTTCTGTGATGCAACATGATGTTCAAGGTTTTTTGGAGTTTTTTTGTTGTTGTTCTCCTTCTCATCTTTCATGACAATCTGCCAAGGGTCCATCCAGCTTAGTAGACGGACTAAACTGTATATGATGGGTGCCTTCTCGAGCAACTTTTCTATGATCTTTACCAGCAAAGTTTGGCAGCTCATCCTAAATTCCATGGACAGTTGCAATGCCAGATTTCAGAAGCAGTCTCTCAGCAGCAAAGCCTATGCCTACTTTTGATAAATCCACCCAATGTCACTTGTCACCCACATTAATCTTGACAAAGCCGGTGAGGGAGGCAGCCTTTTCTTTAAGGACTTCAGGCTTGATGAACATTTCCATCAGAGTCTTGATTAGGATGCCCATGCCCTTTGCGATGAGGGAAGCATAGGCTTGTCAGTCTGGTACGATTTCAGGAATGGTTCCACCGGCCTGGCGCACATAAGAAAGAAGTGAAGCTTGGCAACAAAGATGGGGTCCTGTGCTGCTTTCTGAACAACTGTGAAGGAGCTGTTGGTTGGGCAGGTCACCTTCTTCGTCCTTGTGCCTTGCAATAATCTCATACATGTGGCATCAGGGTGATGGCTCTCTCTGCCACATTAATGTTGTCAAGCCATCTGTGCTTGCCGAACATGAGAGGGAGAGTGCTGGATCCAGTGACTTGTTTAAAGTCCTCGCACCTGGCAGGTGCATTGCGAAACAAGTTGTAGAGGCTGGACAGAAAATCTTCCACCCCCCATCCAGCTGCCTCGCAACCGATTCGAAATGCATTATGGAGGATGTGTAGACCACAGCTTCCAGTCTGCAGCATGCGGCGGGTGGTCACCTTTTCTATTTCTTCTTGAATAGATTTTACAGCTTCCAATTAACATTGGGGCCATCCATCGAGAGCTGGAGCAGCTTTTGGTGACCGAAATCACACACGATAGGGTCCAGACGCTCCTAAAGATCAGTTGCTGCTGAATGTTCCAGGAATTCAGAGGTGAGGTAGCAAGTGCGGACCCGGTCATCCATCCACAATCGCACATGAATGTCCAGCTGCTTCTCTTACGTCTCATGATTTAGAGACTCATCAAAGAGGAGGACATACACTGATTCAGCCTTCACTTTCTGCCTCAGTAAAGATGAAAAGTGGGCAGCGATGCCAAATGTAGTTAGGTATGAAGTCTTCCTTTCCCCACACTGGTAGTTTTTAGGAATGTCACTGTCTGGAAACATGACTGAAAACACTTTTGAATTATTTTCACAAAATTTGTAACTGTAATGGCTGCAGATCACTTTTAAAGTCCACACGATCTCGGCCTTTAACGAGTCCGTTTTTGTGTATTGAACTACGTTCGTTGAGCCTGACTTCTGGCAGGTTGAAGTCGATGACTGGACAACTGTAGGTGTGCATGCACTGCCAGTACTGGTGCTTGGTTGATCCCTACTACTGCCTGAAGTTGATGCTTCACTATCTTGATATTTTGGAAAAAACAGAGTCATACTAACAGAAGATGAGACAGTCTTCGCCAAATCAGCGTGTCTCCAGTTTTTCTGGTGCGACTCCAGTGCTTTGACGCCCATCTTTCCAAGCAGGTAACTCTGTTTGCGCAGATGACACTAGAACATGTACCGATCTTTTGGATCTCGACGAACCCAGCTCCTAAACTCTTTACTTTCAACCCAAGCATCTTGAAAAATGAACTTCCCTATGATACAAGTATTCTGATTGGATCAATCAAAGAACTACGCTATGACGAAGTGAAATGCCTACTCACAAAAATAAACAATGGAATATCAATGACAAGATGGCGACTATAAGAAAAAAGTTGTGAACACAGAGTGACTTCCTTTGGCAATTTACGGCTGTTTTGGAGGCCAGACGGATCTCTATTTGTCACGACCCATCGGAACGGAGGTAGGACCCAAATGCAGGAGTACACGGGAGACGCAGAGGTAATTCGAGAAAAACATTTACCGTTCCACGGTCGGGGATCGGGCAGGTAGTCAGGTGCAGCAGCAGTAGTCGGGACGTCACGCATGGAGAGCAGGTCAGTGGGCAGGCAGGAGTCAGTACACGGGAGATCGATCAAAGCAGGCAGGAGTATCAAAGGAGTCAGGCTTACGGGGTTGGACGGAGGACAGGCGGAGGTCAGTACACACGGGAATACGATCAGAGATACGGGAGTGCTGGAACGGGCATGAACCGCAACGATCTGGCGCCGGACCAGTCGTCCTCATATATATAATTAATTCATTTTCGGTGAATTTTAAGGACTTTTAGGGGCCCCTAAATGGACCCTCAGAAATTTAGGGGTTTTTAGGGACTTTTATGAACCCTGCATATTTATCTGAAGTTCTTCCACGCCTTTGACAGAAATGACACGGCTCCTCGTGGTGTGACACCAATCAAGTATTTCTCAGTATTGTGATGTTTGTGGTGCCATCTTAAGAGGCGGCACCTAGTCTGGATGAGTAACTTCATACAAATCAGCTTTGCCACCTACAAATAAATGGAAATATTCAGTAAAAATACACAATTTGCTAATGCAACAAAAAAAAAAACAAATACCATTAAACTCTGGATTTATTTGTCAAATTAAGCATAAAAATTTCAGACAATGTTGTGTGTTGACTTTCAATCCCACTATGAAGATTCTCATCAGTTTAAATCTGATTTGTGAAATAAAATAGTTTTGTACATTTCTGCCTATTATACGAAATAATTAATTTATGAAATCTTGTACATGTTTAACCAGGTAACAGAATCGGTTACCACCAAAAAACATTGGTTAATTAAAACACCATGAAGTTAGTCCGATCAGCTGAAGAGGTTCACATCAGTACATTTTTTCCCTGTAGAGAGAAGCTAATGTAGCCGACGTCCAAAATATGGCAGCTCTACAACTTACTACCATACTACAACCAAACTACAAGCTTACAAACTGCATAACGGAATACTACTGCATAATTCAAAACACGTTATCTGTTACGAAATGATCTAAGCAAAATTTATAGTGTCTCTTTGTTGGATCAGGATGAAATCCAGCTCGGTTGATCCTCGACAACCATAGGTTCCGTCTTTCTGTCGACAGTCGCTTAGTTTTACTTCCCTGGTTGACAACGACTTTTGGAATATCAAAATACTACCTCTTTGTTTGCCCAGACTCAGCGCGGTTAGTACAGCCCCAAACTACACATGTGTGGCCCATATTATCGGTCGAAAGGGGCTTGCTTGCTTTGTTGACATAAACGCTTCACTTGCTTCAGACACACAAAATGGCGAACAAGGTGAAAGGAGTGTTAATTAGTGATGCTTCCCATAACCGTTGAATACCCGAATGTATTATGCAACCATGGTTATATTAGTTGTTTTTCACTCACTTGTTTTTCGCATCACTTGTTTTTCTGGTCCGTTTCACTATCTTGTTCACATGCATCACTCACTTGTTTTTCGCATCACTTGTTTTTCTGGTCAAGACGTCTGGACCGTTTCACTATCTTGTTCACATGCATACCAAAGACGAACATTGTTGTGGGATGTCTTGACAGTTATGGCTGCGTAAGATGTTTCTCAGAGCCTGAAGGACACACTTAGGTGTCAATAGTAAATCGGCTACAATTGTTGCGGCGCCAGGTGGGACGGGTAGGCCACTCGTCCTTTCTCTCGCACGCAACTGAAAAGTATAATAGAGAGATGCAGAGTACAAACAGGTAGAGTCTGCTGCGGGTTTCGTACGGACGCCCAGCTGGTTGAGAAGCGGACCTCTACCTGGGTGAACGGCTCTCCACCTTCTCGGCATAGGTAAGGGGCTCATATGATTGATTTCACGCAATGTCAACTGTGTTTTGAGAACTTGCATTTGGTCGAAATAAATATGCCAGTTCTTAGGCTAAATAGCATTTGGGAATGTTGGTCTTTTGTTGAGTGTTGTCTTTGTCTCCTGAGCACCGACCAGCACCGATCCTTTCAATAAAACATTTTTGCCGTTGTCGGCAGGATCGTGCAGGCTACGCGCAGGAGATAAAAATAGGATGCGTTGTTTTAGAAGGAAAACTAAGGGTGCGCAAGAGGCACCAGAGGAGGAGGTGGTGCCTGGGTGGGAAGGCATCACTTTCCGAGAGATAGAAGCTGTCTTACGGGAGCGTGGGGGGCGTCCCGGACCGTGGACAGGAGTGAATCCCGCTGCCACGCCGCTGGCATTATCTGATATGTTGAGGCGGGTGGATGTGAATACTCGTGCTCTGCTGGGAGGCAGGCAGCAGATGTTGTGGATGTGGCGGAAGCTTGGAAAAATTGCGTGTTGGAGTTGGAGAAGGTTAGAAGCACAGAAAATCAAAAGGCGCAAGAGGTTATCCAGCTAGAGGTTATAGTGAAAGAATTAAAGGAGCATTTGGCAAAAATACAGAGTATAACGGAAAGAGATGTAATGCATATCTCCCGAGTGGCGCGAAGAGGGCGAAAGAAGAAACCTCGTAAAATAGAACAAGCACAAATCCGTTCATTCACCACTGGGCTGTCAGCGCAGTGGAATCCGGAGGAGTGGAACGGGGATATGTGGGGGGATAAGACCAGACCCGCCACCACAGACTGGGTTGTATCCCTCGTTAAAGGGGTTGCAGATACACCCTTTATCGCGACGAAAAGAGCAGGGACGCGTGATACCAGATCGAATCCAGGATCTGATGGGGGCGGACGGTCAACCAATTCTGGAAGAAAATGGCGAGCGAGTGCGAGGGCCGGTCCCACTAGCGCAGCCAGAGCCAGAATTGTTCATGACTAGAGAAGATTATATAAAGGATAACGCAGTATAGGAAATGAATGAACGTTCACTTTTGCACATAATACTGCTTACAACCATACTCTTATCGTGCGTGTATGTGTTTGTACGCGTGTGTGCGCGGGCGCGGGTGTTGCCTTTCTACAAGTGTTTCAATAGACTTAACGTTACAAAGATCTTTGTTTACCGAAAAAGCTATCCAAATACTATATTGTATGCTTGTCATATCTTCTGAATAATGTGCACTATGTTTGCATGTACAGTTTTACAAAGGATGCACTGGTTCCTTTTTGTTAACTACGACTGTCTTTTGAAGTATATGATATGGAAATTTATTGGGATAACTCAGGTCAAACAGTAACAGCGTTAGTATATACCGGGGCGGAGGCCTCAATAATTTATGGAAATCCAGAGAAAATGAAAGGACCCCTCGTACCATTAACAGGACGAGGAGGGAAAGTGATTTATGGAAAACATGTCAACTTACCTTTGAAAATAGGAAATATGCCTATAAAAACATATATGGTGATTATAACCCCTATCCCAGAGTGGATAGTGGGCATGGACATATTAGCCGGAATGACACTTTATTTGACAGCCGGGAGATTTTAATTCGGAGTAAATCCACTGAAAATACATGCAATATTGGTGGGTAAAGTAAAAATGCCACCTTTTCCAATACCACAAGCTACGCAGGTAGTTAGTCAAAAGCAATACCGGACACCTGGAGGACAGGAAGAAATTTCGGCGACCATTAAAGAATATTTAGAAGCTGGTGTATTGAAAACAGTGACGACAAACTGGAACAATCCGTTGTGGCCAGTCAGGAAATCAGGTAACTCTGGGAGGATGACAGTAGACTACAGAGGATTGAATAAACACACACCTGCGTTGACTTCCGCGATACCCGACGCAGTGACAATTACAGAACGAGTGCATCATCATCCCGGAACGTGGTATAGGGTCATAGATTTGGCTAACGCATTTTTCACTATTCCTATTCCTGAGGATAGGATGAATCAATTTGCGTTTACCTAGGAAGGCCGCCACTACACGTTTACCAGACTTCCACAGGGTTATTTACATAGTCCCACAATCTGCCACCGAGTGGTAGCAGAGCACCTGGAAAAGCTAAAAGTTCCTAAGGAAATAATGATACTTTAGTTGGGGAGAAGAACAACAGCGATCATTTGATATAGTGAAGGAAGCGATACAGCAAGCAGTGTCACTGGGAAAAATGAAATCGGGACCGGTAGAATTGCAGGTGTCGGCGTTAAATGAATACGGTAACTGGAGTTGCTGGCAAAAGCAAGATAGGATTCGTAAACCCTTGGGATTCTGGTCGAGAAAGCTCCCAGAAGCAGGCCTAAGGTACACACCTTTTGAAAAGCAGCTATTAGCATGCTATTGGGCATTGGTTGAAACTGAGGCTCAAACGGTGGGCCATGAGGTGTTAATGAGAACACATATACCGATTTTGATATGGGTTAAAGGTAACCCAACAACACATAGAATAGGAACCGCACAGGAAGCTAGTATTATCAAATGGAAATGGTATGTGTCTGAGCGAATTAAAATAGGGGAAAAAGGAGTCTAAAGAGTGGGCAAAGACTCACCATGTAGAATGGATCTATCACATTCCTTATTATCCGCAGGCTGCTGGGTTAATAGAGCGAATGAATGGAATTCTTAAGGAAACATTGAAAAAGCTATTTCGAAACAAAACAAGCTGGAATAATTGATGCGGACTATCAAGGAGAAATTGGAGTGGTATGCAAATTATTAGCAGAACAGCCCCTTACATTGGAAAGAGGAGACAAAATTGCTCAATTGATAGTGAAGCCTTGCCTTGTAACCAAGGTAAAAGAAATACCTAAACCTGTGGTGATAACTACCAGAGGGGAGGGAGGATTTGGCTCCACTGATTTGGCAGGGGCAAAAGTTTGGGTAAAACAGCCAGATGGTCCTCCCCGAGCAGCAGAAATTATAGCTCAAGGGCAAGATGCTACTGTGAGCGTCTTATATCCTGGAGAGGAAAAATGGGTAAATGTACCGGTGTCAAAATGTTATACAAGAGAGAACTAATCACATGTTTGTAGTATGCACTATTTGTCGTAATACAGATGCTGTGGTGGTATTTGCTGATTGGAAGACCATCATCGGAGAGGCGCCATGGCCGAACCAGGGAAGACCGAGGGCCCAAGAGGTGGCAGTGTCGTCTGCTGGGTCACGCGTATCCTTGTCCTTGGTGCCATGGTCCAACTCTGCTGCGCATTGACGGAGGGTGACAAATTGGAGCAGGTCCAGCGGCTCCACATAAGATGGAAAAGTAGTACCCAGGACCGTACTCAAGGAGACTACACCTGTCCAGCTTACCGAGCTTGCTGCGTGGTAAACATCACCAGCAATTATCAGATGTGGAAGTGCAAAAGGTGCCTTGGAGGAAAGGACATCCCGGTGGTGGAACAAGGATGCAACTTAACCGTCACTTCAATGGTCCCCATGTGCCACTACAACAGGACGACCGAGACCTGCAATGAGCACAACTGGACAAGGTGGACAATTACCGTAAAAGAAACCCAGTTTTTTTTTTTTAACAGCACTGAAATCTCGGGACGGAACACATTTTTGTATATAATATGGGTGTTACCTGGGAAACCTAATGCTACAAGAACACACATAGCACCAGTATTAGATACCTGTACACACATGGCACAAGCCAGGGTTAAAACCCGAGTGTACTGGGAAATAAAATTCCCCGATATATTACACTGTACACGAAGACGTAGAGCTTGGTATGATACTCTCTTAGGAGGAACGGGAACACTGTTTGGTGTAGCTAATGCTGCAGATAATGAAGTAACCAGAACAATGTTATCTAACACAGGGCAACATGCATCAGAGGCTATACATCAGGTTGGGGTATGGCTTCCAAAAGCTATGATAGGGCAATTGGAAAACACAGGTGTTTGGAAAAAGGCATTTACATGGGAGTTAAAATTATGGAATGAAACATATGATGCGTTAAAGAATCTATCACATATAGGTAATTGGACAACCTGTGCATTGCAAATGATATATGCGGAAGCTCAAAAAGAGCGATTCCAGAGAATAATGACAACGGGAAATTATCACGAATGGAGACGGGTTTGGAATATTAGTAGCAAACTTTGGTTACAGTTACACTCGGAGCGAACAAAATGCAACAGTATATATTGTGCTGGGTATTGGACTCAGTACAATGTGTCTACTGTTAAAACGATATGTAAGTATTACCAGTGATTACTACCACAGGATTTTGGTTTCTACATCTGGATGGATGTGGGAACAAATAAGACTTATGAGATGAAAATGTGTGACGAAACAGACAGAGGAATGGCCTGTACATTACAAGAGGGACACAGTAATCCATGTTTAACCGACTCAGAGGCTGTACTTTGTGATTGGACTAGGGAGCCACGAAGGGAGATGTTGTGGCAAATCGGACCACATGCTCTATGTGTGGCAACAATGCAAAATAATTCACAAGTACCATCGGTTCCTTTCGTTGGTTGCTTATATAATGTGGAGCTATGGCATTGGGGAAACCAGACGTATCGTTTGACGAATTACTCTGTCTCTAATCGGCTGACACAAGTACAATAGGATGTACTAAAGAATCCCTGGAACCTCTGACTTTAGCGTTTCAAATGCGCATTGGAACAATCCACTGAAGTTCAGAAAATTATACAGTCACATACGTCTAACATCTCCAAGCTCATGGTGTCCACATTAGTAGCCAGCGGACGGGTACAATATGCTGCTAAAATAGTACAACAGTCCTCAGCCCATCACTGGTGGGACATCTTTTCACATGCATACCAAAGACGAACATTGTTGTGGGATGTCTTGACAGTTATGGCTGCGTAAGATGTTTCTCAGAGCCTGAAGGACACACTTAGGTGTCAATAGTAAATCAGGAAACAATTGTTGCGGCGCCAGGTGGGACGGGTAGGCCACCCGCCCTTTCTCTCGCACGCAACTGAAAATTATAATCGAGAGATGCAGAGTACAAACAGGTAGAGTCTGCTGCGGGTTTCGTACGGACGCCCAGCTGGTTGACAAGCGGACCTCTACCTGGGTGAATGGCTCTCCACCTTCTCGGCATAGGTAAGGGGCTCATATGATTGATTTCACGCAATGTCAACTGTGTTTTGAGAACTTTCATTTGGTCGAAATAAATATGCCAGTTATTGAGGCTAAATAGCATTTGGGAACGTTGGTCTTTTGTTGAGTGTCGTCTTTGTCTCCTGAGCGCCGACCAGAACCGATCCTTTCAATAAAACACAAGGGACTCCTGGGACTGTGGTGACGTTATCGGAAACCTATCCATTGATTTAGAGGTTCTAAAAGACATGCAAAAACATGCTCCTCAAAGTGAAATCCAGTCATGGCTTACAGAAAAAGCTGAATTAAAAGATAACATTTACATAATCGATGGTAAACGTATTACCAAAAAATTTGTTTGCGGGAATTTTTGAGTCATGGGCCTTCCCATGTCCCAACAGGCGGGATGGTAGCTATTGTACACAGACACAGAGTTTTATTAGTAGTTTTGCACACAACCAGACATTTTTAAACTTTTCTCTTTTAAATTGTGTGCATTTGCGCTGAGGATTCATCCCAGCCTCAGCCAGAGTGTGCTGCCAGCGGCCTCGAGGTGAATTGACTTTTGAGACCACTAATATACATAATCAGTGGAAAACCTATATTACCATAACAATCTGTTTAAAACATGGTAATTTTGAGTCATGGGCCTTCCCATGTCCCAACAGGAGGGATGGTAGCTAATGTACACAGACATTTTCCTCCCATTGGATTCAATTTCAGTCCAAAAATTTTGTGTAGATCATGTCTTATTTGCTGCAAACACAATACTCAAGGGAACTGCAGACCGAAGAGAGGGCAGTTTCCCCAAGCTAGCCATCCTTTCCAGTTTTTACAAATGGATTTTATTCAGTTAATGTTCAACATTACAAATATTGTTTAGTATTGATCTGCCCCTTCTCTAAGTGGGTGGAGATGTACAATTGGTGATGCTATTACTGTGGCAAAGTTCTTGTGTAAAAATAAAATTCCTTCTCATGGCATCCCAGAAAAATTGTACAGCAACAATGGGCCACATTGTTAATGAAATAATCAGTAAAGCATCTGCAAATCTAGAAATAACTGAAAAATCATTGTTCCCATCAACCACACAGTGCAGGGTTAGTGGAATGAACCAACGGAACAGTGAAGTCTCCATCCATCCATTATCTACTGCTTTTCCGGGTTGAGTCACGGGGTAAGTAGCTTCAGCAGGGATACCCAGACTTCCCTTTCCCCAGCCACTTCTTCCAGCTCTTCCGGAGGGATCCCGAGGCATTCCCAAGCCAGCCGAGAGACAGTCCCTCCAGCGTGTCCTGGGTCGTCCTCGGGGTCTCTTTCTGGTGGGACATGCCCAGAACACCTCACCAGGGAGTCATCCAGGAGGCATCCAAATCAGGTGCCGCAGACACCTCATCTGGCTCCTCTCAGTGCGGAGGAGTAGCGGCTCGACACTGAGCTCCTCCCGGATGACCGAGCTTCTCACCCTATCGCTAAGGGAGAGCCCTGACACCCTACGGAGGAAACTCATTTCAGCCGCTTGTATCCGGGATCTTGTTCTTTCGGTCACGACCCACAGCTCATGCGCAAAGGTGAGGGTAGGAACCTCGATTGACTCGTAAATTGAGAGCTTCGCCTTTCGACTTAGCTCCCTCTTTACCACAACAGACCGATACAAAGTCTGCATCACTGCAGGCGCTGCACCGATCCGTCTGTCGATCTCCCACTCCATTCTTCCCTCACTCGTGAACAAGACCCCAAGATACTTGAACTCCTCCACTTGGGGAAGGATCTCATCCCCGACCTGGAGAGGGCACGCCACCATTTTCCGACTGAATATTCTCGGATTTGGAGGTGCTGATTCTCATCCACTCTCACACTCAGCTGCGAATCACTCCAGTGAACATACAGGAAGACCTTGGACAGTATGTTTAGATTTAGTAAAACTGTATATGAGAATAACTCCAACAGATGAGGGATTGACACCATTTGAAATAATATATGGTAGAACATTTAGACTGCCGGTTCAGCAGTCAGAAGAACAAAATACTTAAATAATAAAAAATAAATAAAACTGTTAAAGAACCAAATGATCTGCCTCCTACTGTACCTTTTTCACAGGTCCCGTTGGTGCCAATTGGTGATTGGGTCCTGATAAAAGTCATCAAGAAAAAGTGTTGGTCCTCACCTCACTGGGAAGGTCCTTACAAGGTCCTGCTGACCACTCTCACGGCAATAAATATAGCGGAACGTCCCACGTGGATACACCTGTCCCACTGCAAGCCTGTGGCTCCCTTTTCATACAACGACGAGTAGCGGTGGAAGTCCGGCTACAAAGGGTGGGGTAGCAATATGCTTACCTGGTCTCAAACCAGTGAAAAATTCAGCTGACACACGCTTGAACATGTTAGGTAAAGGAGCGCCGCCGTTGGGACTGCTGGCCTTGGTGCTGATCGGAGCATGGCTCCGCCCCACTGGCCAGCCTGGGACTGTACATGTTTGCCATTGGATCTACAGACATGAATCATCGTGGACCAAGGACAATCCCAACTCTCCAATGGACAACAACACTTGGTACTCATGTAAATATGATAATCAAATTGTTATGTCTGCTCTATCATGCCAAAATCATCTTCTCTGGTAACCCTATGTGTACAACCAATGACAGATCAACAAGGTAAATGTTTTGCTAGTGATGCTGGAATTGGATACCAAAATTCTACAATTAACCACATAGACAGCAGTAACCCCCAGGAATGGGTCTAAGAGCTAACTCCTGTGTTTCAGCCTTCTGGGTAAGTGTTAACTTTACTATAATGGGTCTCGCTGTCCCTCACATTGTAAATCTACCCATTGACACAATACATCCCAATTGTTATAGCCAAACTAAAGGTAATAAAGAAATGGGCACCTTACCACGTCAGAAATGTAATCAGATGAACGTTCATGGGTTGGGCGCTCCTCTCAACTATACATACGCCTCCATTGGATCATACATGGTGGAGGGAGGATGGTGGTGGTGTGGAGATAATGCTTATTTTCATCTTCCCGCAAATTGGGAAGACACATATGCCCCTATTTTAGTTACAGATCACGCAGTGATCATATCAACCGCCCATATGTCTAAAACCTCTAAAAGGAAGCGAAATGTTCAGTTTGAACCTCATGATTGTGTTTGGGGCTCAGACGTTCCATAAGAATATAAGCATTGGACAGATGGCGAGAAAGTCCTTATGACACTATTTCCCTGGGTAGGCACTGCTAAAAATACACTTCATTTAGAAATGGTTAATAATCGACTAAGTATTTGTAAATAGTCCATCTTAATTGAAGAAGGTCAGAGTAGAAAAATAGCAGCCATTCGTGTAATGGTTCTACAAAATCTTATAGCCCTAGATTTACTCACAGCATCTATGGGAGGAGTTTGCGTTCTGATTAACACCACATGCTGTACACATATCCCTGATGAGATAAACACCAATGTTTCTGTGGCAATGAAAGCCCTGTATAATTTGAGAGATGCCATGAGCAACGATGTTCGCTGCCAGGTTTTTGATTTTTTTGGTCTTCGTTCACCTCTGGACCTTGGTATTTTATTATGTTGAATTTCCTTGTACCTTTAATTATTGTTCTGGGTATGTTTTGCCTTTTCACGATTTTCATGATGGCTAGAGCAATGTCAAATGTTTTTGTGAACTATGTCCAAGAGCGGCGGTAGAAGCACGTAGGTGGATTATATTTCATGCAAACGATGTAATCTGAATGAGGGTACCGACTGTAAGGTAGTGGTGGGGGAGAGTGTGGCTCGACACCATAGGATGGTGGTGACTCTGGCAGCGGGTAGGAAGATTAAAAAGACAAAGGTAGAGCAGAGAATCGGGTGATTGAAATTGAGAAAGGAAGAATATTGTGCTGCCTTTCGAAAAGAGGCGAGACAGGCTCTAGATGGTCAGGAAGAGCCCCAAAAGACTGGAATACTACTGCCAAGGTATTCAGAGAGGCAGGCATGAGAGTACTTGGGTTGTCTTCTGATAGGAAAGGGGAGAAGGAGACTTGGTGGTGGAACCCCAAAATAAAGGAAGTCATCCAAGGAAAGAAATTAGCAATGAAGAAGTGGGACACAGAGAGGATTTGGAAGAGGCGTAAGGAATACATTTAGATGCGTCGTAGGGCAAAGGTCGAGGTGGCAAACGCTAAACGAGAGGCATACGACGACATGTACACCAGGTTGGATACGAAAGAAGGAGAAAAGGATCTCTACAGGTTGGACAGACAGCGATAGAGATGGGAAGGATGTGCAGCAAGTAAAGGTGATTAAAGACAGAGATGGAAATATGTGCATTGGTGCAAGTAGTGTGTTAAGTAGATGGAAAGAGGCTAGACTGGAATCCCCTTGGACCATGATGTTCGCAGATAATATTGTGATCTGCAGTGAAAGCAGGGAGCAGGCGGAGGATCAATTAGAAAGATGGAGGCACGCACTGGAAAGGAGAGGAATGAAGATTAGCCGAAGTAAAACAGAATATATGTGCATGAATGAGAGGGGCGGAGGAGGAAGAGTGAAGCTCCAGGGAGAAGAGATGGCAAAGATGGACGACTTCAAATACTTAGCGTCAACAATACAGAGAAATGGTGAGTGTGGTAAGGAAGTGAAGAAACGGGTACAAGCGTGATGGAACAGTTGGCGGAAGGTGTCTGGTGTTCTATGTGACAGAAGAATCTCCGCGAGGATGAAGGGCAAAGTTTATAATACACGGGTGAGGGCGGCCATGATGTACAGATTAGAGATGGTGGCCCTGAAGAAACAACAGGAAGCAGAACGAGAGGTAGCAGAAATGAAGATGTTGAGATTCTCGCTCGGAGTGAGCAGGTTGGATAGGATTAGAAATGAGCTCATTAAAGGGACAGCCAAAGTTGGATGTTTTGGAGACAAGATTCGAGAAACCAGACTTCGATGGTTTGGACATGTTCAGAGGCAAGAGAGTGAGTATATTGGTAGAAGGGTGCTGAGGATGGAGCTGCCAGGCAAAAGAGCAAGAGGAAGACCAAAGAAAAGGTTGATGGATGTTATGAGGGAGGACATGAGGACAGTGGGTGTTAGAGAAGAGGATGCACGAGATAGGCTTAGTTGGAAAAACATGACACGCTGTGACGACCCTTGACGGGACAAGCTGAAAGAAAAAGAAGAAAAAGAAGTGGTTGTGTGTTAAAGTGGTGACTGGACCACACAAAAATACATTTTTGTATAATAGTTTTTACAGCACTTTCAGATGCACAGAATTAAACAAAACAAACTGACAAAAGTCAATATTTAAATGAAAAGATTTGTGCCAAAACATATCATTGTAATTGCAGTAAAATGACAGTGTTGCAATCCGTCTCAAAGTGCAGTTGTAAGAATTATGTCTACTTCAATACTCTTCGAGGCTGGTGTTTGTTTTTCCATTTGTTAGCCATCTCGTATGTATGAATTCTTTTTTTTAGCGATATGGTATGGAAATCAGAGACAGCAATCAAGTTCTCCTGGTCGGCCACGTGAAGAGGCTTGCTCGAGGTCAAACACCTCCTGGACCAGCTTTGCTCATCCCAGAGCTGTGCTACCTCACAGGTTCTCACCCGAATACGCACGTCAAATTCTCTGCGACTTGGTTGACACATTGGTAATACACAAATCCAGAACTCAACCCTAAGTCCTTGTGACAATTGGATTACCTCAAAAGAGCAAGAAGACATTTACATCCTAGTTTGTTAGCAAAGAACTTGTTACAAGCACAAAACTAAGCCATAAGGATCACAAATCCAGTCTTCTAATGTCCTTTAAAAGCCTCGCAGACATTTGTTGTCTGAACTCACAAAGTCACTGATATCGACTCAACATCCTGATCCAATCAAGTGACTGAATGCAAGTGTGTCCATGACAACCTTTCGCATGGGTGACATTGGAAATGTGAATATTTTCCTCAGTTACCTCACTTGGTTAAACAAGGCTTTCAAATAGTCCCGAAAAAAGCTCTGATGCCCATGAAACATTGAAAACAAACTCCAAAAGTGTGTTCCATAGTCATCAACTTAAACTGTTATATTGCACATAATTGTGCTTTGAGGAGGAAAAGGTCTGGGTTCTTATCGGTTCAGCTTGTTTCTTTCTCAGGCCTGACTGAGAAGATGCAAGCAGACTACACCATCATAAAGCACCTGAGTGTGCACACCAAGCTGGTCCCAGAACAGTGGGCAGTATGCCTTCTCAGATTTTCTGAAAACATAAACGAGTGAGTGTCCATGTGTTCAACTTGAGACCTGATTGGTTGTCAATTTTTCCCAACTGCTGTAATGTTGGAATGTTAATTTTCCAGTTAACTTATGACCCACCTTTATAGAAGTGGACATTGAAGAAAACTATTGCTCAAATAGAGGCTTTGAAATCTCTCTAAATTACTTGCATTCTAAATTTCATACTTATAAAAAACCTTATGCCCTTTTTCTGCATACTCTTTGATAACCGAGGTGTCATTGACCTCAGCCTCATAGTAGATGGGTTGGTCTGAAGCGTCTGGATGGTCAACATCTGGATAACGTTTATGTTGACAGTCCCCTGAAGAATTTGTATTTCAATTCATGTTTTGTAAATATTGTCAGCTCAAAGTGGAGTTTGAAATCATATTTCCAATGAGAAAATCAGGCTACAAATAAATTAATTTCATTCATATGAGAGAAAGGAATACAACAGTATCCTTTTTTTCTGTTTCCATTTCTTGAATAAATGCTACAAGGTGTTTTTAATGGAAAAACAAAGAGGTGGGAATGATACAAATAGCTTTCCTTATTGGAAAAACTCACAAATGGGCACAATGGGGAACCAAACCTGTGATCATGGTGTTGAGGGAGAAAGAAAGAATACAGTGAACCCAACCAATACGTACCTAAAAAATAATAAGCGGGCCTTGAAGACAACCAGAAAGAAGAATTAGGCTGGATACATAACAACAGGCAAGTCAGAAAAGGTAGCGGTGGAGGAACGAGAGTTATGGATATCAACAAGGTCACTAAAACTATCTCAAGCAAAACAACGGTTTTTCCCAAATGTGAAGTCATCAATGGGAAGGTGGAAAGAGTTCAGTCATGACACCGTTAACTTTCAGGAACAACGAGTTGATGAGCGTTTAAGTGTGCAGGAGTATTATGCCACGCGCAAATTAGCTTTGTTAATATTTGTTCACAAAGACCTTTATTGATGGAGATAAAAGAAAGACAAACCAACAGATAAGCAACATGAAAAGCTCAACAAAAAATGGACAAAAGAAACAAACAATGGAAAGGGTGGAGCAACTGACATGGAAAAGACATAGCAGTGAAAATCAGATACAGTGGTGCCTCGGTTCTCAAACACAATTAATTCCAGTAGGCCGGTTGAAAACTGAAACGCCCGAAAACCGGAGTGCGTTTTCCCATTACAATGAATGGAAAATGAAATAATGCATTTCAAGCCTAAAAAAATGTTTTTATTTAAAAGCATTTTTTTTAGCTTTACCTGATAATAAACTGCATAGTAGAAATACATGTTTAGTTTAAATACTTTATATAACTAAATCATTTTATATATATATATATTATATATATATATATATTATATATATATATAAGCAGAGGGTTTGCGTCAGGAAGGGCATCCAGCGTTAAACTGTGCCCAACAAATCTGCGTTCATCTAAGATGACATGCTGTGGCAACCCTTAACGGGATAAGCCGAAAGGAAAAGAAGTATATATATATACACACATACATGGGGAGAATGAACCCCAATACTAACAACTGTGATTTTTCTGTTTCCTTACAATGTGTTTGGAATTGTCTGTGTTTGTGTGTTTAAGGGGGAAAAACAATTAAATGACAGATGACTTCAGATTCAACAAGTTAACCACGTAGCTTTGAAATGTCTCGATAAATGAGATCTTTCTTGTGTTACAATTTTCATAACATTTCAGACATAATGGCAACGAATTCAGTACAGTTACAATAAAAAGAACACCGTCACTTTCAGTCTGACGTTTAAGTTGTGTAGATCACACAATGCTGCCATTTTGAGTAATTGAGTATTTAAGTGAGTAATTTTCAGCAACAAACTTTTCGCAGGAAATTAATAAGACTACAGTTTCTCTTTCAAATCATCAATCCAGTGGTGCCTCGGTTCTCGAACACAATCTGTTCCAGAAGGCCGGATGAAAACCGAAATGTTCAAAAACTGAAGCGCGTTTTCCCATTACAATGCATGGAAAACGAAATAATGTGTTCCAAGCCTAAAAAAGTTTTTCAAAACATTTTTTTTAGCTTTTCCTGATAATAAACTGCATAGTAGAAATACATGTATAGTTAAAATATTTTATATAATTGAATCATTTAAGAAATATTTTTTTTTTTGGCTTAAAATGTATGCTTTAGTAGAGTATGCTAGGCTGGGAGTGCATTGCCGTATCTGTCGCGGCTTGGCCCCCAGTCTTGTAAACCTTTTATTAACAAAAGTGCAGAACAACTTAACAAGCAATAATGAGGGGGGGGGGAACAGACATTGTTTTTCTATTCGCACAGAAAGTACTTAATGTACAAAAAAAATTTACTTGCAACCAGAGGTAGGGTTAATGGAAAAAAAAAAAAGAAAAAAGCAATCCAAAACAGTTTCAAATGTCTTCAGCGGTGGTGACTCACCCCTTTTTAACAAAGAATCTAATGTTGACTGTTTCTGCTTTATTTTGCGCACCATCCTGAAGTGGGTCATAACAACGTCATTGAAATTTTGCAGTGCTCATTCTGCTTTGTTAGAGTGATGGAGCTCTACAAAATTATGGTTGTGGTTCCATTTAGCACAGATAGCTTTTGTATCGGCACTTGAGACATCCTTCCTGCCTTCAGCCTCATCAGACAACATCTCCTCCTCCACCGTCTTCTTCTGCTCCTCCTTAAGGTGCAGGAGTTCCTCAGTTGTGAGCTCGACACGATGCTCCTCCAGCAGGTCCTCAACATCATCAGTGTCCATCTCCAAACCGAGATTTTGGCCCATTACTAGGATTTCATGGATGATTTGACAATCCTGTGGAGACCCCATGTCGCCACCAGCAGCTGTTGAAGGCCCTGCAACAGCTGCAAGACCTATGAAGTTGTGCTCAGCAACACATTCGGGCCGCAATTTCTCCATGGAGAGTTCATGGTCCTATGTGTCACCTGGCTCCAAGCTTTGTCGACAATGGTGATGCAGTTATAAATGTTGAAGTGTCACTCGTCACCTCGAAGCATCTTTGGAACAAATTTTTTTTATCCAGCTTCTTGAAATTGGCGATGATTGATAGTCCATGGGCTGAATCAAGGGCGTCGTGTTAGAAGGAAAAAACTTGACTTTGCTGAATTCAAATTCATCAGTGAAGTCATCCTCCAAACCTGGAGGGTTGGCTGTCGCATTGTCCATACGCAGAAGGCAACGTAAGGGCAAGTTTTTCTCCTCCAAGTAGGCCTTCACGGTCGGGGCAAACACCTCATGCATCTACTCGATACAAAATTGCCGGATCAGCCAAGCCTTGTAGATGGCTCTCCACATAACAGGCAATGTATGCTTCATAATGTTGTTCTGCTTCAATGCTGGGCGATTCTCAGCATGGTACATTACCAGCGGCTTAATGTTGGAACCACTGCGAGCATTACCACATAAAAGCGTAAACCTGTCTTTCATAGCCTTGTGGCCTGGCAGCGACTTTTCCTCCAGCATGATGTAGGCAGCATGATGTAGGTGCTTCGTGGCATTTCGTCACAGTTGAAAACTTTCTGGGGAAGGTATTTCTCGGCCTTGATGAAACGGCCAAACCCGGCTTTGAACTTTTCCATGGCGGCCTGGTCCGAACTTGCAGCTTCCCAATGGCGAACAACGGAGTGTATGCCACTTCTTTTGCCGAATTTTTCGAAACATCTTGCCTTCTTTGAAGCCATGATCAGGGGCTAATATTGCTCAATTGGAAGAAAAAAAGTCACTACCGGGACATGTCCGCATGCAGAGGAGTCTGTGGGTCAACTGGTTGCGTCGCACGCGGTCACGCGTGTTCCGTTTTTTTTTTTTTTGTTGTTGTTTTTGGGTGCGTTCAAAACCACAATAACAAGTCGTCGTGGGTAAGCTGGTCGGGACGTTCAAATACCGATTTCCGTTTGAAAACCAAAGCAAAAAAATCTCAAAATTTTCGTTCGAAAACCGATTTGTACGAAAACAGAAACGTTCGAAAACCGAGGTACCACTGTACATACAATGGAAGATGATGAGCTGAGCACCGCAGTTCAAATTATTGATCTTACAACTTTGTGTAATACAGCAGAAGTTAGTTTTGGTCCTTTGACAGGGGGTCAATTTTTAATTGTTCTTGATGATAGATTCAAACATGAGCCAAAACTTGCAATAGAAGATGAACAACTAACCATCCCAACTCACACCTCAACTCCTACTGATGCTGAGACCACTTTTAGTAGACCACCAAGTCCAGCCTTTGAACTTTTGCATGTGAAAGTGAAACTTAACCGAGAAAATCTCTTGGATGAACTAATTCAAAGATTAAGCAGTGGTGACAAGTTCTGTGAAATATAGCTTTATTGATGAAATTGGGGCAGATGCTGATGGTGTTTTTAGGACACATGGACAGGGTTCATACTCAGTCGGACCCAAAAAATTTAAGGGCTTTTTAGGGCCATTCTTAGGGGCTGACACGAAAAATTTAGGGCTGAAACGGAAAAGATTTAGGGCCGACACGAAAAATTTAGGGCCATCGTGGGAAATCAAGAGTAAGGAAAAAAGACTCACCCAATGGTGCCATCGGCTGTTCTTGGTTCATCAAAGGTTCCAGTACCTCAGTACCTATGACAGTGATCACCTGTCGCCCCTTATGGTAGTTCTCATTGATATGACCATTGTCAACGTCTTCACATAACAGTATACAGAAAAACTGATTCTAACTACAATTGCAACTATATACACAAATGTCTTCTACTGATGTCTGTCTCAGCACCCCTACTCTAGCTCCTTGAGCCTACCCAGTGCCTCCTCTATTTGTTGCTGCAGAGGTGCCAAAGTGTTTCTCTTGTCTTTTGCTCTGCCTCCGAGTGCATTGGCCTCGGTGATAAACCTCAGATTCCTCTTTTCTTCTGCCTCCTCACACAGCCTGTCAGCCTTCTCAATAAGCGTAGATATGTCAGTCTCTATTCTGGCTTTTTTGGCTTTGAGGCATTAGTGATGAAAAGTGGGCAGCGATGCCAAATGTAGCCAGGTACAAAGTCTTCCTTTCCCCACACTGGTAGTTTTTAGCAATGTTACTGTCTGGGAACATGACTGCAAACACTTTCGAATTATTTTCACAAGATTTGTAACTGTAATGGCTGCAGATCACTTTTAAAGTCCACACAATCTCTGCCTTTAACGAGTCCGCCTTCGTGTATTGAACTATGTTCATAGAGAATGACTTCTGGCTGGTTGAAGTCGATGGCTGGACAACTGTAGGTGTGCATGCACTGCTAGTACCACTGCCTCAAGTTGATGCTTCACTATCTTTATATTTTAGAAACAGATTCATACCAATGGAAGATGAGAGAGTCTTCGCCAAATCAGCGTGACTCGTTTTTTTCCCGGTGCGACTCCAGCGCTTTGACGCCGATCTTTCCTAGCTGGTAGCTCTGCTTGTACAGATGGCAGTAAAACATGCGCCGATCTTTTGCATCTCGACGAACCCAGCTTCCAAACTCCTTACTTTCAACCCAAGCATCTTGAAAAATGCACTTCCCCATGATACAAGTTGGATCGATGAAAGACGTAACGAAGACGAAGTGAAATGCCGACTCACGGAAACGAACAATGGAATATCAACGACAAGATGGCAACTCGTTGTCAACACGGTGACTTCCGTTGACAATTTCCGGCTGTTTTAGACGCCAGACGGCTCGCTGTTTTTTTTAAATAAAATATTTTTTTTTCGGGAGAATTTAGGCAGTAGAGGTCCTCCCTTTGTTTTTTTATAATTTAAGGCCTTTTTAGGGGCTTGACCGGTTTTCACGGATTTTAAGGACGTTTAGGAGCCCCTAAATGCACCTTTGAAAATTTAGGGGTTTTTAGGGACTTTTAGGGACGCGTGCGAACCCTGATGGAGTTTTATGCCAGCTGAACGTAGAACATGTTTTGACTGCAATTCGGCAAAGCCTAAAAGAACTTAACACGGGCTAAAAATAGCGTGATCTGGCAACGCGTACATGAATTTTACCGATGAACGACCTTGCCATACTTCCCTTTTTACGACATTGCAACGAATGCCGCAAGGCATTCGCACCAACTTCTGTCTTTCCTGTCTCGGTATTCACTATGAAACACGTATTGATAAGAAGAAAAAAACACTGGCTGTAGTCAAGCTTTGCTATGAGAATATGACAGAATGTGTTTTGCAAGAAGGGATATTGTGCAACAGGAAGACGGTGAGAAAGACAATGTGAAAAAAAAAAAAAATCGACTGGAGTTGGAATTGGCTAGAACATAAAGTCAGCAACGAGTACCTGCATGAACACATTCGTAAAAACAAGCAACCGGGCAAGATTTACTGGGTGCTATGCCACCAACATATCAAGTATGGATCAGGCGGGAGGACATGTTTGGTGGCCCACATACAAGGAAAAAAAACAATCCTAACTAGTGAAATTGAAGTTGTCGAATTTCAGATTGCCAGGTAGATCTAATTATTTATGAAATTTTGTTTAGATTCAGACCATGGCCTCAAGATTCCTCACTCTATCACTAAGGGGTGTACGTAAGGCATTGAACATTGTTTATGGACAGAACCTCTGCAGCTTATTAACTGAAGTTTGGTTGACAAAAACTATGATGCTCTAATAAGTGATCTGAAAACCTACCATTTTTCGTTCAACATCGATGAGGCAACATCACACAACAACAAGAGAGTTCTAGCTGTACTAGTGAGCTACTTCTCTCCCAGCGCAAAGCAAGTAGTTGTCAGTCACCTTTCATCACTTAGTGTAATTCGGGTTGACAGCAAAACCTTGCACACAGAATTGGTTGATCTGATGGAGAAAAACAATCTACCATGGCAGAATCTGGTCTCGATTTTGATGGACTCATGTCCAGTCATGAGAAGGAGCAAGTCGGGCCTTGACACGCGAGTCAGACAAGAAAATGCACCATATCTCCACGACATTGACGGTGACACATGCCATCATCCACACCACAGCGCAAAGACGTTTTGTGCTGTATTTCAACAGCAAGTCGAGAGATTATCCGGCAGTCTCTTTGCAAACTTCAAGTGGTCTTCAGATTTGCGGCAGTATTTAAAGAACTGTGCGAACTGATTGGTGTCAAGTACACAGTGCCGCAGCGCTACATAAATCACAGATGGTTGTTGGTCTATGATGTGGCTTTGGACCATGTGCGTCTGTCAAATGCTCTTGTTTTATTCTATTATTCATTTCTGTCCAAGGAAGACAAACTCATCTTCCATTACTGGCTGTAGGAGTTGATCAAAAGAGGAAGGTTACACATGAAAGCAGGAGCACTATCCGTACTATCCACACGATTCTGGAGAAGAAAAAACATGACGCAAGATGGGAAAGAGAGGAAACAGCGCATCATCAAGCGCTTGTTTGATCAGAGAACCTATCGAAGACTTATTCTCCATTTCTGTCCTGCCTTTATTGAAGAAGTATGTGTTGCTCTTTGAAATGAAGCAGCCTATGAGCTACAATCTTCATGAGAAGTAAATTGATTTTCTGTCATGCTTTGTCAAACCAGTGTCTGCAGAGTCCAGAGCCAAAAAATATCCAGAAGCATAACCTGATCAATGCAGATAATATTTTGAAAGGTGAAGAAGATATGTTCACAGGAACATCTGCAAGAAAGATCACAAAGGGTTGCATAAAGGATGACTCCACTGTCCTGAACTTCATCCAGAAGGCAAAGGCAGTGTATGTAGAGTGTGGCCCACACTTGCAAAAAACAATGCCGCTAAAAAGTGAAGTACTCCAAACATTCTCAGCTGTGGATCTAGTCATCCGTGGGCACACTGTTGCTCTACAGTGTCTTCAAAGTTTACCAAAAATGGTCCAAAATGCTTTGTCCAGTGCAGAAGTTGACAGCTATGACATGGAGGTCAGAGCCTACCTCAAAGATAGCCGTCTGCCTGAATATAACGAGTCTGGGAGACTTGACGATTGGTGGGCAGCTGTTGATGCAAAGGGAAAGTATCCCCACCTTCTTACAATGGCAAGGCTGTGCTTCGCTGCTTCCATGGTCCAAGAGTTGAAGCTGCATTCAGTTTAATGGGTGACATATTGGATTGTAGGTCACCAAGTATGAATTTCAGCACACTGAGTGTTCTGCAGACGCAGCAACATAAGTCAGCTGTTGATTTATTCAAGAAGGACTTCCTTCATGAACTGATTGACAGCAAACTGCCAAAATCTGAAGACATCATACAAGGCTGACAATGAAGAGAAAGTAGAGAAGGCAAGACTTAAGTAGCAGAGGGCACAGGAGCAGGGTGTTTGGTCAGACAAAGTTAAGATGCCATATAAAAGGAAAAGTGGTTGTGTGCTGAAGTGGTGACTGGACCACACAAAACTACATTTTTGTATAATAGTTTTTACAGCACTTCAGATGCACAGAATTAAACAAAACAAAATGACTAAAGTCAATATTTAAATGAAAAGATTTGTGCAAAAAGATATCATTGTAATTGCAGTAAAATGACAGTGCTGGAATCCATCTCAAAGTACAGTAGTAAGAATTATGTCTATTTCAATACCAACGGGACAAGCCGAAAGAAAAAGAACCATAGATCAGAGACGTTCGTTTTTTGTTTTTTCAAAGTTTTAATATTGTGGTATTTTCCTGGAACGAGCCACTGAAAACAGGACATTGTACAAGAATAAAGTGTTATTTGGAAGACAACAGGTATTTCTCACTTTAATATTGAACATGATTTTCAGAGCCATTTTGAAATGCCTATTGAAGTTTTTTTTTATAAACATTTTTTTAAATTGTTTAAATGTTTTACATTATTTACACTTTCTTTTTAATTAAGAGATGAAATACATGTGCAATTATTAGATATTTCAAGGAGGGCACAGGAGCAAGGTGTAAGTAGGTAACTCCATACAGGCAGGTCCGGGATTGAACCTGGGATCTCAGAACTGTGAGGCCAATGCTTTACAAGCTGATCCACTGTGCCGCCTTCATCACAAAAATTGAAAATTAAAAACTACTGACAAAGCAGATATGGGAAAAAAGTGTTATTAATTAGTCATAATTTACATTTTGTAGCTCTCAAGTATAATCCCCTCATCTTCAAAATTAAAACATTTCAGGAAAGAAAAAAAAAACAAGATACAAAGGAAGCTAGTACAGAGAAGAATCTTGACTTTCCTAAGTCAGTAACATAGTAACTATTTTATTAAATCCTCACATGCGTGAAAACGTTCTTGGTCACTGCTATTATCACCAGCACACTTGTGTGTCTGAGCCTGATATTTATAAAAGAATCTTTGACCACAAACTAAGCAGGAAAAAGGTTTCTCACCAGTGTGTGCTCTTGAGTGTATTTTTAAGTATTGTTTCAGAGAGAATCTTTGGCCACAAACTGAACAGGAAAAGGGTTTCTCACCAGTGTGCCTTCTTGTGTGTAATTTTAAGGTTCCCTGGCGAGAGAATCTTTGACCACAGACTGAACAGGAAAAAGGTTTCTCACCAGTGTGTGTTCTTGTGTGTGATTTTAGGTGCCCCTTTTGAGAGAATCTTTGACCACAAACTGAGCAGGAAAAAGGTTTCTCACCAGTGTGTGCTCTTGTGTGTCTTTTTAAGGTTCCCTTCTGAGAGAATCTTTGACCACAAACTGCACAGGAAAAAGGCTTCTCACCAGTGTGGGTTCTTGTGTGTGATTTTAAGTGTCCCTTCCGATAGAATTTTTGACCACAAACTGAGCAGGAAAACGGTTTTTCACCAGGGTGTGTTCTTGTGTACATTTTAAAATTTCCCTTCTGAGAAAATCTTTGACCACAAACTGCACAGGAACAAGAATTGTCTCCTGTATGTATATTCATGTGTTGTTGACACTGGGAACGTTTCCAGCATTTGTTGGCAGTGTGACATGTCATATCACCTTCCGACTGTTCATAATCGTCATTATGACCATCTGTTTGTGATCTTTCACAAAGGTCTCTATCACTTGAGCTATTCCAGGTTGGAAGCTTTGCCCCTTGTCTCTCTTCACTTTGACCTTCATCTTTACTCTTCAAATGGACACCAGTGGATGGAACCTGGATGATTTCTTCCGGCTCTTCCTTTTTCATGTGTAAAAGCTCTTCCTCCTCCTCTTTGATGCGTTGCACCTCTTCACCCTCCGCTTCCTTTTTGATGTGACGGGACACTGACTGCTGCCACTTTCGAACATTTTCAGTGACATCTGCAAAACAAATGACAAACACAATGGGGTCAGATCTAATTTGTTTGCAAGCTTGAACTGCAAATGTAACTGCACACTGTCGTAGTAGAAATAGGCTGTTATTATTACTAAGTAACTCACAATGCAGCCCTATGGGGGCACAAACCAGTGCAATCTGTAGGCCGGTCCCAAGCCCGGATAAATGCAGAGGGTTGCGTCAGGAAGGGCATCCGGCGTAAAAACTGTGCCAAACAAATATGAGCGTTCATCTAAAGAATCCCATACCGGATCGGTCGTGGCCCGGGTTAACAACGCCCGCCCCCGGCACTGCTAACCTGCAGGGCGTCGGTGGAAATTCAGCTACTGTGGGTCGAAGACAAAGAAGAGGAGGAAACCGGATCCAGCGTCAGAAGAAAAAGAGGAATGCACAGAGCCTACAACTGAGTGTAGGGACTTTGAATGTTGGGACTATGACAGGAAAAGCACAGGAGTTGGTTGACATGATGATTAGGAGAAAGGTTGATATTCTGTGCATCCAAGAGAGCAGGTGGAAAGGTAGTAAGGCTAGAAGTTTGGGAGCAGGGTTTAAATTATTCTACCACGGAGTAGATGGGAAGAGAAATGGAGTAGGGGTTATTTTAAAGGAAGAGCTGGCTAAGAATGTCTTGGAGGTGAAAAGAGTATCAGATCGAGTGATGAGACTAAAATTTGAAATTGAGGGTGTTATGTATAATGTGGTTAGCGGCTATGCACCACAGGTAGGATGTGACCAAGAGTTGAAAGAGAAATTCTGGAAGGAACTAGATGAAGTAGTTCTGAGCATCCCAGACAGCGAGAGAGTTGTGATTGGTGCAGATTGTAATGGACATATTGGTAAAGGAAACAGGGGCGATGAAGAAGTGATGGGTAAGTACGGCATCCAGGAAAGGAACTTTGAAGGGCAGATGGTGGTGGACTTTGCAAAAAGGATGGAGATGGCTGTAGTGAACACTTATTTCCAGAAGAGGGAGGAACATATAGTGACCTACAAGAGCGGAGGTAGAACCACGCAGGTAGATTATATTTTGTGCAGACGATGTAATCTGAAGGAGGTTACTGACTGTAAAGTAGTGGTAGGGGAGAGTGTAGCTCGACAGCATAGGATGGTAGTATGTAGGATGATTCTGGTGGTGGGTAGGAAGATTAAGAAGACAAAGGTAGAGCAGAGAACCATGTGGTGGAAGCTGAAAAAGGAAGAATGTTGTGCAGCCTTCCGGAAAGAGGTGAGACAGGCTCTCGATGGACAACCGAAGCTCCCGGAAGACTGGACGACGACAGCCAAGGTGATCAGAGAGACAGGCAGGAGAGTACTTGGTGTGTCATCTGGTAGGAAAGGGGAGAAGGAGACTTGGTGGTGGAACCCCAAAATACAGGGAGTCATACAAGGAAAGAGATTAGCGAAGAAGAAGTGGGATACTGAGAGGACTGAGGAGAGGCGAAAGGAGTACATCGAGATGCGACGTAGGGCAAAGGTAGAGGTGGCAAAGGCTAAACAAGAGGCATATGAAGACATGTACACCAGGTTGGACACGAAAGAAGGAGAAAAGGATCTCTACAGGTTGGCCAGACAGAGGGATAGAGATGGGAAGGATGTGCAGCAGGTCAGGGTGATTAAGGATAGAGATGGAAATGTGTTGACTGGTGCCGGTAGTGTACTAAATAGATGGAAAGAATACTTTGAGAAGTTGATGAATGAAGAAAATGAGAGAGAAGGAAGAGTTGAAGAGGCAAGAGTGAAGGACCAGGAAGTGGAAATGATTACTAAGGGGGAAGTCAGAAAGGCACTACAAAGGATGAAAACTGGAAAGGCAGTTGGTCCTGATGACATACCGGTAGAGGTATGGAAGCAATTTGGAGAGATGGCTGTGGAGTTTTTGACCAACTTATTCAACAGAATACTAGCGGGCGAAAAGATGCCTGAAGAATGGCGGAAAAGTTTTCTAGTTCCCATTTTTAAGAACAAAGGGGATGTTCAGAGCTGTGGGAACTATAGAGGAATAAAGTTGATGAGCCACACAATGAAGTTATGGGAAAGAGTAGTGGAGGCTAGACTCAGGACAGAAGTAAGTATCTGCGAGCAACAGTATGGTTTCATGCCTAGAAAGAGTACCACAGATGCATTATTTGCCTTGAGGATGCTCGTGGAAAAGTACAGAGAAGGTCAGAAGGAGCTACATTGCGTCTTTGTGGATCTAGAGAAAGCCTATGACAGAGTACCAAGAGAGGAACTGTGGTACTGCATGCGTAAGTCTGGTGTGGCAGAGAAGTATGTTAAAATAGTACAGGACATGTATGATGGCAGCAGAACAATGGTGAGGTGTGCCTTAGGTGTGACAGAGGAATTTAAGGTGGAGGTGGGACTGCATCAGGGATCAGCTCTGAGCCCCTTCCTGTTTGCAGTGGTAATGGATAGGCTGACAGATGAGGTTAGACTGGAATCCCCTTGGACCATGATGTTCGCAGATGATATTGTCATATGCAGTGAAAGCAGGGAGCATGCAGAGGAACAATTGGAAAGATGGAGACATGCACTGGAAAGGAGAGGAATGAAGATTAGCCGAAGTAAAACAGAATATATGTGCGTGAATGAGAAAAGTGGAGGGGGAAGAGTGAGGCTACAGGGAGAAGAGATAGCGAGGGTCGACGACTTCAAATACTTGGGGTCAACAATACAGAGCAATGGAGAGTGTGGTCAGGAAGTGAAGAAACGGGTCCAAGCAGGTTGGAACAGCTGGCGAAAGGTGTCTGGTGTGTTATGTGACAGAAGAGTGTCTGCTAGGATGAAGGGCAAAGTTTACAAAACAGTGGTGAGGCCGGCCATGATGTACGGATTAGAGACAGTGGCACTGAAGAAACAACAGGAAGCTGAACTGGAGGTGGCAGAAATGAAGATGTTGAGGTTCTCGCTCGGAGTGACCAGGTTGGATAGGATTAGAAATGAGCTCATTAGAGGGACAGCCAAAGCTGGATGTTTTGGAGACAAGATTCGAGAGAGCAGACTTCGATGGTTTGGACATGTTCAGAGGCGTGAGAGTGAGTATATTGGTAGAAGGATGCTGAGGATGGAGCTCCCAGGCAAAAGAGCGAGAGGAAGACCAAAGAGAAGGTTTATGGATGTGGTGAGGGAAGACATGAGGGCAGTTGGGGTTACAGAGGAAGATGCAGGAGATAGGCTAAGATGGCAAAAGATGACACGCTGTGGCGACCCCTAACGGGACAAGCCGAAAGGAAAAGGAAAAGAAGAAGAAGAAGATTACTAAGTAACTCACAATTGCGGCAGATAGCCCCTGATAAAATGACTTATGTATTGATAAAGGACAAATGGGCTCGATTTTAGCCACCAAAAAAAAAAAAAATCCAGAACTGAAATGGGGAAGCAGTTTACATGGTCCATTATTCATTTCCAAATTGTCTTATTTATTTGCTCAATACAATGAAATTGTCAATCATTTTCAACACCATCAATCATTAACTACACTTAATTATTGATTATTATAATTATTTAGTGTTCTTTTGTACACAACTTGAATTGAAATCATGTTTATTTGCCATGAATGTCAAGAACACAAAGAATTTGCCTCTAGTCCAGTGCCACACCCGTGATTCGTAGGGGTTTACGTTCCTGATATCGCCGCGAATAATGGATGCAGTATTGCAGGGGTCGGTAACCTTTTCGACTGAGAGAGCCATAAATGCCAAATATTACAAGATAGAATTTCAAAAGAGCCATACAATATTTTAAAAACTAAATGTGTATTTGCACATTATGTAAGACCAACACTCAGAGTACAATAAATCTCAGTTATTTTACATAACCTTGTTACGCTGTTGCCAACCAATGATGACAAAAGTACTTCTTACCATTAATGCGACTTCTGATGATGCCTGGTTTTGCTGATGGCGTTACACAAATCGTGCACCTCCATCATAAAATCATGATTTTTGTTTACGTCGACATATTGCCGGTCAAACAATGCATTGTTGCAAGTAAATTCTGTTAAGACGAAATGAAAATAGATCTTACAGCACGACACTCAGAGTTTTGTTCGATAAAGTTAAACATTTGGAAGGTAATAATACATGAAGGTATGTGGAAAAATTAGAGACAATTGGAATAAGAGGATCCAGATTTAATGCTGAAGTCGATGTTTTTGTCGATTAGACATTTGACTTTTAATTGGCTTCCACTTGTTGTCTTGGACAACTGGATGTACACATGTCCGGTGAGTAAGTTTTCGAGATTTACACAGAAGAGTTTGAAAGCGTATAAAAGTCTGGAGGCATAAAAATACCGTAATTTCTCAAGTATAATGCGTACTGAAGTATAACGTGCACCCCCAAAGTTGAACCCCCAACTCCCACCCCCAAAAAATAAAAATAAAAAATCAATCAGGAAAACCCCTCTACCGATGTACACCAATAATTTGCTGGTATTCCTATGCTCAAAATATTAGCAATTATCTGTATTTCTATTTTCATAGGTTTGTACTTTTGTTTGTACTTGTATTGGTTTTAAAAAAAATCGTCTGTACAACAATCATTAATAATACTAATAATAATCCCTGTGCCTGTACTGATGGAGCTGTAATATATATCTTGGGACAGGCCACAGGACACGCTTGTCCTGGTCCCTGCAATTGTCAGAACAGAATACCTCGACAAACTAAAATAAATGCTCAACGATGACATAACATTTTTATTAATACTTTTGATAACACATATTACAGTCTTTAATAAATGAACTATTTAACACTTCTTCTTTTTCTTTCGGCTTGTCCTGATTAGGGTTCCTGAATTTTGGGGTTCCACCACCAAGTTTCCTTTTCCCCTTTCCTACCAGAAGACACTCCAAGTACTCTCCTGCCTTCCTCTCTGAAAACTTTGGCAGTAGTATTCCAGTCTTCTGGGTGCTATTCCTGTCAGTCTTGAGTCTGTCTCACTGTCTGTCAGGCCACACAACATTCCTCCTTTCTCAACTTCCACCACCTGATTCTCTGCTCTACCTTTGCCTTCTTAATCTTCCTACCAGTTACCAGAGACATTACACATCTGCTCTACCTTTGCCTTTGTAATCTTTCTACCTGCTACCAGAGACATTACACATCCTTGGCCAAGACTTCAAAAGAAGCATCTGACTAATCTCCAATCTGAAAAATATCCATCATAACTACCTTTGGTGCATCACTGTCAAACTCATCATTGACGAATTGGTCTAGTTCTGGTGCTTCCTGCATTCATGAACGGTGATCCCATTTTGTCATCCTCTATCCCATCCAAGGTGTTTGAGAGGAAGCATTTTTTGAATCCCAAGAGTCTTGCTTCCCTTCATTTCTCATTATTGTCAGCGCTTTGAGGGGAATGTCCACCGTGCTAACAGCGCAGCCTCTTGCCCCCGTTCAGCTGCAATCTGTACCAGGTCTTCGTCACGTCAGGTCATGATCAAAATGAAAGCCCAAACTACGTAGAAATGACCATAATGGGCAAAAAGTGAGCATTTCAATTGTGTTTACCCCCCCCCTTTTTTTTTTTTAAATGACCTTTTCAAAGTCATGACAACACTGGCATTCTGCCACAGTTGGCATCAGGTTACAAAGAGAACATGAACACCAGTCTTTCGAAATGAGCCTGCCTGGAACATCTTCGAGCTCCATGTTATGCTCCTCAGCGTCAGCATCACGCCCCCTCCCCAACACGTCAAGTTCCACCTGTGTGTATTCTGGCTCAAACGCTTGAACATTGTACATTGTTATTTTTGTTTTGTTTGCTCAATGCCGGGAGTAGTAATAAAATGGAGCATCGACTCGCTGTTATACTCACTTTATTGGCTCTGAGAACACAACACTTCCCGGTCGCCATTAATCAAATTTTCTTTTTCCTCTCACACTCACACCCCCCTGATCGCGATAGGATGGCTGCTTGAAAAGTAGATCTTGGGGTTAAAAAGTCTAGCCACTCCTGCTGTATATTCTCTACATCTAAACCAACTCCTCAGAAAAGCATCAAACGAATCTCCGCGGTCCATAGAATGGGATTATTGTTCGGTGTCAGTGCCACGTCCCCTCTCCAACACATCAAGTTCCGCCTGTGTGTATTCTGGCTCAAACGCAAAGGCTTGAACATTGTAGATTATGCTGTTTTTGTTTTGTTTCTTTGTAATTATTTTTCACGAAAATCCGCTACAAAATGCCAGATAGTGGACGTTCTATGGTCGGTGAAACATATCCATGAGCAATGAGGGGTCAGAACAGCAAGCACTGGAGGCGTGGCAATTGCTGATTGGCTGTCAGTTTTCCAGTCAGGCTCATTGGAATGTCTGTGCGAGAGAGGAATTTCAATAACACTTTTCCAATTTAGAGAAGTTTCATGGTGAAATCCGTGGATAACTCTGGCATTGAAAGAAACACTGAATTCTCATCTACTAATTTTTGTGTGCTCCCCCAGTCCGATTAATTTGGACAAAGTGTTCTTTTAACTAGATACTTGTACTGTTAAAAATGTTTGTCTCAAATATGCAAAGTATGAATATGTACGGTTGATATATTTTAAACATTTTGGTACCCACATACACTAAACAAAATAAACCAGCTCCTGATCTCAAAGATAAAAAAAAAAAAAACTCAGCTATGTACACCTCCAGCAAAATATTCTTAGAATGAAGAATGTTAACGCTATATGGCAATAAAAATGTTCTGTTTTAACTATAGCGTTCTACTGTTATCGGTTTTGTCTCAAGTTTGATAAGCATACAGTGACGAAAATAAGTATTTGAACTTCTGTTGAAACTTATACAGTGAAGAAAATAAGTATTTAAGTATATTTAAGTATTTAAACATCCTGCTATATTGCAAGTTCTCCCACTTAGAAATCATGGAGGGGTCTAAAATTTTCATCAAGATGCATGTCCACTGTGAGAGATAATCTAAAAAGAAAAATCCAGAAATCACAGTGTATGCTTCTTTTAATTATTTATTTGTGTGATACACCTGCAAATGAGTATTTGAACTGTCTTATCAGCTAGAATTCTGACCCTCAAAGACTTGTTAGTCGGCCTTTAAAAGTCCACCTCCGCTCCATGTATTATCCTGAATCAGATGCACCTGTGTGAGGTTGTGAGCTGCATAAAGACACCTGTTCACCCCATACAATCAGTAAGACTCAAACTTGTAACATGGCCAAGATCAAAGATCTGTCCAAAGACACCAGAGACAAAATTGTATAACTCCACACGGCTGGAAATGGATACAGAGAAATTGCCGAGCAGCTTGGTGAAAAAAGGTCCACTGTTAGAGCAATCATTAGAAAATGGAAGAAGCTAAACATGACGTCAATCTCAATCGGTGTGGAGTCCCTTGCAAGATATCACCTCGTGGGGTCTCAATGATCCTTAAAAAGGTATATAAAATAACCTGAAAAGAGCTGTAACCACAGTTTCCAAGGTGACTGTTGGTAATGCATGGTATGGAAGGTTCCCCTGCTTAAACCAGTACATCTCAAGGCCCGTCTTAAGTTTTCCAATAACCATTTGGATGATACAGAAGAGTCATGGGAGAAGGTTTTGTGGTCCGGTGAGACCAAAATTGAACTTTTTGGTCAGAATTCCATTAACAGTGTTTGGAGGAAGACAAATGATGAGTTCCATCCAAGAACACCATCCCTGCTGTGATGCATTTGGGTAGTACCATCATGCTTTGGGGGTGTTTTTATACACATGGGACAGGATGACTGCACTGTATTAAGGAGAGGATGACCGCGGCCATGTATTGTGAGATTTTGGGGAACAACCCGTTTCCCTCAGTGAGAGCATTGAGGATGGGTCGTGGCTGGGTCTTTCAACATGACAATGACCCGAAGCACACAGCCAGGAAAACCAAGGAGTGGCTCCGTAAGAAGCATATTAAGGTTCTGGCATGGCCTACCAAGTCTCCAGACCTAAACCCAATAGAAAATCTTTGGAGGGAGATGAAACTCTGTGTTTCTCAGCAACAGCTCAGAAACCTGTCTGATCTAGACAAGATCTGTGTGGAGGAGTATGCCAAAATCCATCCTGGAGTCTGTGCAAACCTGGTGAACAACTACAGGAAACGTTTGTATGTATGTACACGGATTTGAGATTTTGGATGGAGCAGGACGCAATGTCAGAGTTACAGCAAAATGGCCGCACAAACTTCATATTGAAATCCAACAGGATGAAATAGTGGAATCATATTGCACATGTAAAGCAGGGTGAGTACTTTTTACTTGCAAAGATCATGAGTAATATCATTGTCGTCTTTATAAGTTGGCGGGTGTATTCATTTGATTTGGCTCGTAATTGAACCCAATGCTCTGTCTTAAAAGTCTGATGTGATACAAATAGGCAAATAGACATTTCTCTTGCATGACATCGCGCATTTAGTATCACTAACCCGACTTTTCGGCATAAAACATTACACACTTTATTCAGCAGGTTAGTGATACACTAACGAAGTGAAAGTTGATCTCCTGCAATGCATAAAGCACTGATAGTAATTCAGTCAAACTCAGAGAAGATACTCCTCCCTCCCTTACAGTGAAGAAAATAAGTATCGCCATCGCCATCATTTGTTGATAGCTTTCATACACGCTAAAATACGTGATGACGTGCACGCTGACAGTGTAACCAGTGTGTATTGCTGTATGTAATACTGCATCCATTATGTGTGGATTTTCGTTATTCGCAGGTGTGTAAGGAACATAACCCCCACGAAGAACGAGGGAAACACTCTATTTTCAATTTTCCCTTGAGTGAATCTTTGGCCACAAACTGACCATCCAAAAGGATTCTCATCAGTGTGTATTTTCACCTGTTGTTTGAAATTGCTCCTAGAAACTAAAGTTTTCCGGCATTGAGAAAAATTCCATCATGTATTGGCAGTCTGACATATCAGATCACCTTTTTTCAAAGGGACACCAGTGGATGGAACCTGGATGAGTTCCTCCTGTTCTTCCTCTTTCAAGTGTAGGAACGCTTCCTCCTCCTCTTTGATGCACTGAACCTGTTCACCCTCCTTTTCCTCTTTGATGTGACGGTACACTGAATGCTGCCACACTGGATGAAGATTTTCACTGACATCTGCAAGAAAAAAAGAAAAACAAATTGGTTAAATCTCATTTGTTTCCAATATTGCTATGTTGCTATTCCAATAACTGCAACAGTAACTGCACATTGTTGTTACTAAGTAACTCACAATTTCTGCAGACAGCGGATATACTGATTTATGTAGTAAGGCAGGACTGAGGTTTTTGATGGAAGAAAGTCCAAGTGGGCTTGGTTTTCGCATCAGGTAAAAAAAAAGCTGAAATAGGGAAGGAGTTGACATGGTCGATTTTTCCGTTATAAATTATCTCAGTGTATTTTTTGCTCAATACAATGAAATTGTTAGGGATTTTCAACACCAGTCAATAATTGCACTTGAACGGCCCTTTTTCATCGTAAAAATCAATCTGTCTTGGTGTAACATCAGTGGTAGAGATGAAGGTCAAATTCAGTGCATAGCTGGTGTGCAAAAAAATTATTCAAGGTCCAGTAGTAACTTCTATTATACATAAAGTCGTTTGGACAAATGGACTATGTCATTCCTGTCATTCCCACTGTGAGAGATTATCTCCCTTTTACTCTCACACGCAGTGTTCCATCAATGTCTATGATGATGTCACCCATTTGAAGGTTTCTCTTGGGCGTGTGCCATTGTCGTCCGACAGTTATGTTGTGTAAAAATAGTCTTCTCACCGTCAGCCCCAAAACTGCTCTGCCGGATATTGTACTTATTCTCTTTTCGTACATTTGATACCTCTGACAAATTTGCCAGGGAGGAGGAAGTGCGCAATGTATTCTTCGTGGTTATGAGGTGATTTAGAGTGACAGGCTCCAAACTGTTTGGATCGTTAAGACTGTCTGTAGCAAAAGGGCAACTGTTTCCAACGGTTGCAGCATCGCACAATAAAGTCCGTATTGGGAGGTGTCACTGTGCTGGCCTGGTGAGAGTGACAGTCTCGTGTTGAGGACATTTCGTATGGTTCTAATCTGACATTCTCAAACTGTACTTGCATGAGTTGCATGAGATGAGTTGAAGATGAAATTGTTTTACTGCACTCCAAGAAAGGTTGTGGGTCCCTGAGCATCAACTTCATCAACTTCCTGCAATAAATTTATTTTTGGCACTCACAAAATTGGGACCTTTGTCACTATTTATTTGTCTGACTGAACCTCTCAATGTAATAGACCAACACAGTCCATTTATGAAATCATCAGTTGACAGATCATTGAGCATCTCAAAATGTACCATCTAAGAAAAATGCAAAAAGCAGTCCCTAATCTTTGTGTTCCATGCGTCAGTCTTTCATCAAGAATGGACCGAAACAGTGAATGGTGGAGAGGGCTCTGTTCTTTTTTTTAGGGAGATAATGCATTTTTTGTTCCTCAACAGGTTTCCCTAACTTCCTACAGACCGGCAGACATGAAATGCAATTGTTTGACTTGATCCTGGAATCCAGTAAACATTTGCTCTGATGTCATTGTTGGTGAAGCCTTGAACTTGATGAGTAACTCTTTTGTAGCAGCGTACTTTTAATGTGATACGGCTTGCAAGCTGGCAACAAGCAAGCCTAGCACTGGTGGTTGCGTGTACATAAACATGTTGCCATTCTGTTGAACACGTGATCTAACCAAAACAGTGAATTCCAACCTTTTTTGGAGCCAAGCCATATACTTTACAATTGAAAAATTTCACAGCACACCAACAAACAAAAATGTCAGAAGCTTCTCCTGCTTACAAAAATAAGGCCATTGTTCATTACTGCCTCGTGAACACCGCCATTCCTGTGCTCAATAACACAGCGTGCCTTGTGTATGGGTTAAATACTGAAATTGCACCTGCAACTGAGATTGTGCCTTCCCAATAATTCCGAAAAAAGCAATACTTTTTGAATTTCTTATTCTAAACCGTGTAAGTGAGCCAAGAACATCCGATGGTTTAGACCACAAAGTGAGCTGTCTAAAAGAAGAAAGAAAATTCAAGAAGGAGCAGACATTGAAGATAGAGACTGAGAAGGACTTGAGGTCGAGGCATGAGAAAATTTAAGACGTTATAAATGGTCATTTATCACAGATGACGAAAGTGTTTGACAAGGACTTTGTCAATTGTCAAAGTGTGTTGTTTTGGCATAAGTTGGTGGAGTTAGCCGCTAAGGCAGGGACTAATAGGATGCATGGAACTTTGTCATGAAGTCAGTGACAAGCAAACACAAATTCATAGGAATGTGTTTGGACACAGATGATGGTTAGGGACTTTGACGGAGAGGACAGTGTTCGGACTGGTGAGTCCTGTTGTGAGTGGACAAGACAGTCAGTGACCTCCACTCCTGGCATTTGGGCCACCAGAGTGACAAGCTCGGCAAAAGGGTTGTGCCTTCAGGCAAAGAGGCCATTTTCGCCTGCTGCCATGCATACGCGCTTGTGGCCAGCAATGGGACATTCGGGTATTAAGTCATTTTTTTGCACAAATAATGTCACTTTTTTCTGAGGGGCCCTTAGTTTGGTTTGTGTACATTGTGTTGATTGTGTTTAAAATAACCTAACAAGGTGTTTGTTTTGTAAGATTGTGATTTTCAGCATTTATTGTTATTAAATGTTCAAACTTTTTTACATAAACAAGTCTCTTATTTGAGTTTCCAAAATTCAGTTTAAACTATGGAATTTTATTTGGAGCGTGGATGTAAAACTAATAATATTATTTCATAGACCATTTACACAGAATAATTGCCCAAGTAAAGAGTAAAGTCATAATAAATAAGATTTAAAGTGCAACACGGTGAAGCAGCTGTAAATTGTTGGCCTCACGGTTCTGAGGTCCCGGGTTTGATCCTGGACCTGCCTGTGTGGAGTTTGCATGTTCTCTCCGTGCCAGCGTGGGTTTTTTCCGGGCAATCTGGTTTCCTCCCACAGCCCCAAAAAACATGCAACATTAATTTGGACACTCTAAACTGACCCTAGGTGTGATTGTGAGTGCGGCTGTTTGTCTCGATGTGCTCTGCGATTGGCTGGTAACCAGTTCAGGGAGTACCCTGCCTCTTGCCCAATTGACAGCTGGGATAGGCTCCACCACTCCCGCAACCCTTGTGAGAATAAGCGGCTAAGAAAATGGATGAATATAGGTTTTGCATTTGACCGTCTCATGCGGTGTTTTGCTACACACCCTCAAAGGAGCTTTGTCTTCTTCTATGAACAATTGTGGTAGATTATTCTTCTTCCACACATGCTTGAAGTAAATCCTTCTGTGCACCCTTGAGGTCTTCTTCTACGCTCACTAAAGGTAGTCCTCTTCCTCCACACATTGGAGGCATCTGCGCATGCCAAAACGCGAGTTCATTATGCGGAACAGCCATGTTTTTATCATTGCATTCAAACACGTTTTGTTGTATGTTTGAACTGATAGCTCCTTGCGACATAAAAAAAGTTGCATCCTGAAAGAGCTCGTGCATGTGACGTCACCATTTTCACGGCGCCATATTGCTGGTCGAGCAGCGCTGCTTGACATTGTGGGCGACGTTGAACTGGAGGAGAATATTTACAATACCCGAGACCTGTTGTGCTGTTGGCTGTCACAAGAGACGAGACAGATATTCAAAGAGATCATTCCGTGGAATACCAGCTGAAAAGACCAGAAAATATCGATGAGTTTCGGCAATTAAACACGATGGACGGTACCCAACCAAAATACACACACACCTATGTAGCAATCGCTTCATTTCAGGTAGAACTTAATCTTCTCAATCTCAAATTACCAAAACATATTTAGAACGCCAAGTTGGCTCATTTGAAAACAATGCGTGTTTTTAAAAAAAACAAAAACGTCTGTTGGAGAGGTTAATGGAGGTTAAGTGTGGCCGCAATTCATGAAGACAACTCAGTCTTATTTTTTTTATTTCCCCAATCATATTTAATGAATGCGAGTTTGTGTAAAACCAGGGGTCATTTATTTAAATATTGGTATTTGTATTGAATACTAGCTGAAAAGATCGATGGATTCCAGCAAAGGTTAACATGTCGCCAAACACACATCCGAGTTCATGAGCCGTCAAAACCGTCACTATGTGGGATTTATTCCTGATGATAACAGATCCTGCAACAAAGTATTCGTATGCGTCCAGACTTTGATACGCTTTCAAACTTTTCCGTGTAAATCTCAATGACTTACTCACCAGATCCATGTGTATATCAAGTTGACAAGCGGAAGCAGATTAACAGTCCAATTTCTTATTGGCAAAAACATCGACTTCGGCATTAAATACAGGTCCTCTATGCCGAGTTTATCAAAATTTTTCCATGTACCGTTGTTTATTTAAACCTTCTAAATGTCTGCGGTATCGGACAAGACTCTGGGTGTTGTGCTACAAGACATATTTCCGTGTCGTCTCCAACCGACTTAGCATTGAGCAATGCTTAGCTTGACCAGCAATATGGCGAGGTAAACAAAAGTCATGTGATTTTTATCACATAGGTGCACGAGCTCGAAAGGGAATGGAAGGACAGGAATGCACCTTTTCGCTAATATTATACCGTTTTTATGCTGAATATGAATCTTAAATTCGTCATGAAGGAAACGTTTATTTTTCGATTATTTGCAACAAATGATCACACATTGCTGGATTTGCCGGAAAAAGACGGAACCGAAGCGGAAACACATGATCAGGGCATAGGGCGTGACAGAGGATGTTGTGACAACAAATTGGATCCTGTAGGAATACACTCTAAGAACGCCGATGAATTTTCCGACAATTTGAGCGATGAACATTATTCGGAAGGGTCCCACAAAGACAGTGAAGAATACGAGCTTTATGAAGGCGTTACAGGTAATCAATTTGAGCCAGTTAGACAGCACACACGTTCCAATTCAGACGAAGTAGCAGGCGATGAAGCCAACACAGCAGTCAGACCAATCGTGGAGCATATGCCTCGTGTTGGAAATATAGACTGATAAGCATTTGTGAAGTTCTTTTTTTTGCTTAGTTAGTCATAAATTGATAAATAGTAAAGGCTTCGATATTCTGGATGTATAGATGAAGTTTTCGGTCTTGTTCTGAAATTATGCAAACGCCATGCATTTAGTGATTTGGTATGCGACACCCGCAGCAACTACTTTGCATGTAAAATGCTTATTATTGCACCAAAACACAGAAGCCGATAACGGTGTCTAAGTTGGTATATTATCACAAATAAGTAAGAATATAATTACGCTGCTTTATTTCGGCCTGTCTCGTTAGGGGTCGCCACAGCATGTCCTCTCAGATGAACGCTCATATTTGTTTGGCACAGTTTTAATAATAATAATAATAATAAAAGAAAAATAATTTTAAAATCATTTTTACAGATTGGTTTTAGTTTACAATCACTGAGGAATTCTCAAAACGAATGGGTTTTTCCTTCGGCGTGAATACAAAAGACTCCTACCTTATCGTTGTTCCAAAACAGCCCATCCTAGATTTTGTGACATCAGAGGCCTGCCCACGAAATGAGTCGTTTTGCAGGTAAGAGAAACTAGGTCAAAGGTCGCGGACTTTAAGTCAGAAACACTTGTATTTTTTGGTAAAAACATCGAACAGGATATGCATTTTATGGAACAGTTGAACATATATTTTCTTCTAGATAAGATAAATTGTGTTAGAAATTAGACATTCCATGCACTTTAAATATGCCCAAGAGTCTTTCTGGAAAAAAAGTTGAGGGTTGTTGTCCGGAAAATACAGTATCGCAACTTGAGTGAGGGCGAGGGTAATACTGAAGACTATTTAAAAGCTTTTGGCAGGTCACAGAGAAATATATACATATATAATATGTATCGAGCTCAAAAATACTGGAACCCCTGGGGTGGCATTATTTCACGCCATGACTGTATGAAAAGACGTTTTTGCCATGCCGTCACATTGAGTGAGTGGCCACTCTATCTATTGTACAGCTGCTACTTGGCTGTCCGTCGTCATCATTTTCAGGTTCCGACCTCCTGATTAATTCAAACATGTATGGTTTGACAATGCCAAGTTCAAGTATACTTCGAATCCCTTCTCAAGAATGTAGCACGCTGTATTTGCCGTTTGTCACTTCTTGCATCCCTTGGAGCGGACACAGTAACAGCACACTAGTGTCTTGAGCTCAGATGTATTCAGGGAGTGCTGAAAACGTGTAATACAAATATCATTTTAGCTAAACTGGATTTGAGAACTTGCTGGAAGCTCAGCGCATTACATAAAAAAATGCAAATATGAATTTTAACTGAGCTCATAACATCTCTGTCATCTGACCTTTAACTGTTTAATTCAGGAAGTGGCGGTCATGGGGTACCCAGCCACCTGTTTAGGGTGGTAGCGGCCACAACATAGCTCCGCCGCTCCCGAAGATCCATTCTGATTTTGATTACAGGATGTTAATAACATTGTGTTGAATGAATCCTCAAATGGGGCCCATTCATAAAAACTAATTATTTCACAAAAGGTAACAAAACAAGCTCAATCCTAAACAATCAGTATTCACCCAGAAACAGGAAATGCAAGTTAACCGTACTGAGCATGTTCGGGAGCTATGCCAAAAGCACATCTTTGGAGCTTCTTCACGTACTGCAAGTGCCTTTACGTCAAAAGTAACAAGATCATGAGCCATGTCAAAGGAAACTCAGTTACACTGAAAACATTTCTGGGATAGAACACAGGTAATGTTTAAATAACTAACTATAACATGTATGAGATTGTGATTTACTTTGACTTGATCAAAATTCTAACAAACTAGTCTGTCCATATATCTAAATTAGAACGGTCATTTTCTCCCGTTGTAGCGCGTCATCTTGAAGTTGAAAAACTTTGCCCTCTACATGCTTTAGGAAGATATAGCTCATTTACTGCTAGCTTTCATCAATGGATTGACAATAGATACCGCCGTAAATTACGCTAGAGTATAACAATACAGCATGATGAAATAAAATTATTTAATTAAATGAATATTTAGTTTTGAAATTGAATGTCAATTGACTGCTTAAAAATGTCTGTCTCTGTCAAATTATGATTATGGTATTAGGCAACAACTACATACTCAGGAAAAACAACTAAGTTATTCTGAGGTCTTGAAATTGACCCCTCCGTACAGGGCACTTAACCACGCCTCCTGAAGTTAAGTCACCCCATGTGTGCTAACCTCAGACAAACAATTAGCAAAAATGGCAGCGCAGAAAGAAAAGACGAGAGCGAAATTGTCCGATTTACCATCTGATTTTTCACTCGCATTCTTAGCGAATAGTGAAATATCATTGAAAAGCAGAGAGCAGGGCTTCAACTATTTCAGCGAGGGGTATTTCAATGTATTTACATGCATATCGACGGAGAAACCATTGATAATAGCGCGAGATCTTTCCGGAGTCAGAGGAAGACCGAGAACCTCATAATATAATATATTATAACCCAAAGACGAATTCGTCATTGACAGTTTCCTATTTTCGTGTTACATATCACACTTGTGTGCAGAATCTGTATGTGTATCTGTATAGCCGTTTGTGAACCGCCGTATGAAGGAAAAGAAGGCGAGGCTTGATTTACGAGTTGTTTCTCTCGGTTTTTTTTTTTGTGTAACGTTACGCGTTCCCCTCAATAATTAATCTTGAATTTGTGCCGAACCTACGTAAATCCCGACCGAGTACGACAATCACTACTTTAGTGTCCTCTAACATCCTTCCTTCAGTCTTGGTGTCTCGGTGCACGTCGAAGGCTTTTAGGACTCGCTAGTCCGGTTTAGCTTAGCTCGGTAGCCGCCAACAGAGACGCGTTTGTGCAGTCAGATCATCGCAAAATATCGCTCAACACAGATAAAGTGTGTCAATCATTCACACGTAGCTATGTTATGCAAGGGAAGAACTGCTAATTCATTTATATGAGACATGTATTGAAAATCAAATATAGGGCATACCTTCGTGCAAACATAGTCCGGTTTAGCGTAGCTCGGTAGCCGGCAACAAAGAGACACATTTGTGAGTCAGATCATCGCAAAATATCGCTCAACACAGATCAAGTGTGTCAATCATTCACACGTAGCTATGTTATGCAAGCGAAGAACTGCTAACTCATTTATATGAGACATGTATTGAAAATCAAATATAGGGCTTACCTTCATGCAAACATATCTGTTCCGGTTGATTTTAGATGGATTCAGTTGATCATACGATCTTCCACAAAGTTTGATCCATTGAAGACATTTTTCGTACTCGGTCTTCTGTTACAGTTGATTTTAGATGAATTCAGTTGATCATGCCGTCTTCCACAAAGTTTGATCCTTCGAAGGCATTTTTCGTACTGGGTCTTCGGTTTTGGAAAGGGTACGAATTGAACTCCACCCACTAGCCTTTCAAGATACCTGTCGTCACTATTACAAAGTCCGTGACTACACCTCTTAACCATATCTATTGTTAAAGAACCCAAATACGTGATAAAACGCTAACAAAAACTATAATGGAGCATGCAACGTTGTCTGAGGGAACGGTGGATGGCAAAAGGGGCGTGGCTTATGCTGATCTCTGGCCTCTGATTGGTCAGCGACGCGGATGACGCAATTTCTCCGGAGGGGTCAATTCCATCCTTAATCACACCTGTGAACTTTATATCTGCGGGCATGATTGACCACACCTGTACATTTTTCAAATGTGAGTGACTGAAAGATCATTACTTAAGAATGTGTGCAAAAGTGAACTAACCTGCTGTGCGTAGCACAAGACAAGGTTCCAGATTGAACACAGTGTCCAGCCATTGACTTTGTGGTTTCTTTTCCTCTTTTGGTCCCCAAACTTCCTCCTCGTTTGCTGCTGTCCTCTTTGCACACATTTTCACACAATGGTCACAACACTTTCCACCTTATGATGGAAGGATCAGAAAAGCAAGTGCAAATCGGTCATGTGAAGCAAATCTACACAGTCGAGCATGAAAAATTATACGCATAAAATTAGTTACGAGTAGAAAAAAAATAGATATTGAAAGACGTCGCTTATTTTGTGAAGTCTTGACATTCATTTACGTTTATTTCATATACGTTAACTAAACAAGCCTGCTCCAAAACAATCAGTCCCAGAAAGTAATGCCAAAAGCGCATGTTCAGAGCTTCTTCACGTACTGCAAGCGCATTTACATCGAAACTCTACCATCAGTAGTCAGTCATCAACCTCATGAGCCATGTCAAAGGAAATTTAGTTACACTGAAAACATTTCTGGGATATAACACAGGTAATGTTTCAGTATATAACTATAATAAGTATGAGATTGTAATTTACTTTGACATGATAGAAGTTCTAACATTAGACGAGTCTGTCCATATAGCTAAATACGAACCGTCATTTTCCCCCGTGGTACGTGTTATCTTGAAGTTGAAAACTTTTCCCCTCTACATGCTTTAGGAACGTATAAATCATTTATTGCTAGCTTTCATTAATAGATTAACAATAGATACCGTAGTACATTACGTTAGATTATAACAATACATCATGATTGCCGACAGGAATATTTGTTACAATGTATCGCTAACTTGTTGCCACTAACGCCGATTATGTTGAAATAAACTTTCAGCATTTTCAAAACATTGCGGGTATAAACCGTTCGTGTTTATTCGTTGACAGGCCAGTGCATGTAACTTTTCTTCTGATAACATTTGTCAGATCAAGAATTTTTATTTAAGGTAACAAAACAAGCCCAATCCAATACAATTTTTAAGCACCGTTTTATATCATGTTCTACGAATATCATTTGAAATTGGAAATGATCATTTCTGAGTTTGAAATTTTTGTTTTCTATTTTAGTTATGTATTATTTTTTTATTTTAAATTTACAGTTATGTGATATTAATCCAGTAAGGTATTTTAAAGTCTTGAGATTCCATCCCTAAATTCCCACCCGCAACTTTATCTGCGGCCATGACTGGTGGATCGCACCCGTAACTTTATATCTTCGTGCGTGACTGACCACACCCGTACATTTTTCATATGTGAGTGACTGGAAATAAATGACGTATATAAAGATAAATATTTTGGACACGGTGGGTTCAAAAGTACGTGAGTTAAAATGGCAAAGTGCCAAAGTCAACGAGAAAACAGTAGACCGTGTAACTCTGCTTTGTTTAAAAAATAATAAAGAGGAAGCGCTTGTTTGCGAGTAAAATAAAAAGTTGAAACATTACCGACATTGCTTTTAAAACGATTCACAATTCAGATTAGAATAAAAATAATTATCATTCACGAAACAATTGTGACAAAACATCATTTCAGTACCTTCGGCAAACAAAGCTGCTAGCTAGTGTGTGTGTGTGTGTGGTGTGTGTGTGTGTGTGCGCGCGCGCGCGTTACCTATAGTTGTGCGTGTTTTTACCCCACTATATTTGGGTTAATAGTAGATATTGCGGTGCCCACTAACCACGTAAGTGGCTGGAAGAAAAACACTTTCCCTCAGCAAAGAATTGATCACAAACGCGTCTCTTTATTAGCAAGTTAAGCTAAGCTAAGAGACGACTCCAACTTGCACGAATGTTTCAGTCTACTAAAGTCGCGATAAAGGGCGTCCCGCGTCGAGGATTCATAACATTCGGTCCAAATTCGGCAAGATTTACGAATGCACGAACGAGCCTCCACCGCAGAGTGAGAGGGGATCGGAGTGTCATTACCTATGAGCCTTTAGAGCAGAGCTATTTAAAGCGACAGGACACCGCGAGGGCCGTCAGGTCCTTGTGAGGAGGCTGCAGACGGCTCGTTCCGTGTTCACCACTGGAACACTCCTCTGTTGTCTCCGGAGCCGCGTGTTGTGTCATGAGCTGCAAGCCAAAACACGAAGAGTCAAAAACAGGAGACTTAGGACTACGGAATCCCTGAATGGCCAAACTTTTCAGTTCCTCACAACGCAGCAATTTGTACTACACTAGTACAGTACATCAGAAACGATAGACTCTCAGATGTAACGTCAAATGATTTAGCATAGTTCTTGGAAAAAGATTGACGCTATGGAATATTGAGCATCGAATTGGGTCACCGAAGTGTCTACTAACGTGTAGATGACCTCCGAAAAAAGTTGCTTTTCCTGTTCAAACCTCAACCTGGTATGGACATTGTTATGACGTCTAAGATTGTACTTCAATGTCAACTTCTACTTCCTCCTCCGTTTAGTCTTTGCGGTCTTTCGCGCTGATTGCACGTGACGTCACCGTTCACGGCACCATATTGTTGTCCGCACTGACCTAAAAAAAAAAAAAAAAAAGACTGGATAGGCATACACGTCTAGCGGTGTGTCGATTGGCTATCTTGGTACTCCCAAAACGTGTTAAGTACATGGTTCACAGGTTGCATTATGGCGGGGTTTTTCCTCAAAGTTTGGCATGTAGAATTAAAACTGGTCGTGTGAGCTTGACATTTTTTCAGTTCTGGTAACATGAATGATTTTTAATTCGACTTGGTAAGCCATAAAAGGCTAAGTGCAAAGGAAAGACACATAACACCATGACAACAAAGAAACATTGCATATTACCTAGGGCCCAATTTCCGTGACATGTTAACTCTTCCCAAAATATGCTGTGCAGCACTATCACCATAACACAGCAAAAAACTAAGCATTTTTTTTGTCATAAAAACAATGAATTTTAACTCAATAAGTTAGATATATTTTTGGAAGTAAGGACTCACAATGGGCACAGTGGGTCAGCTGGTAAAAGTGTTGGCCTCACAGTTCTGAGGTCCCGGGTTCGATCCTGTACCCGCCCTTGTGGTGTTTTCATGTTCTCCCCATGTCTTTCCTCCCACTCACAAAAACATTCAACATTAATTGGACATTTTAATTGCCCCTAGGTGTGATTGTGAGTGCGGCTGTTTGTCTCGATGTGCCCTGCGATTGGCAGCTGGGATAGGCTCCAGCACTCCTCGTGACCCTCGTGGGGATAAGCGGCAAAGAAAATAAATGGATGGATGGGCTCGCAATGGGAAAATACATGCTAAACACATTGTTCATTTGTTGTCTCTGCAACGTCCTATTTCAGACAGAAAGTGTGTTTTCAGTGTAATTGAATTTCCTTTGACATTGTTACTTTTGACGTAAATGCACTTTTCCTCACATTTGAAAATCTAATTCAATTTGCAGAGTTCTGTGTTATGAAATTCATAAAAATTTCACAGAAAACGTTTTCTTGCTTATCCACTGATGAAGTATGAGAAAATATTTACATCGCTTTTTCGCGAAAAACCGTCGGCCTATAAAGGTGAAGCAGAGAGTGAACAGTGGATGACAACAACCGTAAACAAAACTTTGTTCAAGTGAATTAAGCCCATCAGAAAATAAAAATCTTTTTACAAACAAGCTCTAACAGTGTAAAAGTAAATCTTTCTGACTTACTTGTGGAATGTTTTCTCACAGCCACGAAACTGATGATTCGCTGTCGCTGCACAGGTCGACAAGGTTATTTTGAGAGTGTCAAGATGGCGGATATCTGCTTTCGGTGACTTCAGTTTTGGTGGCCAATTAGCCATCCAGTCTTTTTGTTTAGTTTTTTTAGATCAGTGGTTGTCGGTCAAAAAAAGCTCCTCTGCAGTAGGAAGTCGTTGCATCACAGCAGATTTTTCACAATTCCCGAAACCGGTTGTGCTATTGGTTGTCACAACAGACGAGACAGATATTCAAAGAGATCATTCTATAGCATACCAGCTGAAAAGACCAGATTTTGGCAATTAAACATGATGGATGGTCCCCAACTAAAATACACACACGCCTGTGTAGCGATTATTTCCTTTAAGGTAGGAATTATTCTTCTCAATTTCAAATTATCAAGAAATATTTATCATGCCAAGTTGACTCATTTGAGAACAATGCCTATTCCAACAAAAAAAAACGTCTGTCACAGAGAGGTTTTCGGAAGGAAGCATGTGTCAGCGATATGTTTCCGTATACAGAGGAGACGACTCTCTGTCCTAAAATCTTTTCCCAATCACAACTAATCAATTGCAAGTTTGTGTAAAACCAGAGGTCATTTATTTAAATATTGGTATTTGTATTGGAAAAATCTGAGTGGGTCCATCACTATGTCAAATTTATTCCTGATTGAGAACAGATCAAGCAATGAAGTATTTGTATGTGTCCAGACTTTTCTGCGCTTTCAAACTTTTCAGTGTAAATCTCGACAACTGACTCACCAGATACATGTGTAGATCCAGTTGTCCAAGACATGCGTCGAAAACATTGACTTCAGCAGTAAATATGGATCCTCTATGGCAAGTGTCTCTTTCCATGTACCTTCGTTTATTATTATCTAAATGTTTAATGGTATCAAACAAAACTCTGGCTGTTGTGCCATAAGACATTTTTATTTAATCTCAATGGAAATAACTTGCAACAATGCTTTGTTAGACGTAAACAAAAATCGCGTCATTTTATGACGTTGGTACATAGTGGACAGTAGCTCTGCCTGTAAAGCAGAAGACCGGGGTTCGATTCCACAACGGAAAGTTATCAGATGTCTGTTTTTTTTTTTTCTTTTGTTTTATTGGAATTTCAAGTGTCCAATTGACCCCTCCGTACAGGGCACTTAACCACGCCTCCTGAAATAAGTCACCCCACGTGTGCTAACCTCAGACAAACAATTAGCAAAAATGGCGGCGTAGGAAGAAAAGACTAGAGCAAAATTGTCCGATTTACCAGCTGATTTCTCACTCGCATTCTTAGCGAATAGTGAAATATCATTGAAAAGCAGACAGCAGGACTTCAACTATTTCAGCGAGGGGTATTTCAATGGTATGCAAGCGAAGAACTGCTAATTCATTTATATGAGACATGTATTGAAAATCAAATATAGGGCTTACCTTCGTGCAAACATTGTCCGGTTTAGCTTAGCTCGCTAACCGCCAACAAAGAGACACGTTTGTGCAGTCAGATCATCGCAAAATATCGCTCAACACAGATCAAGTGTGTCAATCATTCACACATAGCTATGTTATGCAAGCGAAGAACCGCTAATTCATTTATACGAGATATGTATTGAAAATCAAATATAGGGCTTACCTTCATGCAAACATATCTGTTCCGGTTGATTTTAGATGGATTCAGTTGATCATACAATCTTCCACAAAGTTTGATCCATCGAAGACATTTTTCGTACTCGGTCTTCTGTTCCGGTTGATTTTAGATGGATTCAGTTGATCATGCCGTCTTCCACAAAGTTTGATCCATCGAAGGAATTTTTCGTACTGGGTCTTCGGTTTTGGAAAGGGTACGAATTGAACTCCACCAACTTGCCTTTCAGGATACCTGTCGTCACTATTACAAAGTCCGTGACTACACCTCTTAACCATATCTATTGTTAAAGAACCCAAATACGCGATAAAACGCTAACAAAAGCTATACTGGACCATACAACGTTGTCTGAAGTAATAGCGGACGCCAACAAGGGGCGTGGTTTATGCAGATCTCTGGCCTCTGATTGGTCAGCGACACGGATGACGCAATTTCTACGAAGGGGTCAATTAACGTTGCATGTTTTGGGGATGTGGGATGAAACCGGAGTTCTCGGACAAAACCCACGTAAGCACAGGGAGAACATGCAAACTCCACACAGCCAGGGCTGGGATTGAACCCTGGACTGGGAGGCCAACACTTTACAGCCTTAGTGGACTAAAACCACATTCATGCTGTCTTCGTGCCCGGTTGGTGTCTTCTCAGTCTGGCTCATTTTAGCTTATCTTCCTAACAAAAAGAGGTGTTTGTGATCAATATTTCGCTCAGCAGAGCTTGAGATTGATGGAAAGTCTTCTTCTTTCCGCCGTCAAACTCAAAATAATGTCAAATAAAATACGGAAATGTGTTTCGGGGGAAAATGGGGAAAAAAACATCAACCGCTCCATTCTTTCAGCGTAATTTGTCTCAAATTCTGAAATAATATCGGATAACAATTATTTTCTGAATCGTTATGCATGTGAGTGTGAATGCGTCTTTGTTTCTATGTGCCCTAAAATTGGCTGGCAACAAGTTCCGGGTGTGTCCCTTTTGTGGATACGCAGCAGATAAAATGGTTATGAATTTATTCTAGATTCTGAATCCTTTTTTCAGAAGATTGTGAATAATGTTTCAGTTTTCATTTTTAATTGTTTCCCATGTTAGGTTTGCATTTACTTTTTTATCCCTCCAAACTAACTTCGTGTGAAAATGTGTGCACGAAGACTACATGGAGGATTTTAGGGGCCCAAAGAAAAGAAGGAGCCACAACGTCAACTCTTGGAGGTTGCGTTCTTGCGTTCCATCTGCAGCCTTGAATTGTGCTACGAAGAGCAAGTTGGTTCACTTCTTTTTCACTTGTTGCATGCATTATAAATGGAAAGATATTGCTTTGTATTTTTATTTAAGGTTATTTTTGTCACGTCCAATCGGAACGAGAGGTAGGACCCAAATGCAGGAACTCGGAAGACGCAAGGTAGTTCAAGAAGAGACACGTTTATTATATGCCGAGGTCGGGGATCGAGCAGGCAGTCCGGTGCAGCAGCGGTAGTTGTGACGTCGGGCGAGACAGCAGATGAGCGGACAGGCAGGAGTCGGTACACGGGAGAACAATCAACGCAGGCAAATTATCAAAGGAGTTAGGCTTACGGGGTTGGTCGGAGAACGGACGGACGTCGGTACACACAGGTTCAATCAGGGAAACGAGAGTGCTAGAACGGGGCATGAAGCTCAACGAACTGGCGGAGGACCAGTCGTCACCGGGTCCTATCTATACAGGGGATGATCAGCCCGCATGAGGAGCAGGTGTGCGCCTCCCAATCAGAGCAGCCGCGCAGGCACCCGCACAGCTCATGCTGAAGGGGCAGGATCATGACAGTACCCCCCCCCCCCCAAGGCACGGCTCCCAGACGTGCCTAAACAAAAAAAACAGACAATAATTAACACAGGCAGGGGTGGGCAGAAGGGGGTCCGGAGGAGGGCACGCCCCCCCCCCCCCCCTGAACCCCAGACTGGTGGCCATCCAGGCCACCAAACAGGAGGCATCTGGGTGGACAGGTCAGGAGGACGACCCAGACGCCAAGCACCAGGGTCACCACGGGGCGATTCGGGCGGACGACCTCTGTGAGGAACCAAACGAAGAAGCAGGCACCAGAACGAGGCAGGCCACTGCTCCGGACGAGAACCTCCCACGCCGTAGTTGCCAAACAACCAGGGATTGGTCGCCACCGAGGCTTGGTCAGTAGGCAGCCGTGGATTGGTCACCAATGAGGCCAAATCATGAAGCGGCTGGGAGCCATCTGGAGCGAATAGTATGATGGAGAGAAGGACCAGAGCCATGACCGCCACCATTACCATGCCGAAGTCTCTCGAGCTCCGGGGTGGCTCATCAGAACTCCCCAGCTCTTGTCGGACAGGAACGTGAGAAGGCGGCGACGCCAGCGCCCCCTCCTGGACAGGAACGTCAGAAGGCGGCGACACCAGCGCCCCCTCCTGGACAGGAACGTGAGAAGGCGGCAACACCAGCGCCCCCTCCTGGACAGGAACGTGAGAAGGCGGCAACGCCAGTGCCCCCTCCTGGACAGGAACGTGAGAAGGCGGTGACGCCAGCGCCCCCTCCTGGACGGGAACGTGAGAAGGTGGCGACGCCAGCGCCCCCTCCTGGACAGCAACGTGAGAAGGCGGCGACGCCATCGCCCCCTCCTGGACAGCAACGTGAGAAGGCGGCGACGCCATCGCCCCCTCCTGGACAGCAACGTGAGAAGGCGGCGACGCCATCGCCCCCTCAGTGTGCACTTGGCAAGGGGGTGGGTCGGTTTCCACAGCTACGTGCGCTTGGCGAGGTGGCGAGTCCGTTCCCACTGCGGCGTGCACTTGGCAAGGGGGCACGTCGGTTTCCACGGCAACGTGAACCTGAACGTGAGTCCGTCGCCGTTGCGACGTCAGCGTAGCTCGGCTGGTTCGCTAATCCTTGCCGGACCTGGGCCATGAGAGCCGCCAATTCAGCGCTGTGCCTCTCTATCTGCGCCCGCATTTCGCGACAGAACGCCTCGTGGTTTGGTGACTCCTCCTCCCTCTGGGCTGGAAGCTTCGCCACCAGCTGCGGGTCTGCTGGTCTCACCGTTGCCGGCGAGGAGTGGGAGGACGGTGTCTTCGTTGCCGCGCAGCGAGAGACACCAGGGAGCGCCCGGCCGGGGCGTCTCCTCTGGCCGCCACGCGGAGGTCCCGGGTAGATGGCCAAGCGGGTTCCCGCGTACTGATTGGTGTACTTGGATCTACCGGGCGAAGTCGCTCGGGTGCTGGAAACGCGGGGAGGCGGAGCAAACTGACTGGGATGAAAAGCCGGGCAAAGAGATTCAAAATCAAAGTCGTCGGAGTCGTACTCAGGCAGCCGGTCATACAAATCGCGGTCCTCCTCATATTCCGAAATGTCAGAGTCCAGAAGAATATGAGGAGCCGGACGGGTCGTGTTCGGGACGTATTCATACCTCGCTGGCGGAGCGTAAGACACGGGAGTGGAGGACGTCAGGGAGCCTACCCGGATTGGACAGGCTTGGTCCTCCGGCAGACGGTCTACCTTGCCTCGTTCCCGGCGACGCCGGGTCTTTCCTGCTGGGTCCTGTATCGGCCAGTTCGTTCTGTCACGTCCCATCGGAAACGAGAGTAGGACCCAAATGCAGGAACTCGGAAGACGCAAGGTAGTTGAAGAAGAGACACGTTTATTATATGCAGAGGTCGGGGATCGAGCAGGCAGTCCGGTGCAGCAGGAGTCGGTACATGGGAGAACAATCAACGCAGGCAGAAGTATCAAAGGAGTCAGGCTTACAAGGTTGGTCGGACAACGGACGACACACAGGTTCAATCAGGGATACCGGAGCACACGAATGGGACATGAAGATCATGCGAACTGGCGCCGGCCAGTTGTCATTGCGGTCATATAAATCCATAGCATAATCAGGCTGCATGAGGCGCAGGAGTGCACCTTCCAATCAGCGCATCTGCGCGGACACCCGCACAGCTCATGCTGAAGCGGCAGGATCATGACACCTGTCATGTAAAGCAAACTTAAAAACACTGGTTACACTGTCAGCATGTATGCCATCTTGTGTCTTCGTGTATATGTAAGCTACCATATTATGGGGCTCATGAGGCAGTGGGGAACAATTGCATTTCACATCTGTAAGCAGAAGAAACTTACATTGGTCATTACTGACGGTGTTGTACACACTCACGGTGTGACATCTAACCTAAAATTATCACACCACAGCAAAGAGAATAGCATAACTAGCAAGTAATAAAACAGTGTGCCTCTAACCGTCTTTTACTTTCAGATGTAAAACACGTTTCTTCCTTTGTGCCTTGTGAATGCCATCACATGGTAGCTTACGTACACAGTAAAACATGTGCTAGAATACAGGGTAATAGTGTCACCAGTGTGTTCAAGAGTTGTCACACAACAATTGTGTACATAAGGCATGCGGTCCATTTGGAAGAAAATTGAAGACTTTTTCGTGCATTTTATGATTACAATATGGTACATATCATACATGGGTAAAGTGACATGGTGGATCAGCTTGAACGCGTTGCACTTACAGTTCTGAGGTTTGGGTTCAATACCAGCCCTAGCCCCCATGTGTCGATTTTGCATGTTCTCCCCGTTCCTGCGTGGGTTTTCACCGGGCACTCCGGTTTCCACCCACATCCCAAAAACATGCAACATTAATTAACACTCTAAATTACCCCTAGGTGTGGTTGGTGTGAGTGCAGCTGTATGTCTCTATGTGCCCTGGAATTGGCTGACAACCAGTTTTTTTATGTACCCAGCCTACTGCCCATTGACAGCTGGGATAGGCTCCAGCATGCCCCACAACCCTTGTGAGGACAAGCGGCTAAGAAAATGGATGGATGGATATCACAACATTATTGCATCCATTTTCCTTTGCTTTATTCAGGATAAGAGTTTTCCTGCGACTCAGGCATATTTGATAGTTTTTCAGGCCGACTGGTGCTGCTATGCTGTAGCATCTATTTCAGCTAAAGAATTTAATTGCAGGTGTGTGTGTTTTCAAGTGAAAAACATAGCTGCGGATCGTTGGTGATCGCTTTTCATCAAGGCGATAATGTTATAAACAGACATGCCACCTTTGATTATATTTGAGAACTGAAGCCACGAGGAAATGGCAAAGGGCCAGTGAGCACCCGTACTTCAAAAGTGTGCACATATATACACACACTTTCATGTGGCAGAAGGTTTTTTTTTCCTCCTAATGGGCAGCTGGGTATCCCTCTTTGTTTTATTTTGGTTTTTTTTTTTTCTTTTTGCTACGATCAGACAATCAGAAGAAGTGGTGCCTGCCCTTCACTATCTCTGCTTGGTTTGTAGACGGTGATGGGTTTCATGTGTTTTCATGTTGCAGAATATTTTTTTTCTCTCGTGGATACCCTGTACCCACCTTGTTTTTTTTTTTTTGTCTTTTGGCGCGATTGGACAATCAGACCAAGGGTCCCGGCCCTTCACTATCACCTTTTGCCTTAGAGATCATAATGGGTTTCATGTGTGCTTTCACTTGCAGCACATGGCATAATGCAGGGTACACCTAAACGCCACAGGGCCGGAGGGCGCCCATGTGTGGCAATCTAATACTTAGGGCTGTTGACAAAGGTCGACAGTCCCTTAGCAAATCAGGATACAGAACGCAAAGCCATACACTTCTTCTTTTCCTTTCGGCTTGTCCTGTTAGGGGTCCCCACAGGGTGTCATCTTTTTCCATCTAAGCCTATCTCGTGGATCTTCCTCTCTACCACCCACAGTCCCCATGTCTTCCCTCACAACATCCATCAACTTTGGTCTTCCTCTTCCTCTTTTACCTGGCAGCTCCATCCTCAGGACCCTTATACCACACTGCGCTTTAAATAATAAAAATGAGAAAAAAAGCCTGCTGCACTGTAGAAAATTACACATGAACACACACAAAAAAAATCTGTGTAATAGCAAGGCCGCGTAAAGTGAACCAGGTTGGAATGGAAGGAATACTGTAATGATGTAGCCATTGAACATAAAAATCAATCAATCAAAATCAAAAGCCTTTAATGTCATTATATGCTGTGCATACAACAAAATGATGAGTGCTTCTCCACAAGGTGCAATAAAATAGAATAAATGACGAGGATGTGAAGAGTCCTTTACAATATTAGTGGCTCTGCTGTGATAACAGGTGTTGTCAATGTCATCTAGGGAGGGGAGAAAGCAGCCGGTGATTTTCTGGGCACTGTTGACCACTCTTTGCAGAGCTTTCCTGTCTGCTGCTGTGCATCCAGCATACCACACTGTGATGCAATAAGTGTGGATGCTCTCCACAGTGGTTTTGTAGAACGCCTGCAGCAGCTTAGCTTCCAAGTTGCTATTCCTGAGCACTCTCAGGAAGTGGAGTCGCTGCTGGGCCTTTTTCACCACTGCAGTGTTATTTACAGTCCAAGTGAGTTTATCCATGATGTAGACTCCTAGAAATTTGAAGGAGAGGACCCTCTCCACACACTCCCAATTGATGAACAGTGGGACCAGGTCGACACTGCACTTCCAGAAGTCCAGGATGATTTTCTTCGTCTTTGTGGTGTTCAGTGTAAGGTTGTTTGCAGAACACCACTTTGACAATTTTTGTAATCTCGTCTCTGTAGGCAGACTCATCTCCTTCTGAGATGAGCCTGATCACGATGGTATCATCAGCAAACTTGATAATGAAGTTGCTGGGATGGGCTGGTATGCAGTCCTATGTGGAGAGAGAGTATAGAGCTCGTGCACGTGATGTCACCATTTTCACAGCGCCATATTGCTGGTCAAAAAGAGCTGCTCGACTTTGTGGGGGACATTGAAGCGGAGCAGAATATTCACAATACCCAAGACTTGTTGTTTTGTTTGTTGTTACAACAGACAAAACAGATATTCAAAAGATCATTTTATGGAATACCAGCTGAAAAGACGAGAAAAGATCGATGGATTTCGGCAATTAAACGTGATGGATGGTGCCCAACCAAATACACACGATTGTGTAGCGATCTTCACGTAGGAATTATTCTTCTCAATCTCAAATTACCAAGAAGTATTTATAGTGCCAAATTGTCTTATTTGAGAACAATGCATTAAAAAAAAAAATAAATGGCAGGTAGTCGTCTCCAACGTACACGAAGCGTGTTGCGGCCACACGTTAATCTTTTTTTTTTCTTAATTGTTCTCAAATGGGTGCAATGTGAATTTACAAAAAGAAAATAAAACGTCAGTCACACAGGTTTTCCGAAGTTCGTGTGGCCACAACGCGCTTCCGTGTACGGGGGCTGAAGCCTATCCCAGTGGTTTATTTGCTTTTTTTGAATACGCATTGGACTCATTTGAGAACGACAATCCACAACATCTGCCACAGAGAGGTTTACCGAAGTTTCACGTGTGGCTGCAAAACACTTAGTGTATGGAGGAGCCGACTCAGTCTTTTTTTCCCCCCAATCATACAGTGAAGACAATAAGTATTTGAACAACCTTTTATATTGCAATTTTTCCCACTTAGAAATCATGAAGGGGTCTGAAATTTTCATTGTGTGTGCATGTCCACTGTGAGCGACATAATCTAAAAAGAAAAATCCAGAAATCACAATGCATGATTTTTTTTACGAATTAAATGTTTTGATACAGCTGCAAATAAGTCTTTGAACACCTGTCTATCAGCTCGAATTCTGACCCTCCAAGACCTGTTAGTCCGCCATTAAAAGTCCACCTCCACTCCATGTATTATCCTGAATCAGATGCACCTGTGTGAGATCATTAGCTGCATAAAGACACCTGTCCACCCCATACAATCAGTAAGACTCAAACTTGTAACATGACCAAGACCAAAGAGGTGTCCAAAGACACCAGAGACAAAATTGTACAACCCCACATGGCTGGAAAGGGCTACGGAGAAATTGCCAAGCATCTTGGTGAAAAAAAGGTCTACTATAGGAGGAATTATTAGAAAATGGAAGAAGCTAAACATGACGGTCAATCTCAATCGGCGTGGAGCCCCATGCAAGATATCACCTCGTGGGGTCTCAATGATCCTTAGAAAGGTGAGGAATCAGCCCAGGACTACATGACAGGACTTGGTCAATGACCTGAAAAGAGCTGGGACCACTGTTTCCAAGGTGACTTTATAATACATTAAAACGTCATGGTTTGAAATCATGCATGGCACGGAAGGTTCCCCTGCTTAAACCAGCACGTCAAGCCCGGTCGTAAGTTTGCCAATGACCATTTGGATGATGCAGAGGAGTCATGGGAGAAGGTTTTGTGGTCAGATGAGACCAAAATGGAACTTTTTGGTCATAATTCCGCTAACTGTATTTGGAGGAAGACGAATGATGAGTTCCATCCCAAGAACACCATCCCTACTCTGAAGAATGGGGGTGGTAGCATCATGCTTTGGGGGTGTTTTTCTGCACATGGGACAGGACGACTCCACTGTATTAAGGAGAGGATGACCGCGGCCATGTATTGTGAGATTTTGGGAAACAACATCTTTCCCTCAGTCAGAGCATTGAAGATGGGTCGGGCCTGGGTCTTTCAACATGACAATGACCCGAAGCACACAACCAGGAAAACCAAGGAGTGGCTCCGTAGGAAGCATAAGCAAGTCGTTAAAACTCAACTTATTAGATAAGCGAGTCTAAAGTCGCACTTTAGTCTAATTGGAGTCAAAACTGTGACTGGAGTGACATCTCCTTTTCCCACAGCAGGCATGAGCACGGTCTACGAGCTGATTGTAGCTTGCCACTGCAGCATGTAATCTTCGCCCTGTCACCTGTGGGCGGTAGTGGATTACGACAGTGAGGAGAAGACCAACCACGACGAGGTCCTCTAGACGGGCAACCAGAAGGCGAAGCAGCTCATCTTCACTTCATCATGGTGACCAGGATGGCACACTACAACAGGGATGCCTGAGCCCATCTTTCCTGCTCCCAATGGTCAAACTTGCATTCCAGTCTTTTGTTCCACTTTTTATTTGTAGGTTAACATTTGATTAATATGTATAGATGTTGTATTGTTCTACTTGTTTTTTTCTACTGTTAATCAAAGTTATTTTCTACTACATCTGTGACATTGATTGGCTTTTACGATGTATATAAACAGGATGTTCTTAAGAGTAACAAAAATGTTTTGTTCCACTATGTAAAACAACAAAACATACACATGCATGTGATCATTATCACAGTTTTACTCAGTGCGCCAAAAAACACCCACGCATGTCCACGCCAGATGGTAGTGAGGTTACAAAACATTAAACTAACTTCTGCCATGGCACAGGTGTCACACTCAAGGACTGAGGCCCAGATATGCCATATACGTCTTATTTGATTCTTAGGTTGATTCTTTTCTTTTGGTCTGAAAATCTGTACCAAAATTGCACTTTTTCTTCACTCTCCATTTTTTTCCATCAAATCCTTCCTTAACTAAATTGTAACAGTAGTTTTACACTTAAATAATTACATGGGATAATGTTGCATCACCCCGCCTCGAGCCGTCACCTTATCGTGGTGGAGGGGTTTGTGTGTTTTGATGATCCTGGGAGCTAAGCTGTCTGGGGCTTCGTGCTCCTGGTTGGGTCACCCATGGCAAACAGGTCCTAGGTGAGGGACCAGACAAACTACGAACCCAAAACCCCTATGATGACTACAAAAATTGGATCTTAGTTTCCCTTGTGCGGACACGGGTCAGTGAGGCTCCCCTCTGGAGCCAGGCCTGGAGGTGGGGCTCGAAGGCGAGCACCTGGTGGCCGGGCCTGCACCCATGGGGGTCGGCCGGGCACAGCCCAAAAGGGTAACATGGGACCCCCCTTTCCCATGGGCTTACCACCTGTGAGAAGGGCCGTAGGGGTCGGGTGCAATCTGAGCTGGGGGGTGGCCAAATGTGGTAACCTTGGCAATCCGATCCCCAGCTAAAGAAACTAGCTCTAGGGACATGAACTGTCACCTCTTTGGCAGGGAAGGAGCCCGAGTTGGTGCGTGAGGTCGAGAAGTTCCGACTAGATATAATCATACTCGCCACTACGCACCACTTGGGCTCTGGCACCACTCCTCTTGAGAGGGGTTGGACTCTGTTCCACTCTGGAGTTGCCCACGGTGAGAGACGCTGAGCAGGTGTGGGTATACTTATTGCCCCTCGGCTCGGGGCCGGGATGTTGGGGTTTACTCCAGTTGATATGAGAGGGTAGCCTCCCTCCGCCTGCAGGCAGGGGGAGGGCTCCTGACTGTTGTTTGTGCTGATGCACAAAACAGCAGTGCAGACTACCCACCCTTTTTAGAGTCCTGAGAGGGAGTGCTGGAGAGCGCCCCCCTCTGTCGACTCCACATTCTGCTGGGGGACTTCAATGCCCACGTGGGCAATGACAGTGAAACCTGGAAGGGGGTGATTGGTGAGTACGGCCCCCCGATCAGAACTCGAGTGGTGTTCTGTCATTGGACATCTGTGCTCATAACGGATTGTCCATAACAAACATAATGATCAAGTATAAGGATGTTCACATGTCTACTTGGCACCAGGACACCCTAGGTCGCAGTTTGATGATCGAATTTGTGGTCGTGTCATCGGACTTGTGACCACATGTCTTGGACACTCGGGTGAAGAGAGGGGTGGAGCTGTCAATTGATCACCACCTGGTCGTGAGTTGGCTCCTATGGTGGGGGAAGATAGCAGTCCGACGTGGCAGCCCCAAACGTATTGTGAGGGTCTGCTGGGAACGGCTGGCAGATTCCCCTGTCAGAAGGAATTTCGACTCGCACTTCCAAAAGAACTTTGCTCATGTCCCAGAGGAGGCGAGGGACATTGAATCCAAGTGGACGTTGTTCCGCGCCTCCATTGCTGAGGCGGCCGACCTGAGCTGTGGCCGTAAGGTGGTCGGTGCCTGTCGTGGCGGGAACCCACGAACATGTTTGTGGACACCAACAGCGAGGGATGCTGTCAAGCTGAAGAAGGAGTCCTATCGGGCATTTCTGGCCTGTGGCACTTCTGAGGCAGCTGATAGGTATCGGCTGATGTTTAAACGAACACACAGAGGAAAAAAGTGTCCTCCAACAATTGGTGACCCTGACGTGATTTCGGCCTGAGGTGTTGGTTAACAGACAGAGCATCGGCCGGCCAAGAATTGAAAAGGTGAGAGGACATTTATCCTCCAAAAGGGATCTTCTGTCTGTTAACTGGGGTTGAGGTCCGTATCACGTTTGAACTTGTGACATTGTGAAATTATAGTATCTGGCTGGATGAACAGTAGGGGAAATTGAACATTAATAGTCCTGAATTCGAGGACTTGGTGGGTAACCGTCGCCTCCCACCTAAAGAAACTATATAGTATGTGGGCGTACCACTCTAAAAAGGGTTTAAAAGTGCCCTGTGTCGGAGGTTGTGCCGACAAAAAGGTTGTAAATCCCGTGACTGGCCGAATACACCAGTAAGGTTGAGGCCAGTCCAAAACTTTCTGGACAGTGAGGTTTTCTTGTTCTTTTCGAAGAATCCTAGAGACTAGAATTCCTCATTCGAAATCAAAGGACTGAGTGTGCACTATAAAAATAAGTTGAGAAGAACAACCCGGATGAACAGTGAAAATGCGCAATGATCTTCCTGGGTTTGAGGCCCTGGTGGGTAACCATCACGTCCCACTTAAATGGTTGAGAAGCCGTAGAATGTGGGCATGCCACTCCAAAAAGAGTTTAGAAGTGCCCTGTTTTGGAGGTTGTACCGACACAAAAAGCTTGTAAATCCTGTGACTGGCTGAACACACCGGTAAGTTTGAGGCTAGTCCAAAACTTTCTGGACCAGGAGGTTGTCTCGTTCTTGTTGGAGAATCCTAGAGACTGGAATTTCTCATTAGAAATCAAAGGACTGTTTCATTAAAATAAAGAGGCTCGAGCACTTTTTGAAAAAATAAAAATAAATATAATAATAATAATAATCCATCTGAGTGATGACATAAATTGTAGAAATTGAAGTGACCTTAATAAAATGGCCTAAGATGGGTACGACGATACTCAATGGAAGTTAAAATTTTAAAAAAAATGCGTCCTTCGGCATCTGCTGGACCGTAGGTGAGTGTCTCGCGCACACGCACACACACACACACACACACACAAACACACACGATTGTAGCGTGGTGAGGCAAGTGTGCATGTGAGGCCAACGGAAGCGACACGACTTCTACGTTTGCTGTTCTCATTCCTGTTTTTTTATACATTTGCATTTTTTAAGGCTGAGTCCTTTGAGTTATTGGACACGCGAGTGTGTAAAGAGGCCCACCCTCCGCGTTATTGTCACGTTGTCACTTATCTGCCTCTCTGTTCCAAATAGAAAGACCTGTTGACTAAAAAAAAAAAAAAAAGAGCGACAGAGAGAGTGGGGATTCGATTTAAAACAAAATGGAGGGACAGTTTGACAGGGAAAGCGAATGATTCGATTTGTGGCAAATACCAAACCATTCTGAACAATTGTTGCTATGTGAACAAGTGAAAAAAAATGCATGTGATGTTTGCGTTGGAGGGTTGCCTGAAAAAGAACAAGATAGTGAGAAAGAACAGTTGAAAGAATGGATGAAGAAGTGTTGCAAGAATGGATGGTTCCCTCCCTTGTCTTCAACTGTGTGTTTGGTGACATTAATGAAAGAAACGGAATAAGCTTGTGTTAAAAGTGTGGCGGCTCTAAAGTTGGAAGTGGAAAAAACTAAGGTTGTCTCCAAAAGGTAGAAATGTGAGAGAGAATGCTAAGAAAGTTGTAGAAATGAAAGCGAAAGCAAGGATGATGACAATGGGATGTGGTTAAAGTCCCGTTTGGGTGTCAAAGAGGAAAGTGTTGGTCTGGTACCATCAACATCCAAATTGGCCTCTGCGCCGCCTCCTTACTTGGAGGCCTTGGGCGTTGTCTCCAACGAACCCATTTGTACCGTCACCTTACCATGAAGCCAAGAAAGCTTTAAATGAATTTCAGGCTCCAGTATTGAATGTTACTGCGGGTCGGCTCGAAGTAGATGTAGACGATGAAATGTCTCTCACTCTTGCACAACAGACATCGAACATAAATACAAGTGTGGAAACTTTGGCTGCTGGAGTGACCGCCGCCATTAGAGAATTAGAAGGCAGATTGGAAAAAGTGGCCAACTTGAGAGCTGACCCATTCACACCCTTGACTCAGATAAGACTGTACAAGGCTGAATTAAACAGACACCAAGAGGTTCCACAAAATATCAGAAATAAGCAGCCTGATTGAAAAGAGAACAGGAAGTTGCTGTCTACGCTGCGGAACAAGCAGCAAGAGGCTCTTGGAATGGGGAAGCAGAAAACAGGTTGTATGTTGCTCGGTTACAGAATCACTTAGCAGAATTAAAGTCACCCGCCGACTGCGCAACCACATATTCTCTTTACTCATGGAGGGGTAAACATGGCTGAAGGTCTGCTCAGAGGAGAACTGCATTGTTGTGTACAAAGAACTACGGAAGAAAACTCAGTCCGCACTGAACTCTATGAGACACCTCTTGACAACCCGAACTTGATTCTTTTCACAGACGGATGTTGCTTCAAAGGCAACGATAGCCTACAATCTGGATTTGCAGTAACCCAACCCGCATAAAGAGGTTTTGAAGAAGTGCAAGCAGAAAGAATCCCACGCTCCCAGTCAGCACAAAGAGCAGACATTTTGGCATTAACAGAAGCTCTCAAGTTGGCAAAAAAATCCGTCAATTAACATTTACACAGATTCGGCATATGCACATGATAGAATTATCGTTAATATATTTATTATGGATTTGCAAGAAAGCCAAAGTATCATCCTTGGTTTGAAGAGTCTTGTTCACAGGACGAGCTCCTACACACAGATGCAACAGTATCTTCCTAGAAGTGGCCAAGGCCAACTCCATCGTAACCAAAGGATGTTCTACATCAAAAAATGTGCCTTTGTGCATTTCTTCTGCTCACCCCTCCTTTTGACCTTGTGCGTTTTCTAAAAAAAAAAAAAAAACAAAAAAAAAAGGACATAAGAGGCTGTTCAGAACGTGTTTAGAGACTGTAACTGGCCTGTCTCTCACATCCTCCTGATCAGAAGAAAGATGACTTTTTGTCCGTTATTTGTGCAATTATTTCAGCAAGTTAGGTGATAAACCTACCAGAACACATGACAGTTCATGTTGGATTAAAAGAATGGCAGCGAAATGATTTCCAAACTGCAACCGGTACACTCAAACATCAGGATGAGATTCTCGAATTGCGAGATGATTTAATGCTCCTGAAAGCGGTTGCAGTCCTTAAATGCAAAGGTCACTCTCGAACTAATGATTTTGTACCAGCAGGAAACGAATCAGCAGATGGAGCAGCAAAAAAGGTTGCGGGGTACCGACCAACTCTCCAACTTAGTGTAAGAGAGTCTGAATGTGACAATCAACAGGACAGTAGAAACAGTTAAGTTGTGGCAGGAAAAAGCAAGTACAAAAGAAAAGTGTGTGGAAGTCGAAAGGGGGTGTCAAAGATGAGGATGGCATATGGTGAAAAGAGGATAAGTGCATTCCATCTCAGACACAATTGAAAAGTCTAATTTCTGAAGTCCATGGAACATGGCATGTAGGTGTGTATAAAACACTGAGACGACTGGTGGCATCCTTTGAGACAAATTGTTAAAGGTGAACTGCAGCGTTTGCAGTAGGTATAATAGTATGCCTACAAGAAAACAACCAGGAGTACACAATCCAGACGTGGACGCCCCTGGTTAGGTGATTTCAATAGGATTTCACTGACATGATTAAAACTGTGTCAGGTTACTGCTATTTGCTAGTCATAGTAGTTTCCTTTTTGGAATGGCCAGAGCCATATCCATCCAAATCTGAAACAGCAAGCATAGTGTTAAAACAATTGGTTAAACACTACATTCACAACCAGAAGCTCCCCTCAAAATGAATACTTGTGAATCTGTGTGGTTAAAAGTAATTAATCGTAAATAGTCTGAACCTTGGTGTACAGGTCTCTTTCAGGTCATGGAACAGACGATCACAGCAGTTAGTCCTGCAGGACAGGAGGACACGTGGTTCTACATCTTGTCTACATGACCCGCCAGAACCGCCTCAGCGATCCGTCCACCTGACAACCGGAAGACCACGTCTTCTCCAGTGCCGGCTTGCAACCATTGATGACATCATTTGACAAAGAAGCTGACTGCGCCCCAGCTCAACTCATCCCAGAGGAAAAGGCCCCATGTCTGATACACCACCCACCTGGATAATGACGACGCTGGCACCTCTCTTTAATTTTGCTCATTTCAAGTGTTGGACTCGAAAGAGTCCGAAAGGAGGATTGAAGTATGTCTTATGAACCATATTCAGTCATGACTGACCGCATAATTTCCTCATGTCCTTAGTGGGGCTCTGCTCTGTAGCCAGATGTGTCCTCGAGTGCATCTCTGCATGTAGGCTAACCTTGATTAACTGCATATTGGACACTTTGTAATAATCCATTGCCAGCTAGAACCGGTTGAGACAGAAACCCTTTGTCTAAGTGGAAAGCCCCGATGTCATGCCACAGGTTTGATACCCCCCATGGTCCGCCCTTCTGACAAGATAAAGGATGTGTGCTTTCTCTGTAACTTCGCACTAGTGATCTGCTCTCTACAGCCATTGTCTGTAACTCATAAGTGCCCGGAATATTCTGTAAGTAAAAAAGGTTTGAAGAAACTGTTCATCGTCTCCAGCCTTTATTTGGATAACCAACATTCTCACGACCCGAAATTAAACGAACACGCGGACGAAAAAAAGCGTCCTCCAACATCACTTACCAGACCAGCCCGCTCTTGGAAGAGATTCTTGAAGCTGACCTCAATCTCACTCTCGTCCATATAGTTCTGCAATGACGAGATGGCACCGTAATGAAGAACCAATGACTGCCAGTTCTCCCAGTGATGAACCAACAGGGCTTTCTCTGCTTGCCTCAACAATATGTAGGTATGTGGATGTCCTTTACGTGTTGCTATGTCAAATTAATCTGCCCAGGGCCTTCAGAGGGACAAAGACATCGCCATTTTTCTGTCTTTTGATTGGATGGTCCAAGCAAAGTTCGTTGCAGCCATGTTTGAATAAAACAACATGTCTGTAGCAGTCTGCTGACATTTATACTTTTCACAAGCAGCTGTAGTTAAGGATGTATTTTACTGGCATTTTCTCATGTCATTCAAATACTGATTCTGAACTGCTCTAGATGATGTGCGTGGCACCGTTGTTGTGTTTTTGTATGGTATTAATTTCCAAAATTGCAACGTGATACAGGTGGCATCAAGAGGTGATTTGAGTTAGGTAAATCCCCATTGCAGGCCCAGCAACCAAATGCATGGTCCGCCGCTGCACACTCCTCACCTCACTCGGAAGGTCCACCACCACATCGTCATCCAGCTCCCTGACACGAAAAGATTTCACGTCACCGAGCTTCCACGTTTGCAAGAGCGCGATAAAGCGTTACTCACCCGGAGTTAGCAGGCTTCTCTGAGAAAACCCGCAGGATAAAATCGTCCTCCTTGTCCTCGCCGGCCAGGAGACGCAGTTGCGATCTGACCTCCCTCAAGTTGATGAAGAATTCAGAGCGAGCGCTTATGGTGTGCATCTTGAAGAATTTCTGCTTCAAGTGGACCCGTGTCTGCCCTTTAGCCTGAGAGAGAATTCGGCTACCGCAAGGAAAAAGAAAAAAAACCGACTGGGAAGCTCATACCTCGTCAGGAACCTGCAAATAGAGGAATCGATGAGATGACAGAGTATGCGCGGGAGCTTTGTGGGCCAACACCAACATCATAGATGGTAAAGCTGTCTCTGTTTTTTTTCCTTTCCGCTACCTCTTCCTGAGGTCCTTCTGCATGAGCGCCACCAGGAAACTGCAAACCGACAGGCTGGCCACATTGGGGTGCCGCAGCAACAACTTGAACTGCAGATTCAATCAAAAGGTCTCTAGACAGGAGAGGTCAAAAGTCAGGGTTGCCTTTTTAACCTCCACACTCCTCAAGCTATTTCCTACTCTGATAGTTCTGGGAGCCTTCGGCTGTGCTGCCCTGTCTCCAATCACCAGAATACAGCAACAAGCTCCACGTTGTCATCTGGCTGTTCTGGAGGGTGTCGTCTGTCAGGTTACAGATTTTCAGACGGCTGAACTGACACAGGAAGTCGCTAAAGGACAACCTGTGGTGGGAGCGGTGCCATGAGACTGAATTTCATGAAAGCAAATAGAAGCGCTGTAGGAATAATTGTGAATATAATTATCATACATCTGCTTCCAATAAAGAAATGGATTGCTCTGCTCTAGATAATGTGGCAGCCGCCTAGCAGGAGATAGCACAAGAACAAAAACATCTAATCATCAGAACTGTTAGAACCAGGACCACCTGTTGTCTGTTAAAGAAATGATGACCACACATGTACTCAGCAATCTTTTTGAAACTAAATAGAGGTGCTGAGGAGAGAATAATCAAAGAGTGCAGTGGTGAATTGTATGAGACAGTTCCTCTCCTCGCGAGACTTGAACTGGTGTCTTTGCTTCCTTTTTGTCCAGTTTAATGAATGTTTAATTAGTAAACCTGACAATTGCACTCACCAGAATGTTCTGTCCTCCCTGTGGTTTTGTAGCCGAGCGTGGACGTCATGGTCCACACTGTTCCATTCTGGAGAACTGCACGGAAAAAGATTCAAGAGAATGGAATCCATGAGCAAGGAAAACTTTGAAACGTCTGCTTACATAATACAGCCCCTCACTTCCCCCATTCCCAGACTCTCAGTTGAGCCTGTTTACATGAGGCGACACATTTTCCAACACGAGAGGTGTGTGTGTGTGTCTCAGTTGTCGCTCCGAGCACCGGTCCACTCTACATCACCCCACGGGTTCCTGATGCGGACCAGCTTGGTCGTGTTTCTGCAGAAGAACATCTAAGGGACACGGTCGATCGTGGTCAGATCGATCATGGAGACACACTGCCATTGCCAGCGTGAAACTCTCTCACCTCATCCAAGCCTGTGACAGACTTGGCATGCCCATACAGCAGCTTCTTTTTGGTGACTGACATCTTGTCTCTGGAGCTGGTGGCCTAAAAACAACAGAGGCGGGAGGAGGTCACAGATGTGCAAGTCAGAAACCTTCAAGTCTGGCACAAGTCACTGTGGCAAAAAACAAGCAAGTGAAAATTTTAGTTGGGATTAAACATGCCATAAGTTATAAATCAAGCTCAAGTCATACCCTGTGAATTCCAAGCAAGTACCAAGTTACTGTGGCAAAAAGGTAAGGTGTAAACTTGAGCCCCCACTAAATTTCAATCAAGTCACGCCATCACAGTGAATCCCAACTATTCGTGGGAGGAAGTACAAATTAATTTAAACCCTCAAAAAGGTTTTTGATTGCCACAAAGAGCTGGCTAAGCATTACATAAAAGTAAAACTCCTAATATCACTTCGACATAGTGACTTGGTATCAAGATCCCACTAAAGCAAGACTCTTATGGTAGTACAGAACAAATGTTAAAGTGCCACTGACACCCAGAACATGGAAATTTAGTACGTGTCACGAACGGGGCGCGAGGGCGGACCCAAATGCACGACTCCAGAGACAAGCAGGCAGTACAGAGGTAACCTTTATTCAGTCCAAGGACAGGGACAAGGCAGACAGTCCAAAAAAGCAGGGTTAATAGTAACGGCAGGCTTAGGAGGGTAGTCAAGGGACAGGCGTGGGTCAGTACACGGAGAGCAGAAGTCAGGCAAACGGGAGTGCGGGAACGAGGCATCAATGGCAACGATCTGGCGGAGGACTAGTCGTCCCCCGGGTCCTATATATACTGAGAGTCATCAGACGGGACAAGCTGCAGGTGTGCGCTGACTAATTGGCTGGCCATGACCAGCCTGGGCAGGAAGCCAGGAGCATGACAGTACGTTGTTAACCAAAAAAAAAATCAACCAGAATGTAATCATCCATTTGTTCACAGTACGTCAGAATGTTGCATATATTGATTTTTTAACGCTCTCGCCATGAAAAATCTGTGGACTGTGGGGGGGGGGGGGGTTGAAGAAGCCGGAAGGGACGTACTATGCAGACAACTTCAGCTGCAGGATCGAGTGTATTTACCTCTTGTACAGTTGAGAAATTAGCTGTTTTCTTCTGCGATTTTGCCAAAATGCCAATTTGTTCTGTTGCTGGATTTTGTTTGAATACTCGGGAGGATGGATTCACTCTTGCACATGACGTCACAGACAAATATGGCCACCACTGGGATGTCAAGTCATACTTTCGCAACTTTGCGCGTTTACAAAACGCTCCCACCTCACTTTTTCTGACTGGTATTATCATAAAAGTGATAAATATTATTTGTAGTTTTGAAAACAATATCTATTTTAAATTATGATTTTGTGTCAGTGGCACTTTAAAGTCCCCACTGACGAGAAGCATGATTTTTAGTATGTTTTCAATCAAAAAAAAAATTTAAACGCAGCCGGAATGGACCCCTCGTTTTTTTCACCACACAACATGATTTTGACGTATATGGCTTTTTGTAACTCCCGCCATGAAGGGATTTGTTTTGGAGAAGAAGCAGGAAGTGACATTTTTAGCAGATGCCCACTCAGGCAGGTTTGTGTGTTTATACCAGTTTTACCTGCAGGAAGGTAGCGCTTTGTTCCTTCGTGTTAGCCAAAATGCCGGCTCGTTGTATTGTTGAATATTGCTTGAACACTCGGGAGGATGGATTCTGTCATGCTCCTGGCATCCTCCCCAGGCTGGGTGTGGTCAGCCAATTAGTCGGCACACACCTGCACCTTGGTTTGGGCTGAGTACACCCGGTACTTATAGGACACGGGGGACAACTAGTCCGCCGCCAGATCGTTGAGCTTCCTGTCCCCTTCCAGCACTCTCGTATCCCTGATCGACAACCTGTGTGTACCGACCTTCGCCTGTTCTCCGACTCACCCCTAAGCCTGCCTCTTCTGCTACTGCTGCTCTTACGGACTGACTTGCTGATCATAGACCTCGGACTGAATAAAGGCTTTTGTACTCTACCTGCTTGCCTCTGGAGTCGTGCATTTGGGTCCGCCCTCGATCCTCGTCTTGACAGAACGATATGGTCAAAACATGGACCCAGCCGACTCTGAGGCCATCCGCTGCTCGCTGCAAGTCCAGGGCCGACGCCTGGTCGAGCAGGAGGCTGCTCCCAAGGTAACTAATCAACGTATCCACGAGATGGAGGAGGAGACGGAGAGGGGCAGCGTTGCCTTCTACGTCGGAACCCATGCAAGTGGAGGGGCTCTGCAGCCCAGCGGAGGAACGCTTACGCCGGCGACGAGAAGGCCGCTGTTTCTATTGTGGTTGTCTTGTACACTTAATCGCCCGCTGTCCGGCTCGGCCTAAGGGCACCGACCTGGGGATCTCGATGACGGTGAGTGTGCGGTATACTGTCGCTAAGTCAGGGCGGTCACTTTTGCACCTAGGGGCAGACTCTCACTCGTGCTTAGTGACTGCGTTCATTGACTCCGGTTCAGATGCTAACCTTATAAATCCTCGGGTGGTCGAAGCGTTGCGTGCTGCGACATTCCCCACACAGCGTCCTCGCATTGCTTACGCCGCCAACGGCAAGTTCCTCTGGTGGGTTACACACTGCACACAAACCTTACGCATGGACTTTCCGGACACGCACGCGGAGCACATTAGTTTCCACGTATTTAACTCTAGCAGCAGTGATATAATCCTGGGGAGCCCGTGGCTCAAGAGACACAACCCCAACATTGACTGGGTCACGGGTCGGATAATGGCATGGAGTGAGGACTGTCACAAGCAGTGTCTCGCCGCCGGGGAGGATGGAGGGATTCAAGTTGCTGAACTTAGTACCGCCTCCGAATTAGCCACGGTGCCCTCTTGCTACCAGGATTTAAAGGAGGTTTTTTCTGAGTCCAAGGCCAAATCTCTCTATCGAACTCCTCCTGGGTACCTCACCCCCCAGAGGGAAATTTTTCTCTTTGACAGGACCAGAGCACCAGGCAATGAGGGAGTACGTCATATGCCCGTCGTCCTCACCAGTCGGTGCAGGGTTTTTTTTTTCATTAAGAAGAAGGATTCCACTTTGCGACACTGCATCAACTATCGAGGACTGAATGACATCACGGTCAAGAACAGGTACCCCTTTGCCCCTGATCGCTACGGCTTTTGAACTCCTGCAAGGAGCCCGGATCTTCACCAAACTGGACTTATCCATATCATCTGGTGTGGATTCGAGAGGGCAACGAATGGAAGACGGCTTTCAACACTCCCACGGGGCATTACGAGTATCTCGTGATGCCCTTCGGACTGACCAATGCCCCGGCCGTCTTTCAAAACTTCATTAATGACGTGCTTCGCGAGTTCCTGAATAAGACTGTATTTGTATACCTTGACGACATTCTTATCCTTTCAGCAGACCTGACCTCTCACATCCAACAGGTCAGAGAGGTGCTCCGGCATCTGCTGCAGCACCAGCTGTTCATAAATATAGAAAAGTCTGAGTTCCACCGAGCATCCGTGTCCTTTCTGGGCTTCGTCCTGGTGGAGGGAGAGATACGTATGGACCCTGGGAAGGTCGACGCGGTGCTGCGGTGGCCTACCCCCGCCAGCAGGAAGGACGTACAGAGGTTCTTAGGATTTGCTAATTTCTACAGGAAGTTCAGAAGGAACTTCAGCTCCGTGGCCGCTCCTCTGCATGCGCTCACCTCGCCACACCCAGTCTTCGCGTGGTCCAGGACCTGCCTGGAGGCCTTCAGCAGGGTCAAGGCAAGTTTCACCGCCGCGCCCATTCTCATTGTTCTGGACCCAGATAACCAGTTTAGGGTGGAGGTTGACGCATCTAATTCTGGAATCGGAGCAATCTTGTCGCAGAGGAGTCCCAAGGATGGAAGGATCCACCCGTGCGCGTTCCTGTCTAGGAAGCTGACCCCGGCAGAAAGGAACTACGACGTGGGAGATGGCTGCACTGGCTGGAGGGCTCGCAAGTGCCATTCGTGGTCTTCACTGACCACAAAAACCTCGAGTACCTGAAGTCCGCAAAGCGGTTGAACGCCCGCCAGGCCAGGTGGGCCCTGTTCTTCACCCGCTTCCACTTTACTCTGTCCTTCCGCCCAGGCTCCAAGAACGGCAAGCCGGATGCACTCTCACGGATCCACGAGGGAGGGCACACGGAATCAGAGGCCGCTCCTATCCTGCCAGAAGCGTGCTTTGTGTCCGGCTTCACCTGGGCGGTCGAGTCGCGGGTGAAGGAGGCCCTGGGAGAGACTCCGCCACCCGTGGATTCTCCTTCGGACTGCCTTTTCGTCGTTCAGTCGCTGCGGGGAGACGTCGTCAACTGGGCCCACACCAACAAGACGGTCTGCCACCCGGGTATGGCAAAAACGCGTTCAGTGGTCGAACAGAGGTTCTGGTGGCCCAACCTCAGCAAGGACGTGAAGGACTTCGTCAATGCCTGTCCGGTATGTGCGGCCAATAAGTCGTCCCGTTTACGACCGGTAGGAGAGTTGCGGCCTCTGTCCATCCCTTTCCGCCCGTGGTCACACATCGCGTTGGACTTCGTCACTGGCCTGCCGCTCTCTCAGGGCAACACTGTTGTGCTGTCTGTGGTGGACCGATTCTCCAAGATGGTTCACTTCGTGCCACTTCCGAAGATCCCGTCAGCCAAACAGACAGCCCAGCTAGTATTGGACGAGGTTGTCCGCTATCACAAGTTCCCCCCAGGACATTGTCTTGGACAGAGGCCCGCTTCTGGAAGGAATTCTGCACCCTCATCGGGGCTTCGGCCAGTCTAACTTCGGGCCATCATCCGGCCAACGGCCAAACAGAGAGGGTAAATCAGGAATTAGAGACCGGGCTTCGATGCTGGGCGTCCAGAGACCAGAGCACGTGGAGCCAGCACCTAAAATGGGTAGAGTACGCCCACAACTCTCTGCCCTCCGCTTCAACAGGTATGGCTCCACTCCACATTGTGCACGGCTACCCCCCCCCCTCTGTTTCCCCCCCTTGGCCACAGACTCCGCAGTGCGATCAGCCCTGGCAGTGGTGGGACACTGCAAATGGACCTGGGAGGCGGCCTGGAGGACGCTGCTGCGCATGAGCAACATCTACAAGTCCGCAGCAGACCGCAAGAGGAGAGCCGCACCAGAACTCAGGGTGGGGCAGCGGATGTGGCTCTCCACTAAGGATATTCCGCTGCGGATGAATCCCGCAAACTCGCTCCCAGGTTCGTTGGTCCGTTCCCGATCACCAAAATCATTAACCCGGTCGCTGTATCACTTAGACTACCCAGGTCGATGAGGGTGCACCCTACATTCCACGTCACCAGACTACGCCCGGATCGTCCTTCGCCGCTGGCCCCTCCGGCTAAACCCCCGCCTCCCCGCATGGTGAACAGCGGGCCGGTGTACACAGTGCGCCGGTTGCTGTCATCCCACCACAGAGGGAGGGGGTTCCAGTACCTGGTGGATTGGGAAGGAGCGCTCTTGGATCCCCTCGCACTTCATAGAGGACGCCTCCCTCGTCGAGGACTTCTACACGGCCCATCCAGACGCTCCTAGGCCATCGGGAGCGGGCCGTTGGGGGGGGTACTGTCATGCTCCTGGCATCCTTCCCAGGCTGAGTGTGGTCAGCCAATTAGTCGGCACACACCTGCACCCTGGTTTGGGCTGAGTACACCCTGTACTTATAGGACACGGGGGACAACTAGTCCGCCTCCAGATCGTTGAGCTTCCTGTCCCGTTCCAGCACTCTCGTATCCCTGATTGACAACCTGTGTGTACTGACCTTCGCCTGTTCTCCGACTCACCCCTAAGCCTGCCTCTTCTCCGACTGCTGCTCTTACGGACTGACTTGCTGATCATGGACCTCGGACTGAATAAAGGCTTTTGTACTCTACCTGCTTGCCTCTGGAGTCGTGCATTTGGGTCCGCCCTCGAGCCTCGTCATGACAAATTCACTCTTCACACTTTACCAAAAGACCCGGTTCGTCATGAAAAATTGATTGCACAGATGCAAAGGATGAGAGCTTCATGGGTTCCAAATGACAGGTAGGTGTGTATAGAGCTATTAAAAAAATTTGTTTGAGGGGGGGGGACACAATACTTCTTTCAGCAAGCGATGACTAGACTCACGGCCGGGCCGCAGTGGCTCATCGTGGCGCCGCTGGAGTGCCACGTCACAGCGCCGGACCGTGGTGACTTGTCTCAGCCGTGCTGGGCCGCTTGACGGTGTTGTCGTCACTCGCGGCTGAGTACGCTACATACTTTCATACATACTGTCGGGAGTCTGTCGTTAGTTAGAAGTGATCCGCATATCATCAAAATGTGGCTCTAAACAATAGGGTAATATTGCTTATTGCTATTGATCGCATGCTGTTTGGACCAAAAGTCAGGCGTGTGTACCACTCCACCATTAGTGACTGATTTTGGTTTTAAGCTTGACCTTATAATACAGCTTCTCCTTTCGGGATAACAGAAGATACTGCCAAAGTGATCCTTTAATAATTGGGTTTTGGCCTGACCAAAAAAATAACAATGAACAGAACATTGTACTCCTTCCGAGCTTAGCTTTAGGCTCATTAGAAGCTCTGCTCCGCATGCCGTAAATAGGTTATCCCTGCATCAGTCACTTAACTTGACATTCCCTTGACTCACACCACTTAAAATATACAGTAGCTACTGATGATGGCTAATGATTAGAATACATGCACTTAATCAGTAATATTTAGCTTGGAAATGCAAATAAACCCTATGGCATGTAGGGGTACACATGGTAGTCAAAATGAATTAGCAATTATGTCCTTGGGAAAAGTTTTCCAATGTCGCAGATCCAAACCCAAAATCCACTCAGACTGTTTTACCACGCACACAAGAATCACCTGCTCAAACCTCTGTCCGTGCAGGACCACTCGGTGCAGGAGCGTGTCGTTTAAGGTCACTGAGGAGATGGCCGCCAGCAGCCAGTAGTCCCCTGCACGTGCGCACCATGTGATAAGACTGGCTCCGTATGGAATGTGATATCCAGCTTAAGATCCATGAAATAGCTCTCACTCGTAAGAAAATTCAGCACACTCGTACAACGACTCGTCCACACTTGTAGAATGACTGTGTCATACAAACAATTTGTTTTTTCTCCCACTACAAGTGCCACTTTTTTCCTACTAGCACAACTTCGATTAAATCCCCATTTTGCCTTTCTGTAGAGTCGTTTGAGCATTTATTCCAGATCCTTCAGATATAGCTTGAACTTCGTGTACTCATATCGTGTGTCCTCAATTCAGCACACTCGTAGAACAACTAGGGCACATGAGTGGAATGTCTATGTCTTACTTGTAACAGTCTACTAGTATTGTAGAACCTTATATCAAGATTTTAGAATAAATGTTCAAGCAACTCTCCATACGCTAGTGGTATGCAATTTATTCATGCTACTCGTCAAGATAAGTCGAAGGGCATTTCTGCACACGAGTAGGAAAACATTGGTGTGCTAGTAAAACAACAACTGTACAGTATATATGATTAATGAACTAGTTGACAACTGTGTGCTACTAGAGACATTATAAAAGTCTTCACATGGAGTCTTTCACAAGGTTGCACACAGTTCAGGTCTCGTATGTTTATGGGCCTGAATTCTTAATGCCACATTCCGCGCTCACCCAGAGCTCCCTGGCAGATGTCAGTACGCGTTGCTCCCTCCACGATGAAAGCAGGACGCTTGCACAACTCCTGCAGACACACACACAGTTGTTTTACATGGACAAATTTTATGTGGATTCATGTTTTCTGCCATTTATTAATTCTCAGCACATATTTGACGAGAAAAAACTCACGGCACACCCCATGAGAAAAATGTCTATAATGTGGATATATTTGTTAATTTTGTGTCTTCTGCTAATGAGTGGAAGTCACGATATGTTGCTGACATAGATACTGTAGATCACTGGTGTCAAACTCAAGGTCTGGGGGCCAAAGCCGACCCGCCACTTAATTTTATGTGGCCCACGGTAGCAAATCATGTGAATCAACTCCTGTGACCTTTGTTCTCCATTTTCCAAGCCTCTTATCCTCACAAGGGTTGCAGGAGTGCAGGAGCCTATCCCAGCTAATTTCAGGCAAAAGGCAGACTACACCCTGAACCGGTCGCCATTCTGTTGCAGAGCACGTTACGACACCATCACTGAATGGCAACTGATTCCATGCTACCCGCACCAAAGTCAGGTGGGTGTATCACTACACCATCAGTGAGTCTTTGCTCAAATCTGTACCGAAACTTTAAATTGTCATGTTTAATAAATATGTTAAACTTTGTTTTTACAGTAACTGAATCCTTGAGTTCTGATATCAGAATTGGTTATTCATCTGCAGTATATATTTTATATCTGCAATAATATGAAGTGATGAACCATTTCTCTGGTTTCGTAGTCATCACGGCCCTCTGAGGGAAATGGTAACTTGTAAGATAAGCTTACACATTTCACAGAGGCCTGTGAAATGTATCACCTCATGTGTCATAAATCTCTTTTAATGACTCTGTTGCTGTGCAGGGATGCGTGTGTGTGCTGTTTGTCTATGGGAAGTTTAAGAGCTCAAGGTGACTGCAAATTTATGATAGCTGCATTCTTGTGGGTTTTTGTAACAGGAAGAACTGTGTCTACTCAGAGGACACCCGGCCTTGAGAAGATTAACTGTCTCTGTATAACAACTTTACTTGTCTTGTGAAACCTGCTCTCCCCCACCCTATGTGTGGAGCTCAATAAAATGTGTGGTTTTGGGGAGACTCGGAGAGAGTCTTACGTGCGGGCTGAAGAATATGTTCTTCTTCCCCGAGTTCTCCCCAAACTGCAGTTTGGTAAAAAAATAACTCTGCCTCTGTCTCAATCATTCTATCCTGGTGCCGTGAGCTTCTGGGTCCACATTGAGCGAGAAGTCCGTGCTATGGACCGAACATAACTACAACGTGGCATGTGACAAAAATGAGTTTGACTCTCCTGCTGTAGATTGAAAAAGTTACATTCTTTGCATGGATTATCTTTTTTTAACCAAATATGTGAGAGTGGATCAATTCCTGCGGCACACTGGTTGGGAATCACTGATGGGAGATACCACAAGGTAGATCTCGTGTCAGTGACCACTGCTTTTTTAAGGCGAAGATCATTACACGTTCAGATCATTGGAACCGCCCTTGTGTGAGCTGCACAACTAACTTGAGCATGAGGCTAATATGTGACATTTATTGATATTTATAAATTTATTATTATATATAATATATAATACATTTACTATTATATAATAAATGAATACATTTATTATATAATAATTATATATTCAGTTGTATTTAACTTTGAAGTACAGAACAGTTGCATTTCATCTTTTAGAAATTTATTTTCAAACATTCCGTTACATTCATCAATTATCTGAGCCACTTATCCTCACAGGAGTCGCGAAAGTGCTGTAGCCTATCCCAGCCATCATCGGGCAGGTGGCTGGCTACACCCTGGATTGGTTGCAAGCCAATTGCAGGGCACACAGAGACAGTTGCACTCACAATCACACCTAGGGGCAATTTAGAGTGTTCAATTAATGTTGCATGTTTTTGGGGATATGGGAGGAAACCAAAGT